>NW_027102251.1:330806-661613 GCF_035609145.1 Eleutherodactylus coqui
AGCATTGTGATGTCACAATGGGGGAAACGGCATTGTGATATCACAATGGGGAAAGGGCATTGTGATGTCACAATGGAGGAAATGGCATTGTGATGTCACAATAGGGAAAACGGCATTGCGATGTCACAATGGGGGAAAGGGCATTGTGATGTCACAATGTGGTAAACTGCATTGTGATGTCACAATGGGGGAAACGGCATTGTGATGTCACAATGGGGGAAATGGCATTGTGATGTCACAATGGGGGAAATGGCATTGTGATGTCACAATGGGGGAAATGGCATTGTGATGTCACAATGGGGGAAATGGCATTGTGATGTCACAATGGGGGAAACGGCATTGTGATGTCACAATGGGGGAAATGGCATTGTGATGTCACAATGGGGGAAAGGGCATTGTGATGTCACAATGGGGTAAACTGCATTGTGATGTCACAATGGGGGAAAGGGCATTGTGATGTCACAATGCGGAAAACGGCATTGTGATGTCACAATGGGGGAAACTGCATTGTGATGTCACAATGGGGAAAACTGCATTGTGATGTCACAATGGGGGAAAAGGCATTGTGATGTCACAATGTGGGAAATGGCATTGTGATGTCACAATAGGGAAAACAGCATTGTGATGTCACAATGGGGGAAAGGGCATTCTGATGTCACAATGTGGTTAACTGCATTGTGATGTCACAATGGGGGAAATGGCATTGTGATGTCACAATGGGGGAAATGGCATTGTGATGTCACAATGGGGAAAGGGCATTGTGATGTCACAATGGAGGAAATGGCATTGTGATGTCACAATAGGGAAACGGCATTGTGATGTCACAATGGGGGAAAGGGCATTGTGATGTCACAATGGCGTAAACTGCATTCTGATGTCACAATGGGGGAAACGGCATTGTGATGTCACAATGGGGGAAATGGCATTGTGATGTCACAATGGGGAAAGGGCATTGTGATGTCACAGTAGGGAAAACGGCATTGTGATGTCACAATGGGGGAAAGGGCATTGTGATGTCACAATGGGGTAAACTGCATTGTGATGACACAATGGGGGAAACGGCATTGTGATGTCACAATGGGGGAAAGGGCATTGTGATGTCACAATGGGGTAAACTGCATTGTGATGTCACAATGGGGGAAACGGCATTGTGATGTCACAATGGGGGAAATGGCATTGTGATGTCACAATGGGGGAAAGGGCATTGTGATGTCACAATAGGGAAAACGGCATTGTGATGTCACAATGGGGGAAATGGCATTGTGATGTCACACTGGGGGAAATGGCATTGTGATGTCACAATGGGGTAAACTGCATTGTGTTGTCACAATGGGGCAACGGCATTGTGATGTCACAATGGGGCAACGGCATTGTGATGTCACAATGGGGGAAATGGCATTGTGATGTCACAATGGGGGAAAGCACATTGTGATGTCACAATGGGGAAAACTGCATTGTGATGTCACAATGGGGGAGAGGGCATTGTGATGTCACAATGCGGAAAACGGCATAGTGATGTCACAATGGGGGAAAGTGCATTGTGATGTCACAATGGGGGAAAGTGCATTGTGATGTCACAATGGGGGAAATGGCATTGTGTTATCACAATGCGGAAAACGGCATTGTGATGTCACAATGGGGGAAAGGGCATTGTGATGTCACAATGGGGAAAACTGCATTGTGACGTCACAATGGGGGAAAAGGCATTGTGATGTCACAATGTGAGAAATGGCATTGTGATGTCACAATGGGGAATGGGTATTGTGATGTCACAATGGGGAATGGGCATTGTGATGTCACAATGGGGAATGGGCATTGTAATGTCACAATGGAGGAAATTGCATATTGATGTCACAAAAGGGAAAACGGCATTGTGATGTCACAATGGGGGAAAGGGCATTGTGATGTCACAATGGGGTAAACTGCATTGTGATGTCACAATTGGGGAAATGGCATTGTGATGTCACAATGGGGGAAATGGCATTGTGATGTCACAATAGGGAAAACGGCATTGTGATGTCACAATGGGGGAAATGGCATTGTGATGTCACAATGGGGGAAATGGCATTGTGATGTCACAATGGGGAAAGGGCATTGTGATGTCACAATGGAGGAAATGGCATTGTGATGTCACAATAGGGAAAACGGCATTGTGATGTCACAATGGGGGAAAGGGCATTGTGATGTCACAATGTGGTAAACTGCATTGTGATGTCACAATGGGGGAAATGGCATTGTGATGTCACAATGGGGGAAATGGCATTGTGATGTCACAATGGGGAAAACGGCATTGTAATGTCACAATGGGGGAAAGGGCATTGCGATGTCACAATGGGGAAAACTGCATTGTGATGTCACAATGGGGGAAACGGCATTGTGATGTCACAATGGGGGAAATGGCATTGTGATGTCACAATGTGAGAAAGGGCATTGTAATGTCACAATGGGGAAAACGGCATTGTAATGTCACAATGGGGGAAATGGAATTGTGATGTCACAATGGGAAAAACAGCATTGTGATGTCACAATGGGGGAAACGGCATTGTGATATCACAATGGAGGAAATGGCATTGTGATGTCACAATGGGGGAAACGGCATTGTGATGTCACAATGGAGGAAATGGCATTGTGATGTCACAATGGGGGAAAGGGCATTGTGATGTCACAATGGGGAAAACGGCATTGTAATGTCACAATGGGGGAAATGGAATTGTGATGTCACAATGGGAAAAACAGCATTGTGATGTCACAATGGTGGAAAGGGCATTGTGATGTCACAATGGGGTAAACTGCATTGTGATGTCACAATGGGGGAAAGGGCATTGTGATGTCACAATGGGGTAAACTGCATTGTGATGTCACAATGGGGGAAAGGGCATTGTGATGTCACAATGCGGAAAACGGCATTGTGATGTCACAATGGGGGAAAGGGCATTGTTATGTCACAATGGGGAAAACTGCATTGTGATGTCACAATGGGGGAAATGCATTGTGATGTCACAATGTGGGAAATGGCATTGTGATGTCACAATAGGGAAAACAGCATTGTGATGTCACAATGTGGTTAACTGCATTGTGATGTCACAATGGGGGAAATGGCATTGCGATGTCACAATGGGGGAAATGGCATTGTGATGTCACAATGGGGAAAGGGCATTGTGATGTCACAATGGAGGAAATGGCATTGTGATGTCACAATAGGGAAACGGCATTGTGATGTCACAATGGGGGAAAGGGCATTGTGATGTCACAATGGGGTAAACTGCATTCTGATGTCACAATGGGGGAAACGGCATTGTGATGTCACAATGGGGGAAATGGCATTGTGATGTCACAATGGGGAAAGGGCATTGTGATGTCACAGTAGGGAAAACGGCATTGTGATGTCACAATGGGGGAAATGGCATTGTGATGTCACCATGGGGTAAACTGCATTGTGATGTCACAATGGGGGAAACGGCATTGTGATGTCACAATGGGGGAAATGGCATTGTGATGTCACAATGGGGAAAGGGCATTGTGATGTCACAGTAGGGAAAACGGCATTGTGATGTCACAATGGGGGAAAGGGCATTGTGATGTCACAATGGGGTAAACTGCATTGTGATGTCACAATGGGGGAAACGGCATTGTGATGTCACAATGGGGGAAACGGCATTGTGATGTCACAATGGGGGAAATGGCATTGTGATGTCACAATGGGGGAAATGGCATTGTGATGTCACACTGGGGGAAATGGCATTGTGATGTCACAATGGGGAAAAGGGCATTGTGATGTCACAATGGGGAAAACGGCATTGTGATGTCAACAATGGGGGAAATGGCATTGTGATGTCACAATGGGGGAAAGGGCATTGTGATGTCACAATGGGGGAAAGGACATTGTGATGTCACAATGGGGGAAACGGCATTGTGATGTCCCAATGGGGAAAACGGCATTGTCATGTCACAATGGGGGAAAGGGCATTGTGATGTCACAATGGGGTAAACTGCATTGTGATGTCACAATCGGGGAAATGGCATTGTGATGTCACAATGGGGGAAATGGCATTGTGATGTCACACTGGGGGAAATGGCATTGTGATGTCACAATGGGGAAAAGGGCATTGTGATGTCACAATGGGAAAAAACGGCATTGTGATGTCACAATGGGGGAAAGGGCATTGTGATGTCACAATGGGGTAAACTGCATTGTGATGTCACAATGGGGGAAACAGCATTGTGATGTCACAATGGGGGAAAGGGCATTGTGATGTCACAATAGGGAAAACGGCATTGTGATGTCACAATGGGGGAAATGGCATTGTTATGTCACAATGGGGGAAAGGGCATTGTGATGTCACAATGGGGAAAATGGCATTGTGATGTCACAATGGGGGAAAGGGCATTGCGATGTCACAATGGGGAAAACTGCATTGTGATGTCAGAATGGGGGAAAGGGCATTGTGATGTCACAATGCAGAAAACGGCATTGTGATGTCACAATGGGGGAAATGGCATTGTGATGTCACAATGGGGGAAATGGCATTGTGATATCACAATGGGGGAAATGGCATTGTGATGTCACAATGGGGGAAATGGCATTGTGATGTCACAATGGGTGAAATGGCATTGTGATGTCACAATGGGGGAAAGAGCATTGTGATGTCACAATAGGGAAAACGGCATTGTAATGTCACAATGGGGGAAATGGCATTGTGATGTCACAATGGGGGAAAGGGCATTGTGATGTCACAATGTGGAAAACGGCATTGTGATGTCACAATGGGGGAAAGGGCATTGCGATGTCACAATGGGGAAAACTGCATTGTGATGTCACAATGGGGGAAAGGGCATTGTGATGTCACAATGGGGAAAGGGCATTGTGATGTCACAATGGAGGAAATGGCATTGTGATGTCACAATGGGGTAAACTGCATTGTGATGTCACAATGGGGGAAACGGCATTGTGATGTCACAATGGGGGAAATGGCATTGTGATGTCACAATGGGGGAAATGGCATTGTGATGTCACAATGGGGGAAAATGGCATTGTGATGTCACAATGGGGGAAACGGCATTGTGATGTCACAATGGGGAAAATGGCATTGTGATGTCACAATGGGGGAAATGGCATTGTGATGTCACAATGGGGGAAAGGGCATTGTGATGTCACAATGGGGTAAACTGCATTGTGATGTCACAATGGGGGAAAGGGCATTGTGATGTCACAATGCGGAAAACGGCATTGTGATGTCACAATGGGGGAAAGGGCATTGTGATGTCACAATGGGGAAAACTGCATTGTGATGTCACAATGGGGGAAAAGGCATTGTGATGTCACAATGTGGGAAATGGCATTGTGATGTCACAATAGGGAAAACAGCATTGTGATGTCACAATGGGGGAAAGGGCATTGTGATGTCACAATGTGGTTAACTGCATTGTGATGTCACAATGGGGGAAATGGCATTGTGATGTCACAATGGGGGAAATGGCATTGTGATGTCACAATGGGGAAAGGGCATTGTGATGTCACAATGGAGGAAATGGCATTGTGATGTCACAATAGGGAAACGGCATTGTGATGTCACAATGGGGGAAAGGGCATTGTGATGTCACAATGGGGTAAACTGCATTCTGATGTCACAATGGGGGAAACGGCATTGTGATGTCACAATGGGGGAAATGGCATTGTTATGTCACAATGGGGGAAAGGGCATTGCGATGTCACAATGGGGAAAACGGCATTGTGATGTCACAATGGGGGAAAGGGCATTGTGATGTCACAATGGGGTAAACTGCATTCTGATGTCACAATGGGGGAAACGGCATTGTGATGTCACAATGGGGGAAATGGCATTGTGATGTCACAATGGGGAAAGGGCATTGTGATGTCACAGTAGGGAAAACGGCATTGTGATGTCACAATGGGGGAAAGGGCATTGTGATGTCACCATGGGGTAAACTGCATTGTGATGTCACAATGGGGGAAACGGCATTGTGATGTCACAATGGGGGAAAGGGCATTGTGATGTCACAATGGGGGAAAGGGCATTGTGATGTCACAATAGGGAAAACGGCATTGTGATATCACAATGGGGGAAATGGCATTGTGATGTCACAATGGGGGAAAGGGCATTGTGATGTCACAATGGGGAAAATGGCATTGTAATGTCACAATGGGGGAAAGGGCATTGCGATGTCACAATGGGGAACACTGCATTGTGATGTCAGAATGGGGGAAAGGGCATTGTGATGTCACAATGCAGAAAACAGCATTGTGATGTCACAATGGGGGAAATGGCATTGTGATGTCACAATGGGGGAAATGGCATTGTGATATCACAATGGGGGAAATGGCATTGTGATGTCACAATGGGGAAATGGCATTGTGATGTCACAATGGGTGAAATGGCATTGTGATGTCACAATGGGGGAAAGAGCATTGTGATGTCACAATAGGGAAAACGGCATTGTAATGTCACAATGGGGGAAATGGCATTGTGATGTCACAATGGGGAATGGGTATTGTGATGTCACAATGGGGAATGGGCATTGTGATGTCACAATGGGGAATGGGCATTGTAATGTCACAATGGAGGAAATTGCATATTGATGTCACAAAAGGGAAAACGGCATTGTGATGTCACAATGGGGGAAAGGGCATTGTGATGTCACAATGGGGTAAACTGCATTGTGATGTCACAATTGGGGAAATGGCATTGTGATGTCACAATGGGGGAAATGGCATTGTGATGTCACAATAGGGAAAACGGCATTGTGATGTCACAATGGGGGAAATGGCATTGTGATGTCACAATGGGGGAAATGGCATTGTGATGTCACAATGGGGAAAGGGCATTGTGATGTCACAATGGAGGAAATGGCATTGTGATGTCACAATAGGGAAAACAGCATTGTGATGTCACAATGGGGGAAAGGGCATTGTGATGTCACAATGTGGTAAACTGCATTGTGATGTCACAATGGGGGAAATGGCATTGTGATGTCACAATGGGGGAAATGGCATTGTGATGTCACAATGGGGAAAACGGCATTGTAATGTCACAATGGGGGAAAGGGCATTGCGATGTCACAATGGGGAAAACTGCATTGTGATGTCACAATGGGGGAAACGGCATTGTGATGTCACAATGGGGGAAAGGGCATTGCGATGTCACAATGGGGAAAACTACATTGTGATGTCACAATGGGGGAAACGACATTGTGATGTCACAATGGGGGAAATGGCATTGTGATGTCACAATGTGAGAAAGGGCATTGTAATGTCACAATGGGGGAAACGGCATTGTAATGTCACAATGGGGGAAATGGAATTGTGATGTCACAATGGGAAAAACAGCATTGTGATGTCACAATGGGGGAAACGGCATTGTGATATCACAATGGAGGAAATGGCATTGTGATGTCACAATGGGGGAAACGGCATTGTGATGTCACAATGGAGGAAATGACATTGTGATGTCACAATGGGGGAAAGGGCATTGTGATGTCACAATGGGGAAAACGGCATTGTAATGTCACAATGGGGGAAATGGAATTGTGATGTCACAATGGGAAAAACAGCATTGTGATGTCACAATGGTGGAAAGGGCATTGTGATGTCACAATGGGGTAAACTGCATTGTGATGTCACAATGGGGGAAAGGGCATTGTGATGTCACAATGGGGTAAACTGCATTGTGATGTCACAATGGGGGAAAGGGCATTGTGATGTCACAATGCGGAAAACGGCATTGTGATGTCACAATGGGGGAAAGGGCATTGTTATGTCACAATGGGGAAAACTGCATTGTGATGTCACAATGGGGGAAATGCATTGTGATGTCACAATGTGGGAAATGGCATTGTGATGTCACAATAGGGAAAACAGCATTGTGATGTCACAATGGGGGAAAGGGCATTGTGATGTCACAATGTGGTTAACTGCATTGTGATGTCACAATGGGGGAAATGGCATTGCGATGTCACAATGGGGGAAATGGCATTGTGATGTCACAATGGGGAAAGGGCATTGTGATGTCACAATGGAGGAAATGGCATTGTGATGTCACAATAGGGAAACGGCATTGTGATGTCACAATGGGGGAAAGGGCATTGTGATGTCACAATGGGGTAAACTGCATTCTGATGTCACAATGGGGGAAACGGCATTGTGATGTCACAATGGGGGAAATGGCATTGTGATGTCACAATGGGGAAAGGGCATTGTGATGTCACAGTAGGGAAAACGGCATTGTGATGTCACAATGGGGGAAAGGGCATTGTGATGTCACCATGGGGTAAACTGCATTGTGATGTCACAATGGGGGAAACGGCATTGTGATGTCACAATGGGGGAAATGGCATTGTGATGTCACAATGGGGAAAGGGCATTGTGATGTCACAGTAGGGAAAACGGCATTGTGATGTCACAATGGGGGAAAGGGCATTGTGATGTCACAATGGGGTAAACTGCATTGTGATGTCACAATGGGGGAAACGGCATTGTGATGTCACAATGGGGGAAACGGCATTGTGATGTCACAATGGGGGAAATGGCATTGTGATGTCACAATGGGGGAAATGGCATTGTGATGTCACACTGGGGGAAATGGCATTGTGATGTCACAATGGGGAAAAGGGCATTGTGATGTCACAATGGGGAAAAGGGCATTGTGATGTCACAATGGGGAAAACGGCATTGTGATGTCAACAATGGGGGAAATGGCATTGTGATGTCACAATGGGGGAAAGGGCATTGTGATGTCACAATGGGGGAAAGGACATTGTGATGTCACAATGGGGGAAACGGCATTGTGATGTCCCAATGGGGAAAACGCCATTGTCATGTCACAATGGGGGAAAGGGCATTGTGATGTCACAATGGGGTAAACTGCATTGTGATGTCACAATCGGGGAAATGGCATTGTGATGTCACAATGGGGGAAATGGCATTGTGATGTCACACTGGGGGAAATGGCATTGTGATGTCACAATGGGGAAAAGGGCATTGTGATGTCACAATGGGAAAAAACGGCATTGTGATGTCACAATGGGGGAAAGGGCATTGTGATGTCACAATGGGGTAAACTGCATTGTGATGTCACAATGGGGGAAACGGCATTGTGATGTCACAATGGGGGAAAGGGCATTGTGATGTCACAATAGGGAAAACGGCATTGTGATGTCACAATGGGGGAAATGGCATGGTGATGTCACAATGGGGGAAAGGGCATTGTGATGTCACAATGGGGAAAATGGCATTGTGATGTCACAATGGGGGAAAGGGCATTGCGATGTCACAATGGGGAAAACTGCATTGTGATGTCAGAATGGGGGAAAGGGCATTGTGATGTCACAATGCAGAAAACGGCATTGTGATGTCACAATGGGGGAAATGGCATTGTGATGTCACAATGGGGGAAAGGACATTGTGATGTCACAATGGGGGAAACGGCATTGTGATGTCCCAATGGGGAAAACGGCATTGTCATGTCACAATGGGGGAAAGGGCATTGTGATGTCACAATGGGGTAAACTGCATTGTGATGTCACAATCGGGGAAATGGCATTGTGATGTCACAATAGGGGAAATGGCATTGTGATGTCACACTGGGGGAAATGGCATTGTGATGTCACAATGGGGAAAAGGGCATTGTGATGTCACAATGGGAAAAAAACGGCATTGTGATGTCACAATGGGGGAAAGGGCATTGTGATGTCACAATGGGGTAAACTGCATTGTGATGTCACAATGGGGGAAAGGGCATTGTGATGTCACAATAGGGAAAACGGCATTGTGATGTCACAATGGGGGGAAATGGCATTGTGATGTCACAATGGGGGAAAGGGCATTGTGATGTCACAATGGGGAAAATGGCATTGTGATGTCACAATGGGGGAAAGGGCATTGCGATGTCACAATGGGGAAAACTGCATTGTGATGTCAGAATGGGGGAAAGGGCATTGTGATGTCACAATGCAGAAAACGGCATTGTGATGTCACAATGGGGGAAATGGCATTGTGATGTCACAATGGGGGAAATGGCATTGTGATATCACAATGGGGGAAATAGCATTGTGATGTCACAATGGGGGAAATGGCATTGTGATGTCACAATGGGTGAAATGGCATTGTGATGTCACAATGGGGGAAAGAGCATTGTGATGTCACAATAGGGAAAACGGCATTGTAATGTCACAATGGGGGAAATGGCATTGTGATGTCACAATGGGGGAAAGGGCATTGTGATGTCACAATGTGGAAAACGGCATTGTGATGTCACAATGGGGGAAAGGGCATTGCGATGTCACAATGGGGAAAACTGCATTGTGATGTCACAATGGGGGAAAGGGCATTGTGATGTCACAATGCGGAAAACGGCATTGTAATGTCACAATGGGGGAAATGGAATTGTGATGTCACAATGGGAAAAACAGCATTGTGATGTCACAATGGGGGAAACGGCATTGTGATATCACAATGGGGAAAGGGCATTGTGATGTCACAATGGAGGAAATGGCATTGTGATGTCACAATAAGGAAAACGGCATTGTGATGTCACAATGGGGGAAAGGGCATTGTGATGTCACAATGTGGTAAACTGCATTGTGATGTCACAATGGGGGAAACGGCATTGTGATGTCACAATGGGGGAAATGGCATTGTGATGTCACAATGGGGGAAATGGCATTGTGAAGTCACAATGGGGGAAATGGCATTGTGATGTCACAATGGGGGAAATGGCATTGTGATGTCACAATGGGGGAAACGGCATTGTGATGTCACAATGGGGGAAACGGCATTGTGATGTCACAATGGGGGAAATGGCATTGTGATGTCACAATAGGGGAAAGGGCATTGTGATGTCACAATGGGGTAAACTGCATTGTGATGTCACAATGGGGGAAAGGGCATTGTGATGTCACAAAGGGGTAAACTGCATTGTGATGTCACAATGGGGGAAATGGCATTGTGATGTCACAATGGGGGAAATGGCATTGTGATGTCACACTGGGGGAAATGGCATTGTGATGTCACAATGGGGAAAAGGGCATTGTGATGTCACAATGGGGAAAACGGCATTGTGATGTCACAATGGGGGAAAGGGCATTGTGATGTCACAATGGGGTAAACTGCATTCTGATGTCACAATGGGGGAAACGGCATTGTGATGTCACAATGGGGGAAATGGCATTGTGATGTCACAATGGGGAAAGGGCATTGTGATGTCACAGTAGGGAAAACGGCATTGTGATGTCACAATGGGGGAAAGGGCATTGTGATGTCACCATGGGGTAAACTGCATTGTGATGTCACAATGGGGGAAACGGCATTGTGATGTCACAATGGGGGAAAGGGCATTGTGATGTCACAATGGGGGAAAGGGCATTGTGATGTCACAATAGGGAAAACGGCATTGTGATATCACAATGGGGGAAATGGCATTGTGATGTCACAATGGGGGAAAGGGCATTGTGATGTCACAATGGGGAAAATGGCATTGTGATGTCACAATGGGGGAAAGGGCATTGCGATGTCACAATGGGGAAAACTGCATTGTGATGTCAGAATGGGGGAAAGGGCATTGTGATGTCACAATGCAGAAAACGGCATTGTGATGTCACAATGGGGGAAATGGCATTGTGATGTCACAATGGGGGAAATGGCATTGTGATATCACAATGGGGGAAATGGCATTGTGATGTCACAATGGGGAAATGGCATTGTGATGTCACAATGGGGTAAACTGCATTGTGATGTCACAATGGGGGAAACGGCATTGTGATGTCACAATGGGGGAAATGGCATTGTGATGTCACAATGGGGGAAAGGGCATTGTGATGTCACAATAGGGAAAACGGCATTGTGATGTCACAATGGGGGAAATGGCATTGTGATGTCACACTGGGGGAAATGGCATTGTGATGTCACAATGGGGTAAACTGCATTGTGTTGTCACAATGGGGCAACGGCATTGTGATGTCACAATGGGGGAAATGGCATTGTGATGTCACAATGGGGGAAAGCACATTGTGATGTCACAATGGGGAAAACTGCATTGTGATGTCACAATGGGGGAGAGGGCATTGTGATGTCACAATGCGGAAAACGGCATAGTGATGTCACAATGGGGGAAAGTGCATTGTGATGTCACAATGGGGGAAAGTGCATTGTGATGTCACAATGGGGGAAATGGCATTGTGATGTCACAATGCGGAAAACGGCATTGTGATGTCACAATGGGGGAAAGGGCATTGTGATGTCACAATGGGGAAAACTGCATTGTGATGTCACAATGGGGGAAAAGGCATTGTGATGTCACAATGTGAGAAATGGCATTGTGATGTCACAATGGGGAATGGGCATTGTGATGTCACAATGGGGAATGGGCATTGTGATGTCACAATGGGGAATGGGCATTGTAATGTCACAATGGAGGAAATTGCATATTGATGTCACAAAAGGGAAAACGGCATTGTGATGTCACAATGGGGGAAAGGGCATTGTGATGTCACAATGGGGTAAACTGCATTGTGATGTCACAATTGGGGAAATGGCATTGTGATGTCACAATGGGGGAAATGGCATTGTGATGTCACAATAGGGAAAACGGCATTGTGATGTCACAATGGGGGAAATGGCATTGTGATGTCACAATGGGGGAAATGGCATTGTGATGTCACAATGGGGAAAGGGCATTGTGATGTCACAATGGAGGAAATGGCATTGTGATGTCACAATAGGGAAAACGGCATTGTGATGTCACAATGGGGGAAAGGGCATTGTGATGTCACAATGTGGTAAACTGCATTGTGATGTCACAATGGGGGAAATGTCATTGTGATGTCACAATGGGGAAAACGGCATTGTAATGTCACAATGGGGGAAAGGGCATTGCGATGTCACAATGGGGAAAACTGCATTGTGATGTCACAATGGGGGAAACGGCATTGTGATGTCACAATGGGGGAAATGGCATTGTGATGTCACAATGTGGGAAAGGGCATTGTAATGTCACAATGGGGAAAACGGCATTGTAATGTCACAATGGGGGAAATGGAATTGTGATGTCACAATGGGAAAAACAGCATTGTGATGTCACAATGGGGGAAACGGCATTGTGATATCACAATGGAGGAAATGGCATTGTGATGTCACAATGGGGGAAACGGCATTGTGATGTCACAATGGAGGAAATGGCATTGTGATGTCACAATGAGGGAAAGGGCATTGTGATGTCACAATGGGGAAAACGGCATTGTAATGTCACAATGGGGGAAATGGAATTGTGATGTCACAATGGGAAAAACAGCATTGTGATGTCACAATGGTGGAAAGGGCATTGTGATGTCACAATGGGGTAAACTGCATTGTGATGTCACAATGGGGGAAAGGGCATTGTGATGTCACAATGGGGGTAAACTGCATTGTGATGTCACAATGGGGGAAAGGGCATTGTGATGTCACAATGCGGAAAACGGCATAGTGATGTCACAATGGGGGAAAGGGCATTGTGATGTCACAATGTGGGAAATGGCATTGTGATGTCACAATAGGGAAAACAGCATTGTGATGTCACAATGGGGGAAAGGGCATTGTGATGTCACAATGTGGTTAACTGCATTGTGATGTCACAATGGGGGAAATGGCATTGCGATGTCACAATGGGGGAAATGGCATTGTGATGTCACAATGGGGAAAGGGCATTGTGATGTCACAATGGAGGAAATGGCATTGTGATGTCACAATAGGGAAACGGCATTGTGATGTCACAATGGGGGAAAGGGCATTGTGATGTCACAATGGGGTAAACTGCATTCTGATGTCACAATGGTGGAAACGGCATTGTGATGTCACAATGGGGGAAATGGCATTGTGATGTCACAATGGGGAAAGGGCATTGTGATGTCACAGTAGGGAAAACGGCATTGTGATGTCACAATGGGGGAAAGGGCATTGTGATGTCACCATGGGGAAAGGGCATTGTGATGTCACAGTAGGGAAAACGGCATTGTGATGTCACAATGGGGGAAAGGGCATTGTGATGTCACCATGGGGTAAACTGCATTGTGATGTCACAATGGGGGAAACGGCATTGTGATGTCACAATGGGGGAAATGGCATTGTGATGTCACAATGGGGAAAGGGCATTGTGATGTCACAGTAGGGAAAACGGCATTGTGATGTCACAATGGGGGAAAGGGCATTGTGATGTCACAATGGGGGAAAGGGCATTGTGATGTCACAATGGGGTAAACTGCATTGTGATGTCACAATGGGGGAAACGGCATTGTGATGTCACAATGGGGGAAACGGCATTGTGATGTCACAATGGGGGAAATGGCATTGTGATGTCACAATGGGGGAAATGGCATTGTGATGTCACACTGGGGGAAATGGCATTGTGATGTCACAATGGGGAAAAGGGCATTGTGATGTCACAATGGGGAAAACGGCATTGTGATGTCAACAATGGGGGAAATGGCATTGTGATGTCACAATGGGGGAAAGGGCATTGTGATGTCACAATGGGGGAAAGGACATTGTGATGTCACAATGGGGGAAACGGCATTGTGATGTCCCAATGGGGAAAACGGCATTGTCATGTCACAATGGGGGAAAGGGCATTGTGATGTCACAATGGGGTAAACTGCATTGTGATGTCACAATCGGGGAAATGGCATTGTGATGTCACAATGGGCGAAATGGCATTGTGATGTCACACTGGGGGAAATGGCATTGTGATGTCACAATGGGGAAAAGGGCATTGTGATGTCACAATGGGAAAAAACGGCATTGTGATGTCACAATGGGGGAAAGGGCATTGTGATGTCACAATGGGAAAAAACGGCATTGTGATGTCACAATGGGGGAAAGGGCATTGTGATGTCACAATGGGGTAAACTGCATTGTGATGTCACAATGGGGGAAACGGCATTGTGATGTCACAATGGGGGAAAGGGCATTGTGATGTCACAATAGGGAAAACGGCATTGTGATGTCACAATGGGGGAAATGGCATTGTGATGTCACAATGGGGGAAAGGGCATTGTGATGTCACAATGGGGAAAATGGCATTGTGATGTCACAATGGGGGAAAGGGCATTGCGATGTCACAATGGGGAAAACTGCATTGTGATGTCAGAATGGGGGAAAGGGCATTGTGATGTCACAATGCAGAAAACGGCATTGTGATGTCACAATGGGGGAAATGGCATTGTGATGTCACAATGGGTGAAATGGCATTGTGATATCACAATGGGGGAAATGGCATTGTGATGTCACAATGGGGGAAATGGCATTGTGATGTCACAATGGGTGAAATGGCATTGTGATGTCACAATGGGGGAAAGAGCATTGTGATGTCACAATAGGGAAAACGGCATTGTAATGTCACAATGGGGGAAATGGCATTGTGATGTCACAATGGGGGAAAGGGCATTGTGATGTCACAATGTGGAAAACGGCATTGTGATGTCACAATGGGGGAAAGGGCATTGTGATGTCACAATGGGGAAAACTGCATTGTGATGTCACAATGGGGGAAAGGGCATTGTGATGTCACAATGGGGAAAACGGCATTGTAATGTCACAATGGGGGAAATGGAATTGTGATGTCACAATGGGAAAAACAGCATTGTGATGTCACAATGGGTGAAACGGCATTGTGATATCACAATGGGGAAAGGGCATTGTGATGTCACAATGGAGGAAATGGCATTGTGATGTCACAATAGGGAAAACGGCATTGTGATGTCACAATGGGGGAAAGGGCATTGTGATGTCACAATGGGGTAAACTGCATTGTGATGTCACAATGGGGGAAACGGCATTGTGATGTCACAATGGGGGAAATGGCATTGTGATGTCACAATGGGGGAAATGGCATTGTGATGTCACAATGGGGGAAAATGGCATTGTGATGTCACAATGGGGGAAACGGCATTGTAATGTCACAATGGGGGAAACGGCATTGTGATGTCACAATGGGGGAAATGGCATTGTGATGTCACAATGGGGGAAAGGGCATTGTGATGTCACAATGGGGTAAACTGCATTGTGATGTCACAATGGGGGAAAGGGCATTGTGATGTCACAATGCGGAAAACGGCATTGTGATGTCACAATGGGGGAAAGGGCATTGTGATGTCACAATGGGGAAAACTGCATTGTGATGTCACAATGGGGGAAAAGGCATTGTGATGTCACAATGTGGGAAATGGCATTGTGATGTCACAATAGGGAAAACAGCATTGTGATGTCTCAATGGGGGAAAGGGCATTGTGATGTCACAATGTGGTTAACTGCATTGTGATGTCACAATGGGGGAAATGGCATTGTGATGTCACAATGGGGGAAATGGCATTGTGATGTCACAATGGGGGAAAGGGCATTGTGATGTCACAATGGGGTAAACTGCATTCTGATGTCACAATGGGGGAAACGGCATTGTGATGTCACAATGGGGGAAATGGCATTGTGATGTCACAATGGGGAAAGGGCATTGTGATGTCACAATGGGGAAAACGGCATTGTGATGTCACAATGGGGGAAATGGCATTGTGATGTCACAATGGGGGAAATGGCATTGTGATGTCACAATGGGGGAAATGGCATTGTGATGTCACAATGGGGGAAACGGCATTGTGATGTCACAATGGGGGGAAATGGCATTGTGATGTCACAATGGGGGAAAGGGCATTGTGATGTCACAATGGGGTAAACTGCATTGTGATGTCACAATGGGGGAAAGGGCATTGTGATGTCACAATGCGGAAAACGGCATTGTGATGTCACAATGGGGGAAAGGGCATTGTGATGTCACAATGGGGAAAACTGCATTGTGATGTCACAATGGGGGAAAAGGCATTGTGATGTCACAATGTGGGAAATGGCATTGTGATGTCACAATAGGGAAAACAGCATTGTGATGTCACAATAGGGAAAACAGCATTGTGATGTCACAATGGGGGAAAGGGCATTGTGATGTCACAATGTGGTTAACTGCATTGTGATGTCACAATGGGGAAATGGCATTGTGATGTCACAATGGGGGAAATGGCATTGTGATGTCACAATGGGGAAAGGGCATTGTGATGTCACAATGGAGGAAATGGCATTGTGATGTCACAATAGGGAAAACGGCATTGTGATGTCACAATGGGGGAAAGGGCATTGTGATGTCACAATGGGGTAAACTGCATTCTGAGGTCACAATGGGGGAAACGGCATTGTGATGTCACAATGGGGGAAATGGCATTGTGATGTCACAATGGGGAAAGGGCATTGTGATGTCACAGTAGGGAAAACGGCATTGTGATGTCACAATGGGGGAAAGGGCATTGTGATGTCACAATGGGGGTAAACTGCATTGTGATGTCACAATGGGGGAAACGGCATTGTGATGTCACAATGGGGGAAAGGGCATTGTGATGTCACAATGGGGCAAAGGGCATTGTGATGTCACAATAGGGAAAACGGCATTGTGATGTCACAATGGGGGAAATGGCATGGTGATGTCACAATGGGGGAAAGGGCATTGTGATGTCACAATGGGGAAAATGGCATTGTGATGTCACAATGGGGGAAAGGGCATTGCGGTGTCACAATGGGGAAAACTGCATTGTGATGTCAGAATGGGGGAAAGGGCATTGTGATGTCACAATGCAGAAAACGGCATTGTGATGTCACAATGGGGGAAATGGCATTGTGATGTCACAATGGGGGAAATGGCATTGTGATGTCACAATGGGGGAAATGGCATTGTGATGTCACAATGGGGGAAAATGGCATTGTGATGTCACAATGGGGGGAAACGGCATTGTAATGTCACAATGGGGGAAACGGCATTGTGATGTCACAATGGGGGAAATGGCATTGTGATGTCACAATGGGGGAAAGGGCATTGTGATGTCACAATGGGGTAAACTGCATTGTGATGTCACAATGGGGGAAAGGGCATTGTGATGTCACAATGCGGGAAAACGGCATTGTGATGTCACAATGGGGGAAAGGGCATTGTGATGTCACAATGGGGAAAACTGCATTGTGATGTCACAATGGGGGGAAAAGGCATTGTGATGTCACAATGTGGGAAATGGCATTGTGATGTCACAATAGGGAAAACAGCATTGTGATGTCTCAATGGGGGAAAGGGCATTGTGATGTCACAATGTGGTTAACTGCATTGTGATGTCACAATGGGGGAAATGGCATTGTGATGTCACAATGGGGGAAATGGCATTGTGATGTCACAATGGGGGAAAGGGCATTGTGATGTCACAATGGGTAAACTGCATTCTGATGTCACAATGGGGGAAACGGCATTGTGATGTCACAATGGGGGAAATGGCATTGTGATGTCACAATGGGGAAAGGGCATTGTGATGTCACAATGGGGGAAAACGGCATTGTGATGTCACAATGGGGGAAATGGCATTGTGATGTCACAATGGGGGAAATGGCATTGTGATGTCACAATGGGGGAAATGGCATTGTGATGTCACAATGGGGGAAACGGCATTGTGATGTCACAATGGGGGGAAATGGCATTGTGATGTCACAATGGGGGAAAGGGCATTGTGATGTCACAATGGGGGTAAACTGCATTGTGATGTCACAATGGGGGAAAGGGCATTGTGATGTCACAATGCGGAAAACGGCATTGTGATGTCACAATGGGGGAAAGGGCATTGTGATGTCACAATGGGGAAAACTGCATTGTGATGTCACAATGGGGGAAAAGGCATTGTGATGTCACAATGTGGGAAATGGCATTGTGATGTCACAATAGGGAAAAACAGCATTGTGATGTCACAATAGGGAAAACAGCATTGTGATGTCACAATGGGGGAAAGGGCATTGTGATGTCACAATGTGGTTAACTGCATTGTGATGTCACAATGGGGGAAATGGCATTGTGATGTCACAATGGGGGAAATGGCATTGTGATGTCACAATGGGGAAAGGGCATTGTGATGTCACAATGGAGGAAATGGCATTGTGATGTCACAATAGGGAAACGGCATTGTGATGTCACAATGGGGGAAAGGGCATTGTGATGTCACAATGGGGTAAACTGCATTCTGAGGTCACAATGGGGGAAACGGCATTGTGATGTCACAATGGGGGAAATGGCATTGTGATGTCACAATGGGGAAAGGGCATTGTGATGTCACAGTAGGGAAAACGGCATTGTGATGTCACAATGGGGGGAAAGGGCATTGTGATGTCACAATGGGGTAAACTGCATTGTGATGTCACAATGGGGGAAACGGCATTGTGATGTCACAATGGGGGAAAGGGCATTGTGATGTCACAATGGGGGAAAGGGCATTGTGATGTCACAATAGGGAAAACGGCATTGTGATGTCACAATGGGGGAAATGGCATGGTGATGTCACAATGGGGGAAAGGGCATTGTGATGTCACAATGGGGAAAATGGCATTGTGATGTCACAATGGGGGAAAGGGCATTGCGGTGTCACAATGGGGAAAACTGCATTGTGATGTCAGAATGGGGGGAAAGGGCATTGTGATGTCACAATGCAGAAAACGGCATTGTGATGTCACAATGGGGGAAATGGCATTGTGATGTCACAATGGGGGAAATGGCATTGTGATATCACAATGGGGGAAATGGCATTGTGATGTCACAATGGGGGAAATGGCATTGTGATGTCACAATGGGTGAAATGGCATTGTGATGTCACAATGGGGGGAAAGAGCATTGTGATGTCACAATAGGGAAAACGGCATTGTAATGTCACAATGGGGGGAAATGGCATTGTGATGTCACAATGGGAGAAAGGGCATTGTGATGTCACAATGTGGAAAACGGCATTGTGATGTCACAATGGGGGAAAGGGCATTGCGATGTCACAATGCGGAAAACTGCATTGTGATGTCACAATGGGGGAAAGGGCATTGTGATGTCACAATGGGGAAAACGGCATTGTAATGTCACAATGGGGGGGAAATGGAATTGTGATGTCACAATGGGAAAAACAGCATTGTGATGTCACAATGGGGGGAACGGCATTGTGATATCACAATGGGGAAAGGGCATTGTGATGTCACAATGGAGGAAATGGCATTGTGATGTCACAATAGGGAAAACGGCATTGTGATGTCACAATGGGGGAAAGGGCATTGTGATGTCACAATGGGGTAAACTGCATTGTGATGTCACAATGGGGGGAAACGACATTGTGATGTCACAATGGGGGAAATGGCATTGTGATGTCACAATGGGGGAAACGGCATTGTGATGTCACAATGGGGGGAAACGGCATTGTGATGTCACAATGGGGGGAAACGGCATTGTGATGTCACAATGGGGGAAATGGCATTGTGATGTCACAATGGGGGAAAGGGCATTGTGATGTCACAATGGGGTAAACTGCATTGTGATGTCACAATGGGGGAAAGGGCATTGTGATGTCACAATGCGGGAAAACGGCATTGTGATGTCACAATGGGGGAAAGGGCATTGTTATGTCACAATGGGGAAAACTGCATTGTGATGTCACAATGGGGGAAAGGGCATTGTGATGTCACAATGCGGAAAACGGCATTGTGATGTCACAATGGGGATAACTGCATTGTGATGTCACAATGGGGGAAAACTGCATTGTGATGTCACAATGGGGGAAAAGGCATTGTGATGTCACAATGTGGGGAATGGCATTGTGATGTCACAATAGGGAAAACAGCATTGTGATGTCACAATGGGGGAAAGGGCATTGTGATGTCACAATGTGGTTAACTGCATTGTGATGTCACAATGGGGGAAATGGCATTGTGATGTCACAATGGGGGAAATGGCATTGTGATGTCACAATGGGGAAAGGGCATTGTGATGTCACAATGGAGGAAATGGCATTGTGATGTCACAATAGGGAAACGGCATTGTGATGTCACAATGGGGGAAAGGGCATTGTGATGTCACAATGGGGTAAACTGCATTCTGATGTCACAATGGGGGGAAACGGCATTGTGATGTCACAATGGGGGAAATGGCATTGTGATGTCACAATGGGGAAAGGGCATTGTGATGTCACAGTAGGGAAAACGGCATTGTGATGTCACAATGGGGGAAAGGGCATTGTGATGTCACAATGGGGTAAACTGCATTGTGATGTCACAATGGGGGAAACGGCATTGTGATGTCACAATGGGGGAAAGGGCATTGTGATGTCACAATGGGGTAAACTGCATTGTGATGTCACAATGGGGGAAACGGCATTGTGATGTCACAATGGGGGAAAGGGCATTGTGATGTCACAATGGGGTAAACTGCATTGTGATGTCACAATGGGGGAAACGGCATTGTGATGTCACAATGGGGGAAAGGGCATTGTGATGTCACAATGGGGGAAAGGGCATTGTGATGTCACAATAGGGAAAACGGCATTGTGATGTCACAATGGGGGAAATGGCATGGTGATGTCACAATGGGGGAAAGGGCATTGTGATGTCACAATGGGGAAAATGGCATTGTGATGTCACAATGGGGGAAAGGGCATTGCGGTGTCACAATGGGGAAAACTGCATTGTGATGTCAGAATGGGGGAAAACGGCATTGTGATGTCACAATGGGGGAAAGGGCATTGTGATGTCACAGTAGGGAAAACGGCATTGTGATGTCATAATGGGGGAAAGGGCATTGTGATGTCACAATGGGGTAAACTGCATTGTGATGTCACAATGGGGGAAACGGCATTGTGATGTCACAATGGGGGAAAGGGCATTGTGATGTCACAATGGGGGAAAGGGCATTGTGATGTCACAATAGGGAAAACGGCATTGTGATGTCACAATGGGGGAAATGGCATGGTGATGTCACAATGGGGGAAAGGGCATTGTGATGTCACAATGGGGAAAATGGCATTGTGATGTCACAATGGGGGAAAGGGCATTGCGGTGTCACAATGGGGAAAACTGCATTGTGATGTCAGAATGGGGGAAAGGGCATTGTGATGTCACAATGCAGAAAACGGCATTGTGATGTCACAATGGGGGAAATGGCATTGTGATGTCACAATGGGGGAAATGGCATTGTGATATCACAATGGGGGAAATGGCATTGTGATGTCACAATGGGGGAAATGGAATTGTGATGTCACAATGGGTGAAATGGCATTGTGATGTCACAATGGGGGAAAGAGCATTGTGATGTCACAATAGGGAAAACGGCATTGTAATGTCACAATGGGGGAAATGGCATTGTGATGTCACAATGGTGGAAAGGGCATTGTGATGTCACAATGTGGAAAACGGCATTGTGATGTCACAATGGGGGAAAGGGCATTGCGATGTCACAATGCGGAAAACTGCATTGTGATGTCACAATGGGGGAAAGGGCATTGTGATGTCACAATGGGGAAAACGGCATTGTAATGTCACAATGGGGGAAATGGAATTGTGATGTCACAATGGGAAAAACAGCATTGTGATGTCACAATGGGGGAAACGGCATTGTGATATCACAATGGGGAAAGGGCATTGTGATGTCACAATGGAGGAAATGGCATTGTGATGTCACAATAGGGAAAACGGCATTGTGATGTCACAATGGGGGAAAGGGCATTGTGATGTCACAATGTGGTAAACTGCATTGTGATGTCACAATGGGGGAAACGGCATTGTGATGTCACAATGGGGGAAATGGCATTGTGATGTCACAATGGGGGAAATGGCATTGTGATGTCACAATGGGGGAAATGGCATTGTGATGTCACAATGGGGGAAACGGCATTGTGATGTCACAATGGGGGAAACGGCATTGTGATGTCACAATGGGGGAAATGGCATTGTGATGTCACAATGGGGGAAAGGGCATTGTGATGTCACAATGGGGTAAACTGCATTGTGATGTCACAATGGGGGAAAGGGCATTGTGATGTC
The DNA here is from genome assembly GCF_035609145.1 of Eleutherodactylus coqui. Classification (NCBI taxonomy): domain Eukaryota; kingdom Metazoa; phylum Chordata; class Amphibia; order Anura; family Eleutherodactylidae; genus Eleutherodactylus; species Eleutherodactylus coqui. Next base: position 353,704 of record NW_027102251.1, read on the forward strand.
ACAATGGGGTAAACTGCATTGTGATGTCACAATGGGGGAAATGGCATTGTGATGTCACAATGGGGGAAATGGCATTGTGATGTCACACTGGGGGAAATGGCATTGTGATGTCACAATGGGGAAAAGGGCATTGTGCTGTCACAATGGGGAAAACGGCATTGTGATGTCACAATGGGGGAAAGGGCATTGTGATGTCACAATGGGGTAAACTGCATTCTGATGTCACAATGGGGGAAACGGCATTGTGATGTCACAATGGGGGAAATGGCATTGTGATGTCACAATGGGGAAAGGGCATTGTGATGTCACAGTAGGGAAAACGGCATTGTGATGTCACAATGGGGGAAAGGGCATTGTGATGTCACCATGGGGTAAACTGCATTGTGATGTCACAATGGGGGAAACGGCATTGTGATGTCACAATGGGGGAAAGGGCATTGTGATGTCACAATGGGGGAAAGGGCATTGTGATGTCACAATAGGGAAAACGGCATTGTGATATCACAATGGGGGAAATGGCATTGTGATGTCACAATGGGGGAAAGGGCATTGTGATGTCACAATGGGGAAAATGGCATTGTGATGTCACAATGGGGGAAAGGGCATTGCGATGTCACAATGGGGAAAACTGCATTGTGATGTCAGAATGGGGGAAAGGGCATTGTGATGTCACAATGCAGAAAACGGCATTGTGATGTCACAATGGGGGAAATGGCATTGTGATGTCACAATGGGGGAAATGGCATTGTGATATCACAATGGGGGAAATGGCATTGTGATGTCACAATGGGGAAATGGCATTGTGATGTCACAATGGGTGAAATGGCATTGTGATGTCACAATGGGGGAAAGAGCATTGTGATGTCACAATAGGGAAAACGGCATTGTAATGTCACAATGGGGGAAATGGCATTGTGATGTCACAATGGGGGAAAGGGCATTGTGATGTCACAATGTGGAAAACGGCATTGTGATGTCACAATGGGGAAAGGGCATTGCGATGTCACAATGGGGAAAACTGCATTGTGATGTCACAATGGGGGAAAGGGCATTGTGATGTCACAATGGGGAAAACGACATTGTAATGTCACAATGGGGGAAATGGAATTGTGATGTCACAATGGGAAAAACAGCATTGTGATGTCACAATGGGGGAAACGGCATTGTGATATCACAATGGGGAAAGGGCATTGTGATGTCACAATGGAGGAAATGGCATTGTGATGTCACAATAGGGAAAACGGCATTGCGATGTCACAATGGGGGAAAGGGCATTGTGATGTCACAATGTGGTAAACTGCATTGTGATGTCACAATGGGGGAAACGGCATTGTGATGTCACAATGGGGGAAATGGCATTGTGATGTCACAATGGGGGAAATGGCATTGTGATGTCACAATGGGGGAAACGGCATTGTGATGTCACAATGGGGGAAATGGCATTGTGATGTCACAATGGGGGAAAGGGCATTGTGATGTCACAATGGGGTAAACTGCATTGTGATGTCACAATGGGGGAAAGGGCATTGTGATGTCACAATACGGAAAACGGCATTGTGATGTCACAATGGGGGAAACTGCATTGTGATGTCACAATGGGGAAAACTGCATTGTGATGTCACAATGGGGGAAAAGGCATTGTGATGTCACAATGTGGGAAATGGCATTGTGATGTCACAATAGGGAAAACAGCATTGTGATGTCACAATGGGGGAAAGGGCATTCTGATGTCACAATGTGGTTAACTGCATTGTGATGTCACAATGGGGGAAATGGCATTGTGATGTCACAATGGGGGAAATGGCATTGTGATGTCACAATGGGGAAAGGGCATTGTGATGTCACAATGGAGGAAATGGCATTGTGATGTCACAATAGGGAAACGGCATTGTGATGTCACAATGGGGGAAAGGGCATTGTGATGTCACAATGGGGTAAACTGCATTCTGATGTCACAATGGGGGAAACGGCATTGTGATGTCACAATGGGGGAAATGGCATTGTGATGTCACAATGGGGAAAGGGCATTGTGATGTCACAGTAGGGAAAACGGCATTGTGATGTCACAATGGGGGAAAGGGCATTGTGATGTCACAATGGGGGAAAGGGCATTGTGATGTCACAATGGGGTAAACTGCATTGTGATGTCACAATGGGGGAAACGGCATTGTGATGTCACAATGGGGGAAAGGGCATTGTGATGTCACAATGGGGTAAACTGCATTGTGATGTCACAATGGGGGAAACGGCATTGTGATGTCACAATGGGGGAAATGGCATTGTGATGTCACAATGGGGGAAAGGGCATTGTGATGTCACAATAGGGAAAACGGCATTGTGATGTCACAATGGGGGAAATGGCATTGTGATGTCACACTGGGGGAAATGGCATTGTGATGTCACAATGGGGAAAAGGGCATTGTGATGTCACAATGGGGAAAACGGCATTGTGATGTCAACAATGGGGGAAATGGCATTGTGATGTCACAATGGGGGAAAGGGCATTGTGATGTCACAATGGGGGAAAGCACATTGTGATGTCACAATAGGGGAAAAAACTGCATTGTGATGTCACAATGGGGGAGAGGGCATTGTGATGTCACAATGCGGAAAACGGCATAGTGATGTCACAATGGGGGAAAGTGCATTGTGATGTCACAATGGGGGAAAGTGCATTGTGATGTCACAATGGGGGAAATGGCATTGTGATGTCACAATGGGGGAAATGGCATTGTGATGTCACAATGGGGGAAACGGCATTGTGATGTCACAATGGGGGAAACGGCATTGTGATGTCACAATGGGGGAAATGGCATTGTGATGTCACAATGGGGGAAAGGGCATTGTGATGTCACAATGGGGTAAACTGCATTGTGATGTCACAATGGGGGAAAGGGCATTGTGATGTCACAATGGGGTAAACTGCATTGTGATGTCACAATGGGGGAAATGGCATTGTGATGTCACAATGGGGGAAATGGCATTGTGATGTCACACTGGGGGAAATGGCATTGTGATGTCACAATGGGGAAAAGGGCATTGTGCTGTCACAATGGGGAAAACGGCATTGTGATGTCACAATGGGGGAAAGGGCATTGTGATGTCACAATGGGGTAAACTGCATTCTGATGTCACAATGGGGGAAACGGCATTGTGATGTCACAATGGGGGAAATGGCATTGTGATGTCACAATGGGGAAAGGGCATTGTGATGTCACAGTAGGGAAAACGGCATTGTGATGTCACAATGGGGGAAAGGGCATTGTGATGTCACCATGGGGTAAACTGCATTGTGATGTCACAATGGGGGAAACGGCATTGTGATGTCACAATGGGGGAAAGGGCATTGTGATGTCACAATGGGGGAAAGGGCATTGTGATGTCACAATAGGGAAAACGGCATTGTGATATCACAATGGGGGAAATGGCATTGTGATGTCACAATGGGGGAAAGGGCATTGTGATGTCACAATGGGGAAAATGGCATTGTGATGTCACAATGGGGAAAGGGCATTGCGATGTCACAATGGGGAAAACTGCATTGTGATGTCAGAATGGGGGAAAGGGCATTGTGATGTCACAATGCAGAAAACGGCATTGTGATGTCACAATGGGGGAAATGGCATTGTGATGTCACAATGGGGGAAATGGCATTGTGATATCACAATGGGGGAAATGGCATTGTGATGTCACAATGGGGAAATGGCATTGTGATGTCACAATGGGTGAAATGGCATTGTGATGTCACAATGGGGGAAAGAGCATTGTGATGTCACAATAGGGAAAACGGCATTGTAATGTCACAATGGGGGAAATGGCATTGTGATGTCACAATGGGGGAAAGGGCATTGTGATGTCACAATGTGGAAAACGGCATTGTGATGTCACAATGGGGAAAGGGCATTGCGATGTCACAATGGGGAAAACTGCATTGTGATGTCACAATGGGGGAAAGGGCATTGTGATGTCACAATGGGGAAAACGACATTGTAATGTCACAATGGGGGAAATGGAATTGTGATGTCACAATGGGAAAAACAGCATTGTGATGTCACAATGGGGGAAACGGCATTGTGATATCACAATGGGGAAAGGGCATTGTGATGTCACAATGGAGGAAATGGCATTGTGATGTCACAATAGGGAAAACGGCATTGCGATGTCACAATGGGGGAAAGGGCATTGTGATGTCACAATGTGGTAAACTGCATTGTGATGTCACAATGGGGGAAACGGCATTGTGATGTCACAATGGGGGAAATGGCATTGTGATGTCACAATGGGGGAAATGGCATTGTGATGTCACAATGGGGGAAACGGCATTGTGATGTCACAATGGGGGAAATGGCATTGTGATGTCACAATGGGGGAAAGGGCATTGTGATGTCACAATGGGGTAAACTGCATTGTGATGTCACAATGGGGGAAAGGGCATTGTGATGTCACAATACGGAAAACGGCATTGTGATGTCACAATGGGGGAAACTGCATTGTGATGTCACAATGGGGAAAACTGCATTGTGATGTCACAATGGGGGAAAAGGCATTGTGATGTCACAATGTGGGAAATGGCATTGTGATGTCACAATAGGGAAAACAGCATTGTGATGTCACAATGGGGGAAAGGGCATTCTGATGTCACAATGTGGTTAACTGCATTGTGATGTCACAATGGGGGAAATGGCATTGTGATGTCACAATGGGGGAAATGGCATTGTGATGTCACAATGGGGAAAGGGCATTGTGATGTCACAATGGAGGAAATGGCATTGTGATGTCACAATAGGGAAACGGCATTGTGATGTCACAATGGGGGAAAGGGCATTGTGATGTCACAATGGGGTAAACTGCATTCTGATGTCACAATGGGGGAAACGGCATTGTGATGTCACAATGGGGGAAATGGCATTGTGATGTCACAATGGGGAAAGGGCATTGTGATGTCACAGTAGGGAAAACGGCATTGTGATGTCACAATGGGGGAAAGGGCATTGTGATGTCACAATGGGGGAAAGGGCATTGTGATGTCACAATGGGGTAAACTGCATTGTGATGTCACAATGGGGGAAACGGCATTGTGATGTCACAATGGGGGAAAGGGCATTGTGATGTCACAATGGGGTAAACTGCATTGTGATGTCACAATGGGGGAAACGGCATTGTGATGTCACAATGGGGGAAATGGCATTGTGATGTCACAATGGGGGAAAGGGCATTGTGATGTCACAATAGGGAAAACGGCATTGTGATGTCACAATGGGGGAAATGGCATTGTGATGTCACACTGGGGGAAATGGCATTGTGATGTCACAATGGGGAAAACGGCATTGTGATGTCAACAATGGGGGAAATGGCATTGTGATGTCACAATGGGGGAAAGGGCATTGTGATGTCACAATGGGGGAAAGGTCATTGTGATGTCACAATGGGGGAAACGGCATTGTGATGTCCCAATGGGGAAAACGGCATTGTGATGTCACAATGGGGTAAACTGCATTGTGATGTCACAATGGGGGAAATGGCATTGTGATGTCACAATGGGGGAAATGGCATTGTGATGTCACACTGGGGGAAATGGCATTGTGATGTCACAATGGGGAAAAGGGCATTGTGATGTCACAATGGGGAAAACGGCATTGTGATGTCACAATGGGGGAAATGGCATTGTGATGTCACAATGGGTGAAATGGCATTGTGATGTCACAATGGGGTAAACTGCATTGTGTTGTCACAATGGGGCAACGGCATTGTGATGTCACAATGGGGGAAATGGCATTGTGATGTCACAATGGGGGAAATGGCATTGTGATGTCACAATGGGGGAAAGGGCATTGTGATGTCACAATGTGGGAAAGCACATTGTGATGTCACAATAGGGGAAAAAACTGCATTGTGATGTCACAATGGGGGAGAGGGCATTGTGATGTCACAATGCGGAAAACGGCATAGTGATGTCACAATGGGGGAAAGTGCATTGTGATGTCACAATGGGGGAAAGTGCATTGTGATGTCACAATGGGGGAAATGGCATTGTGATGTCACAATGGGGGAAACGGCATTGTGATGTCACAATGGGGGAAAGGGCATTGTGATGTCACAGTAGGGAAAACGGCATTGTGACGTCACAATGGGGGAAAAGGCATTGTGATGTCACAATGTGAGAAATGGCATTGTGATGTCACAATGGGGAATGGGCATTGTGATGTCACAATGGGGAATGGGCATTGTAATGTCACAATGGAGGAAATTGCATATTGATGTCACAAAAGGGAAAACGGCATTGTGATGTCACAATGGGGGAAAGGGCATTGTGATGTCACAATGGGGGAAATGGCATTGTGATGTCACAATGAGGGAAATGGCATTGTGATGTCACAATAGGGAAAACGGCATTGTGATGTCACAATGGGGGAAATGGCATTGTGATGTCACAATGGGGGAAATGGCATTGTGATGTCACAATGGGGAAAGGGCATTGTGATGTCACAATGGAGGAAATGGCATTGTGATGTCACAATAGGGAAAACGGCATTGTGATGTCACAATGGGGGAAAGGGCATTGTGATGTCACAATGTGGTAAACTGCATTGTGATGTCACAATGGGGGAAATGGCATTGTGATGTCACAATGGGGGAAATGGCATTGTGATGTCACAATGGGGAAAACGGCATTGTAATGTCACAATGGGGGAAAGGGCATTGTGATGTCACAATGGGGAAAACTGCATTGTGATGTCACAATGGGGGAAACGGCATTGTGATGTCACAATGGGGGAAGTGGCATTGTGATGTCACAATGTGGGAAAGGGCATTGTAATGTCACAATGGGGAAAACGGCATTGTAATGTCACAATGGGGGAAATGGAATTGTGATGTCACAATGGGAAAAACAGCATTGTGATGTCACAATGGTGGAAAGGGCATTGTGATGTCACAATGGGGTAAACTGCATTGTGATGTCACAATGGGGGAAAGGGCATTGTGATGTCACAATGGGGTAAACTGCATTGTCATGTCACAATGGGGAAGGGCATTGTGATGTCACAATGCGGAAAACGGCATTGTGATGTCACAATGGGGGAAATGGCATTGTTATGTCACAATGGGGAAAACTGCATTGTGATGTCACAATGTGGGAAATGGCATTGTGATGTCACAATAGGGAAAACAGCATTGTGATGTCACAATGGGGGAAAGGGCATTGTGATGTCACAATGTGGTTAACTGCATTGTGATGTCACAATGGGGGAAATGGCATTGTGATGTCACAATGGGGGAAATGGCATTGTGATGTCACAATGGGGAAAGGGCATTGTGATGTCACAATGGAGGAAATGGCATTGTGATGTCACAATAGGGAAACGGCATTGTGATGTCACAATGGGGGAAAGGGCATTGTGATGTCACAATGGGGTAAACTGCATTCTGATGTCACAATGGGGGAAACGGCATTGTGATGTCACAATGGGGGAAATGGCATTGTGATGTCACAATGGGGAAAGGGCATTGTGATGTCACAGTAGGGAAAACGGCATTGTGATGTCACAATGGGGGAAAGGGCATTGTGATGTCACCATGGGGTAAACTGCATTGTGATGTCACAATGGGGAAAGGGCATTGTGATGTCACAATGTGGAAAACGGCATTGTGATGTCACAATGGGGGAAAGGGCATTGCGATGTCACAATGGGGAAAACTGCATTGTGATGTCACAATGGAGGAAATGGCATTGTGATGTCACAATAGGGAAAACGGCATTGTGATGTCACAATGGGGGAAAGGGCATTGTGATGTTACAATGTGGTAAACTGCATTGTGATGTCACAATGGGGGAAACGGCATTGTGATGTCACAATGGGGGAAATGGCATTGTGATGTCACAATGGGGGAAATTGCATTGTGATGTCACAATGGGGGTAAAGGCATTGTGATGTCACAATGGGGGAAACGGCATTGTGATGTCACAATGGGGGAAATGGCATTGTGATGTCACAATGGGGGAAAGGGCATTGTGATGTCACAATGGGGTAAACTGCATTGTGATGTCACAATGGGGGAAAGGGCATTGTGATGTCACAATGGGGTAAACTGCATTGTGATGTCACAATGGGGGAAATGGCATTGTGATGTCACACTGGGGGAAATGGCATTGTGATGTCACAATGGGGAAAAGGGCATTGTAATGTCACAATGGGGAAAACGGCATTGTGATGTCAAAATGGGGGAAAGGGCATTGTGATGTCACAATGGGGTAAACTGCATTGTGATGTCACAATGGGGGAAACGGCATTGTGATGTCACAATGGGGGAAAGGGCATTGTGATGTCACAATGTGGGAAATGGCATTGTGATGTCACAATAGGGAAAACAGCATTGTGATGTCACAATGGGGGAAAGGGCATTCTGATGTCACAATGTGGTTAACTGCATTGTGATGTCACAATGGGGGAAATGGCATTGTGATGTCACAATGGAGGAAATGGCATTGTGATGTCACAATAGGGAAACGGCATTGTGATGTCACAATGGGGGAAAGGGCATTGTGATGTCACAATGGGGTAAACTGCATTCTGATGTCACAATGGGGGAAACAGCATTGTGATGTCACAATGGGGGAAATGGCATTGTGATGTCACAATGGGGAAAGGGCATTGTGATGTCACAGTAGGGAAAACGGCATTGTGATGTCACAATGGGGGAAAGGGCATTGTGATGTCACAATGGGGGAAAGGGCATTGTGATGTCACAATGGGGTAAACTGCATTGTGATGTCACAATGGGGGAAACGGCATTGTGATGTCACAATGGGGGAAAGGGCATTGTGATGTCACAATGGGGTAAACTGCATTGTGATGTCACAATGGGGGAAACGGCATTGTGATGTCACAATGGGGGAAATGGCATTGTGATGTCACAATGGGGGAAAGGGCATTGTGATGTCACAATAGGGAAAACGGCATTGTGATGTCACAATGGGGGAAATGGCATTGTGATGTCACACTGGGGGAAATGGCATTGTGATGTCACAATGGGGAAAAGGGCATTGTGATGTCACAATGGGGAAAACGGCATTGTGATGTCAACAATGGGGGAAATGGCATTGTGATGTCACAATGGGGGAAAGGGCATTGTGATGTCACAATGGGGGAAAGCACATTGTGATGTCACAATAGGGGAAAAAACTGCATTGTGATGTCACAATGGGGGAGAGGGCATTGTGATGTCACAATGCGGAAAACGGCATAGTGATGTCACAATGGGGGAAAGTGCATTGTGATGTCACAATGGGGGAAAGTGCATTGTGATGTCACAATGGGGGAAATGGCATTGTGATGTCACAATGGGGGAAACGGCATTGTGATGTCACAATGGGGGAAAGGGCATTGTGATGTCACAGTAGGGAAAACGGCATTGTGACGTCACAATGGGGGAAAAGGCATTGTGATGTCACAATGTGAGAAATGGCATTGTGATGTCACAATGGGGAATGGGCATTGTGATGTCACAATGGGGAATGGGCATTGTAATGTCACAATGGAGGAAATTGCATATTGATGTCACAAAAGGGAAAACGGCATTGTGATGTCACAATGGGGGAAAGGGCATTGTGATGTCACAATGGGGTAAACTGCATTGTGATGTCACAATGGGGGAAATGGCATTGTGATGTCACAATGAGGGAAATGGCATTGTGATGTCACAATAGGGAAAACGGCATTGTGATGTCACAATGGGGGAAATGGCATTGTGATGTCACAATGGGGGAAATGGCATTGTGATGTCACAATGGGGAAAGGGCATTGTGATGTCACAATGGAGGAAATGGCATTGTGATGTCACAATAGGGAAAACGGCATTGTGATGTCACAATGGGGGAAAGGGCATTGTGATGTCACAATGTGGTAAACTGCATTGTGATGTCACAATGGGGGAAATGGCATTGTGATGTCACAATGGGGGAAATGGCATTGTGATGTCACAATGGGGAAAACGGCATTGTAATGTCACAATGGGGGAAAGGGCATTGTGATGTCACAATGGGGAAAACTGCATTGTGATGTCACAATGGGGGAAACGGCATTGTGATGTCACAATGGGGGAAATGGCATTGTGATGTCACAATGTGGGAAAGGGCATTGTAATGTCACAATGGGGAAAACGGCATTGTAATGTCACAATGGGGGAAATGGAATTGTGATGTCACAATGGGAAAAACAGCATTGTGATGTCACAATGGTGGAAAGGGCATTGTGATGTCACAATGGGGTAAACTGCATTGTGATGTCACAATGGGGGAAAGGGCATTGTGATGTCACAATGGGGTAAACTGCATTGTGATGTCACAATGGGGGAAAGGGCATTGTGATGTCACAATGCGGAAAACGGCATTGTGATGTCACAATGGGGGAAATGGCATTGTTATGTCACAATGGGGAAAACTGCATTGTGATGTCACAATGTGGGAAATGGCATTGTGATGTCACAATAGGGAAAACAGCATTGTGATGTCACAATGGGGGAAAGGGCATTGTGATGTCACAATGTGGTTAACTGCATTGTGATGTCACAATGGGGGAAATGGCATTGTGATGTCACAATGGGGGAAATGGCATTGTGATGTCACAATGGGGAAAGGGCATTGTGATGTCACAATGGAGGAAATGGCATTGTGATGTCACAATAGGGAAACGGCATTGTGATGTCACAATGGGGGAAAGGGCATTGTGATGTCACAATGGGGTAAACTGCATTCTGATGTCACAATGGGGGAAACGGCATTGTGATGTCACAATGGGGGAAATGGCATTGTGATGTCACAATGGGGAAAGGGCATTGTGATGTCACAGTAGGGAAAACGGCATTGTGATGTCACAATGGGGGAAAGGGCATTGTGATGTCACCATGGGGTAAACTGCATTGTGATGTCACAATGGGGAAGGGCATTGTGATGTCACAATGTGGAAAACGGCATTGTGATGTCACAATGGGGGAAAGGGCATTGCGATGTCACAATGGGGAAAACTGCATTGTGATGTCACAATGGAGGAAATGGCATTGTGATGTCACAATAGGGAAAACGGCATTGTGATGTCACAATGGGGGAAAGGGCATTGTGATGTCACAATGTGGTAAACTGCATTGTGATGTCACAATGGGGGAAATGGCATTGTGATGTCACAATGGGGGAAATGGCATTGTGATGTCACAATGGGGGAAACGGCATTGTGATGTCACAATGGGGGAAACGGCATTGTGATGTCACAATGGGGGAAATGGCATTGTGATGTCACAATGGGGGAAAGGGCATTGTGATGTCACAATGGGGTAAACTGCATTGTGATGTCACAATGGGGGAAAGGGCATTGTGATGTCACAATGGGGTAAACTGCATTGTGATGTCACAATGGGGGAAATGGCATTGTGATGTCACACTGGGGGAAATGGCATTGTGATGTCACAATGGGGAAAAGGGCATTGTAATGTCACAATGGGGAAAACGGCATTGTGATGTCAAAATGGGGGAAAGGGCATTGTGATGTCACCATGGGGTAAACTGCATTGTGATGTCACAATGGGGGAAACGGCATTGTAATGTCACAATGGGGGAAAGGGCATTGTGATGTCACAATGTGGGAAATGGCATTGTGATGTCACAATAGGGAAAACAGCATTGTGATGTCACAATGGGGGAAAGGGCATTCTGATGTCACAATGTGGTTAACTGCATTGTGATGTCACAATGGGGGAAATGGCATTGTGATGTCACAATGGGGGAAATGGCATTGTGATGTCACAATGGAGGAAATGGCATTGTGATGTCACAATAGGGAAACGGCATTGTGATGTCACAATGGGGGAAAGGGCATTGTGATGTCACAATGGGGTAAACTGCATTCTGATGTCACAATGGGGGAAACGGCATTGTGATGTCACAATGGGGGAAATGGCATTGTGATGTCACAATGGGGAAAGGGCATTGTGATGTCACAGTAGGGAAAACGGCATTGTGATGTCACAATGGGGGAAAGGGCATTGTGATGCCACAATGGGGGAAAGGGCATTGTGATGTCACAATGGGGTAAACTGCATTGTGATGTCACAATGGGGGAAACGGCATTGTGATGTCACAATGGGGGAAAGGGCATTGTGATGTCACAATGGGGTAAACTGCATTGTGATGTCACAATGGGGGAAACGGCATTGTGATGTCACAATGGGGGAAATGGCATTGTGATGTCACAATGGGGGAAAGGGCATTGTGATGTCACAATAGGGAAAACGGCATTGTGATGTCACAATGGGGGAAATGGCATTGTGATGTCACACTGGGGGAAATGGCATTGTGATGTCACAATGGGGAAAAGGGCATTGTGATGTCACAATGGGGAAAACGGCATTGTGATGTCAACAATGGGGGAAATGGCATTGTGATGTCACAATGGGGGAAAGGGCATTGTGATGTCACAATGGGGGAAAGCACATTGTGATGTCACAATAGGGGAAAAAACTGCATTGTGATGTCACAATGGGGGAGAGGGCATTGTGATGTCACAATGCGGAAAACGGCATAGTGATGTCACAATGGGGGAAAGTGCATTGTGATGTCACAATGGGGGAAAGTGCATTGTGATGTCACAATGGGGGAAATGGCATTGTGATGTCACAATGGGGGAAACGGCATTGTGATGTCACAATGGGGGAAAGGGCATTGTGATGTCACAGTAGGGGAAACGGCATTGTGACGTCACAATGGGGGAAAAGGCATTGTGATGTCACAATGTGAGAAATGGCATTGTGATGTCACAATGGGGAATGGGCATTGTGATGTCACAATGGGGAATGGGCATTGTAATGTCACAATGGAGGAAATTGCATATTGATGTCACAAAAGGGAAAACGGCATTGTGATGTCACAATGGGGGAAAGGGCATTGTGATGTCACAATGGGGGAAATGGCATTGTGATGTCACAATGAGGGAAATGGCATTGTGATGTCACAATAGGGAAAACGGCATTGTGATGTCACAATGGGGGAAATGGCATTGTGATGTCACAATGGGGGAAATGGCATTGTGATGTCACAATGGGGAAAGGGCATTGTGATGTCACAATGGAGGAAATGGCATTGTGATGTCACAATAGGGAAAACGGCATTGTGATGTCACAATGGGGGAAAGGGCATTGTGATGTCACAATGTGGTAAACTGCATTGTGATGTCACAATGGGGGAAATGGCATTGTGATGTCACAATGGGGGAAATGGCATTGTGATGTCACAATGGGGAAAACGGCATTGTAATGTCACAATGGGGGAAAGGGCATTGTGATGTCACAATGGGGAAAACTGCATTGTGATGTCACAATGGGGGAAACGGCATTGTGATGTCACAATGGGGGAAATGGCATTGTGATGTCACAATGTGGGAAAGGGCATTGTAATGTCACAATGGGGAAAACGGCATTGTAATGTCACAATGGGGGAAATGGAATTGTGATGTCACAATGGGAAAAACAGCATTGTGATGTCACAATGGTGGAAAGGGCATTGTGATGTCACAATGGGGTAAACTGCATTGTGATGTCACAATGGGGGAAAGGGCATTGTGATGTCACAATGGGGTAAACTGCATTGTGATGTCACAATGGGGGAAAGGGCATTGTGATGTCACAATGCGGAAAACGGCATTGTGATGTCACAATGGGGGAAATGGCATTGTTATGTCACAATGGGGAAAACTGCATTGTGATGTCACAATGTGGGAAATGGCATTGTGATGTCACAATAGGGAAAACAGCATTGTGATGTCACAATGGGGGAAAGGGCATTGTGATGTCACAATGTGGTTAACTGCATTGTGATGTCACAATGGGGGAAATGGCATTGTGATGTCACAATGGGGGAAATGGCATTGTGATGTCACAATGGGGAAAGGGCATTGTGATGTCACAATGGAGGAAATGGCATTGTGATGTCACAATAGGGAAACGGCATTGTGATGTCACAATGGGGGAAAGGGCATTGTGATGTCACAATGGGGTAAACTGCATTCTGATGTCACAATGGGGGAAACGGCATTGTGATGTCACAATGGGGGAAATGGCATTGTGATGTCACAATGGGGAAAGGGCATTGTGATGTCACAGTAGGGAAAACGGCATTGTGATGTCACAATGGGGGAAAGGGCATTGTGATGTCACCATGGGGTAAACTGCATTGTGATGTCACAATGGGGAAAGGGCATTGTGATGTCACAATGTGGAAAACGGCATTGTGATGTCACAATGGGGGAAAGGGCATTGCGATGTCACAATGGGGAAAACTGCATTGTGATGTCACAATGGAGGAAATGGCATTGTGATGTCACAATAGGGAAAACGGCATTGTGATGTCACAATGGGGGAAAGGGCATTGTGATGTCACAATGTGGTAAACGGCATTGTGATGTCACAATGGGGGAAACGGCATTGTGATGTCACAATGGGGGAAATGGCATTGTGATGTCACAATGGGGGAAAGGGCATTGTGATGTCACAATGGGGTAAACTGCATTGTGATGTCACAATGGGGGAAAGGGCATTGTGATGTCACAATGGGGTAAACTGCATTGTGATGTCACAATGGGGGAAATGGCATTGTGATGTCACACTGGGGGAAATGGCATTGCGATGTCACAATGGGGAAAAGGGCATTGTAATGTCACAATGGGGAAAACGGCATTGTGATGTCAAAATGGGGGAAAGGGCATTGTGATGTCACCATGGGGTAAACTGCATTGTGATGTCACAATGGGGGAAACGGCATTGTGATGTCACAATGGGGGAAAGGGCATTGTGATGTCACAATGTGGGAAATGGCATTGTGATGTCACAATAGGGAAAACAGCATTGTGATGTCACAATGGGGGAAAGGGCATTCTGATGTCACAATGTGGTTAACTGCATTGTGATGTCACAATGGGGGAAATGGCATTGTGATGTCACAATGGGGGAAATGGCATTGTGATGTCACAATGGGGAAAGGGCATTGTGATGTCACAATGGAGGAAATGGCATTGTGATGTCACAATAGGGAAACGGCATTGTGATGTCACAATGGGGGAAAGGGCATTGTGATGTCACAATGGGGTAAACTGCATTCTGATGTCACAATGGGGGAAACGGCATTGTGATGTCACAATGGGGGAAATGGCATTGTGATGTCACAATGGGGAAAGGGCATTGTGATGTCACAGTAGGGAAAACGGCATTGTGATGTCACAATGGGGGAAAGGGCATTGTGATGTCACAATGGGGGAAAGGGCATTGTGATGTCACAATGGGGTAAACTGCATTGTGATGTCACAATGGGGGAAACGGCATTGTGATGTCACAATGGGGGAAAGGGCATTGTGATGTCACAATGGGGTAAACTGCATTGTGATGTCACAATGGGGGAAACGGCATTGTGATGTCACAATGGGGGAAATGGCATTGTGATGTCACAATGGGGGAAAGGGCATTGTGATGTCACAATGGGGAAAACGGCATTGTGATGTCAACAATGGGGGAAATGGCATTGTGATGTCACAATGGGGGAAAGGGCATTGTGATGTCACAATGGGGGAAAGGTCATTGTGATGTCACAATGGGGGAAACGGCATTGTGATGTCCCAATGGGGAAAACGGCATTGTGATGTCACAATGGGGGAAAGGGCATTGTGATGTCACAATGGGGTAAACTGCATTGTGATGTCACAATGGGGGAAATGGCATTGTGATGTCACAATGGGGGAAATGGCATTGTGATGTCACACTGGGGGAAATGGCATTGTGATGCCACAATGGGGAAAAGGGCATTGTGATGTCACAATGGGGAAAACGGCATTGTGATGTCACAATGGGGGAAATGGCATTGTGATGTCACAATGGGTGAAATGGCATTGTGATGTCACAATGGGGTAAACTGCATTGTGTTGTCACAATGGGGCAACGGCATTGTGATGTCACAATGGGGGAAATGGCATTGTGATGTCACAATGGGGGAAAGGGCATTGTGATGTCACAATGGGGGAAAGCACATTGTGATGTCACAATAGGGGAAAAAACTGCATTGTGATGTCACAATGGGGGAGAGGGCATTGTGATGTCACAATGCGGAAAACGGCATAGTGATGTCACAATGGGGGAAAGTGCATTGTGATGTCACAATGGGGGAAAGTGCATTGTGATGTCACAATGGGGGAAATGGCATTGTGATGTCACAATGGGGGAAACGGCATTGTGATGTCACAATGGGGGAAAGGGCATTGTGATGTCACAGTAGGGAAAACGGCATTGTGACGTCACAATGGGGGAAAAGGCATTGTGATGTCACAATGTGAGAAATGGCATTGTGATGTCACAATGGGGAATGGGCATTGTGATGTCACAATGGGGAATGGGCATTGTAATGTCACAATGGAGGAAATTGCATATTGATGTCACAAAAGGTAAAACGGCATTGTGATGTCACAATGGGGGAAAGGGCATTGTGATGTCACAATGGGGTAAACTGCATTGTGATGTCACAATGGGGGAAATGGCATTGTGATGTCACAATGAGGGAAATGGCATTGTGATGTCACAATAGGGAAAACGGCATTGTGATGTCACAATGGGGGAAATGGCATTGTGATGTCACAATGGGGGAAATGGCATTGTGATGTCACAATGGGGAAAGGGCATTGTGATGTCACAATGGAGGAAATGGCATTGTGATGTCACAATAGGGAAACCGGCATTGTGATGTCACAATGGGGGAAAGGGCATTGTGATGTCACAATGTGGTAAACTGCATTGTGATGTCACAATGGGGGAAATGGCATTGTGATGTCACAATGTGGGAAATGGCATTGTGATGTCACAATGGGGAAAACGGCATTGTAATGTCACAATGGGGGAAAGGGCATTGTGATGTCACAATGGGGAAAACTGCATTGTGATGTCACAATGGGGGAAACGGCATTGTGATGTCACAATGGGGGAAATGGCATTGTGATGTCACAATGTGGGAAAGGGCATTGTAATGTCACAATGGGGAAAACGGCATTGTAATGTCACAATGGGGGAAATGGAATTGTGATGTCACAATGGGAAAAACAGCATTGTGATGTCACAATGGTGGAAAGGGCATTGTGATGTCACAATGGGGTAAACTGCATTGTGATGTCACAATGGGGGAAAGGGCATTGTGATGTCACAATGGGGTAAACTGCATTGTGATGTCACAATGGGGGAAAGGGCATTGTGATGTCACAATGCGGAAAACGGCATTGTGATGTCACAATGGGGGAAATGGCATTGTTATGTCACAATGGGGAAAACTGCATTGTGATGTCACAATGTGGGAAATGGCATTGTGATGTCACAATAGGGAAAACAGCATTGTGATGTCACAATGGGGGAAAGGGCATTGTGATGTCACAATGTGGAAAACGGCATTGTGATGTCACAATGGGGGAAAGGGCATTGTGATGTCACAATGTGGTTAACTGCATTGTGATGTCACAATGGGGGAAATGGCATTGTGATGTCACAATGGGGGAAATGGCATTGTGATGTCACAATGGGGAAAGGGCATTGTGATGTCACAATGGAGGAAATGGCATTGTGATGTCACAATGGGGGAAAGGGCATTGTGATGTCACAATGGGGTAAACTGCATTCTGATGTCACAATGGGGGAAACGGCATTGTGATGTCACAATGGGGGAAATGGCATTGTGATGTCACAATGGGGAAAGGGCATTGTGATGTCACAGTAGGGAAAACGGCATTGTGATGTCACAATGGGGGAAAGGGCATTGTGATGTCACCATGGGGTAAACTGCATTGTGATGTCACAATGGGGAAAGGGCATTGTGATGTCACAATGTGGAAAACGGCATTGTGATGTCACAATGGGGGAAACGGCATTGTGATGTCACAATGGGGGAAATGGCATTGTGATGTCACAATGGGGGAAATGGCATTGTGATGTCACAATGGGGGAAATGGCATTGTGATGTCACAATGGGGGAAATGGCATTGTGATGTCACAATAGGGGAAACGGCATTGTGATGTCACAATGGGGGAAAGGGCATTGTGATGTCACAATGTGGTAAACTGCATTGTGATGTCACAATGGGGGAAACGGCATTGTGATGTCACAATGGGGGAAATGGCATTGTGATGTCACAATGGGGGAAATGGCATTGTGATGTCACAATGGGGGAAATGGCATTGTGATGTCACAATGGGGGAAATGGCATTGTGATGTCACAATGGGGGAAACGGCATTGTGATGTCACAATGGGGGAAACGGCATTGTGATGTCACAATGGGGGAAATGGCATTGTGATGTCACAATGGGGGAAAGGGCATTGTGATGTCACAATGGGGTAAACTGCATTGTGATGTCACAATGGGGGAAAGGGCATTGTGATGTCACAATGGGGTAAACTGCATTGTGATGTCACAATGGGGGAAATGGCATTGTGATGTCACAATGGGGGAAATGGCATTGTGATGTCACACTGGGGGAAATGGCATTGTGATGTCACAATGGGGAAAAGGGCATTGTAATGTCACAATGGGGAAAACGGCATTGTGATGTCAAAATGGGGGAAAGGGCATTGTGATGTCACCATGGGGTAAACTGCATTGTGATGTCACAATGGGGGAAACGGCATTGTGATGTCACAATGGGGGAAAGGGCATTGTGATGTCACAATGGGGGAAAGGGCATTGTGATGTCACAATGGGGGAAAGGGCATTGTGATGTCACAATGGGGGAAAGGGCATTGTGATGTCACAATGGGGAAAATGGCATTGTGATGTCACAATGGGGGAAAGGGCATTGCGATGTCACAATGGGGGAAATGGCATTGTGATGTCACAATGGGGGAAAGGGCATTGTGATGTCACAATGTGGAAAACGGCATTGTGATGTCACAATGGGGGAAAGGGCATTGCGATGTCACAATGGGGAAAACTGCATTGTGATGTCACAATGGGGGAAAGGGCATTGCGATGTCACAATGGGGAAAACGGCATTGTAATGTCACAATGGGGGAAATGGAATTGTGATGTCACAATGGGGAAAGGGCATTGTGATGTCACAGTAGGGAAAACGGCATTGTGATGTCACAATGGGGGAAACGGCATTGTGATGTCACAATGGGGGAAATGGCATTGTGATGTCACAATGGGGGAAAGGGCATTGTGATGTCACCATGGGGTAAACTGCATTGTGATGTCACAATGGGGGAAACGGCATTGTGATGTCACAATGGGGGAAATGGCATTGTGATGTCACAATGGGGGAAAGGGCATTGTGATGTCACCATGGGGTAAACTGCATTGTGATGTCACAATGGGGGAAACGGCATTGTGATGTCACAATGGGGGAAAGGGCATTGTGATGTCACAATGGGGGAAAGGGCATTGTGATGTCACCATGGAGTAAACTGCATTGTGATGTCACAATGGGGGAAACGGCATTGTGATGTCACAATGGAGGAAATGGCATTGTGATGTCACAATGGGGAAAGGGCATTGTGATGTCACAGTAGGGAAAACGGCATTGTGATGTCACAATGGGGGAAAGGGCATTGTGATGTCACAATGGGGTAAACTGCATTGTGATGTCACAATGGGGGAAACGGCATTGTGATGTCACAATGGGGGAAACGGCATTGTGATGTCACAATGGGGGAAATGGCATTGTGATGTCACAATGGGGGAAATGGCATTGTGATGTCACACTGGGGGAAATGGCATTGTGATGTCACCATGGGGAAAAGGGCATTGTGATGTCACAATGGGGAAAACGGCATTGTGATGTCAACAATGGGGGAAATGGCATTGTGATGTCACAATGGGGGGAAAGGGCATTGTGATGTCACAATGGGGGAAAGGACATTGTGATGTCACAATGGGGGGAAAACGGCATTGTGATGTCACAATGGGGGAAAGGGCATTGTGATGTCACAATGGGGGGAAAGGGCATTGTGATGTCACAATAGGGAAAACGGCATTGTGATGTCACAATGGGGGAAATGGCATTGTGATGTCACAATGGGGGAAAGGGCATTGTGATGTCACAATGGGGAAAAATGGCATTGTGATGTCACAATGGGGGAAAGGGCATTGCGATGTCACAATGGGGAAAACTGCATTGTGATGTCAGAATGGGGGAAATGGCATTGTGATGTCACAATGGGGGAAATGGCATTGTGATGTCACAATGGGGAAAGGGCATTGTGATGTCACAAAGGAGGAAATGGCATTGTGATGTCACAATAGGGAAACGGCATTGTGATGTCACAATGGGTGAAAGGGCATTGTGATGTCACAATGGGGTAAACTGCATTGTGATGTCACAATGGGGGAAACGGCATTGTGATGTCACAATGGGGGAAAGGGCATTGTGATGTCACAATGGGGTAAACTGCATTGTGATGTCACAATGGGGGAAACGGCATTGTGATGTCACAATGGGGGAAATGGCATTGTGATGTCACAATGGGGGAAAGGGCATTGTGATGTCACAATAGGGAAAACGGCATTGTGATGTCACAATGGGGGAAATGGCATTGTGATGTCACAATGGGGTAAACTGCATTGTGTTGTCACAATGGGGCAACGGCATTGTGATGTCACAATGGGGGAAATGGCATTGTGATGTCACAATGGGGGAAAGGGCATTGTGATGTCACAATGGGGGAAAGCACATTGTGATGTCACAATGGGGAAAACTGCATTGTGATGTCACAATGGGGGAGAGGGCATTGTGATGTCACAATGCGGAAAACGGCATAGTGATGTCACAATGGGGGAAAGTGCATTGTGATGTCACAATGGGGGAAAGTGCATTGTGATGTCACAATGGGGGAAATGGCATTGTGATGTCACAATGCGGAAAACGGCATTGTGATGTCACAATGGGGGAAAGGGCATTGTGATGTCACAATGGGGAAAACTGCATTGTGACGTCACAATGGGGGAAAAGGCATTGTGATGTCACAATGTGAGAAATGGCATTGTGATGTCACAATGGGGAATGGGCATTGTGATGTCACAATGGGGAATGGGCATTGTGATGTCACAATGGGGAATGGGCATTGTAATGTCACAATGGAGGAAATTGCATATTGATGTCACAAAAGGGAAAACGGCATTGTGATGTCACAATACGGAAAACGGCATTGTGATGTCACAATGGGGGAAAGGGCATTGTTATGTCACAATGGGGAAAACTGCATTGTGATGTCACAATGGGGGAAATGCATTGTGATGTCACAATGTGGGAAATGGCATTGTGATGTCACAATGTGAGAAATGGCATTGTGATGTCACAATGGGGAATGGGCATTGTGATGTCACAATGGGGAATGGGCATTGTGATGTCACAATGGGGAATGGGCATTGTAATGTCACAATGGAGGAAATTGCATATTGATGTCACAAAGGGGAAAACGGCATAGTGATGTCACAATGGGGGAAAGGGCATGTGATGTCACAATGCGGAAAACGGCATTGTGATGTCACAATGGGGGAAAGGGCATTGTTATGTCACAATGGGGAAAACTGCATTGTGATGTCACAATGGGGGAAATGCATTGTGATGTCACAATGTGGGAAATGGCATTGTGATGTCACAATAGGGAAAACAGCATTGTGATGTCACAATGGGGGAAAGGGCATTGTGATGTCACAATGTGGTTAACTGCATTGTGATGTCACAATGGGGGAAATGGCATTGCGATGTCACAATGGGGGAAATGGCATTGTGATGTCACAATGGGGAAAGGGCATTGTGATGTCACAATGGAGGAAATGGCATTGTGATGTCACAATAGGGAAACGGCATTGTGATGTCACAATGGGGGAAAGGGCATTGTGATGTCACAATGGGGTAAACTGCATTCTGATGTCACAATGGGGGAAACGGCATTGTGATGTCACAATGGGGGAAATGGCATTGTGATGTCACAATGGGGAAAGGGCATTGTGATGTCACAGTAGGGAAAACGGCATTGTGATGTCACAATGGGGGAAAGGGCATTGTGATGTCACCATGGGGTAAACTGCATTGTGATGTCACAATGGGGGAAACGGCATTGTGGTGTCACAATGGCGGAAATGGCATTGTGATGTCACAATGGGGAAAGGGCATTGTGATGCCACAGTAGGGAAAACGGCATTGTGATGTCACAATGGGGGAAAGGGCATTGTGATGTCACAATGGGGTAAACTGCATTGTGATGTCACAATGGGGGAAACGGCATTGTGATGTCACAATGGGGGAAACGGCATTGTGATGTCACAATGGGGGAAATGGCATTGTGATGTCACAATGGGGGAAATGGCATTGTGATGTCACACTGGGGGAAATGGCATTGTGATGTCACAATGGGGAAAAGGGCATTGTGATGTCACAATGGGGAAAACGGCATTGTGATGTCAACAATGGGGGAAATGCATTGTGATGTCACAATGGGGGAAAGGGCATTCTGATGTCACAATGGGGGAAAGGACATTGTGATGTCACAATGGGGGAAACGGCATTGTGATGTCACAATGGGGGAAAGGGCATTGTGATGTCACAATGGGGGAAAGGGCATTGTGATGTCACAATAGGGGAAAACGGCATTGTGATGTCACAATGGGGGAAATGGCATTGTGATGTCACAATGGGGGAAAGGGCATTGTGATGTCACAATGGGGGAAAATGGCATTGTGATGTCACAATGGGGGAAAGGGCATTGCGATGTCACAATGGGGAAAACTGCATTGTGATGTCAGAATGGGGAAATGGCATTGTGATGTCACAATGGGGGAAATGGCATTGTGATGTCACAATGGGGAAAGGGCATTGTGATGTCACAATGGAGGAAATGGCATTGTGATGTCACAATAGGGAAACGGCATTGTGATGTCACAATGGGGGAAAGGCATTGTGATGTCACAATGGGGTAAACTGCATTCTGATGTCACAATGGGGGGAAAACGGCATTGTGATGTCACAATGGGGGAAATGGCATTGTGATGTCACAATGGGGAAAGGCATTGTGATGTCACAGTAGGAAAACGGCATGTGTGATGTCACATTGGGGGAAAGGGCATTGTGATGTCACAATGGGGTAAACTGCATTGTGATGTCACAATGGTGGGAAACGGCATTGTGATGTCACAATGGGGGAAAGGGCATTGTGATGTCACAATGGGGGTAAACTGCATTGTGATGTCACAATGGGGGGAAACGGCATTGTGATGTCACAATGGGGGGAAATGCATTGTGATGTCACAATGGGGGAAAGGCATTGTGATGTCACAATAGGGAAAACGGCATTGTGATGTCACAATGGGGGAAATGGCATTGTGATGTCACAATGGGGTAAAACTGCATTGTGTTGTCACAATGGGGCAACGGCATTGTGATGTCACAATGGGGGAAATGGCATTGTGATGTCACAATGGGGGAAAGGGGCATTGTGATGTCACAATGGGGGAAAGCACATTGTGATGTCACAATGGGGAAAACTGCATTGTGATGTCACAATGGGGGAGAGGGCATTGTGATGTCACAATGCGGGAAAACGGCATAGTGATGTCACAATGGGGGAAAGTGCATTGTGATGTCACAATGGGGGAAATGGCATTGTGATGTCACAATGCGGAAAACGGCATTGTGATGTCACAATGGGGGAAAGGGCATTGTGATGTCACAATGGGGAAAACTGCATTGTGACGTCACAATGGGGGAAAAGGCATTGTGATGTCACAATGTGAGAAATGGCATTGTGATGTCACAATGGGGAATGGGCATTGTGATGTCACAATGGGGAATGGGCATTGTGATGTCACAATAGGGAATGGGCATTGTAAATGTCACAATGGAGGAAATTGCATATTGATGTCACAAAAGGGAAAACGGCATTGTGATGTCACAATGGGGGAAAGGGCATTGTGATTGTCACAATGCGGAAAACGGCATTGTGATGTCACAATGGGGGGAAAGGGCATTGTTATGTCACAATGGGGGAAAGGGCATTGTGATGTCACCATGGGGTAAACTGCATTGTGATGTCACAATGGGGGAAACGGCATTGTGATGTCACAATGGGGGAAATGGCATTGTGATGTCACAATGGGGGAAAGGGCATTGTTATGTCACAATGGGGGGAAAGGGCATTGTGATGTCACCATGGGGTAAACTGCATTGTGATGTCACAATGGGGAAACGGCATTGTGATGTCACAATGGGGGAAAGGGCATTGTGATGTCACAATGGGGGAAAGGGCATTGTGATGTCACCATGGGGGTAAACTGCATTGTGATGTCACAATGGGGAAACGGCATTGTGATGTCACAATGGGGGAAATGGCATTGTGATGTCACAATGGGGAAAGGGCATTGTGATGTCACAGTAGGGAAAACGGCATTGTGATGTCACAATGGGGGAAAGGGGCATTGTGATGTCACAATGGGGTAAACTGCATTGTGATGTCACAATGGGGGAAACGGCATTGTGATGTCACAATGGGGGAAACGGCATTGTGATGTCACAATGGGGGAAATGGCATTGTGATGTCACACTGGGGGAAATGGCATTGTGATGTCACAATGGGGAAAAGGGCATTGTGATGTCACAATGGGGAAAAACGGCATTGTGATGTCAACAATGGGGGAAATGGCATTGTGATGTCACAATGGGGGAAAGGGCATTGTGATGTCACAATGGGGGAAAGGACATTGTGATGTCACAATGGGGGAAACGGCATTGTGATGTCACAATGGGGGAAAGGGCATTGTGATGTCACAATGGGGGGAAAGGGCATTGTGATGTCACAATAGGGAAAACGGCATTGTGATGTCACAATGGGGGAAATGGCATTCTGATGTCACAATGGGGGAAAGGGGCATTGTGATGTCACAATGGGAAAATGGCATTGTGATGTCACAATGGGGGAATGGGCATTGCGATGTCACAATGGGGAAAACTGCATTGTGATGTCAGAATGGGGGAAATGGCATTGTGATGTCACAATGGGGGGAAATGGCATTGTGATGTCACAATGGGGAAAGGGCATTGTGATGTCACAATGGAGGAAATGGCATTGTGATGTCACAATAGGGAAACGGCATTGTGATGTCACAATGGGGGAAAGGGCATTGTGATGTCACAATGGGGTAAACTGCATTCTGATGTCACAATGGGGGAAACGGCATTGTGATGTCACAATGGGGGAAATGGCATTGTGATGTCACAATGGGGGAAAGGGCATTGTGATGTCACAGTAGGGAAAACGGCATTGTGATGTCACAATGGGGGAAAGGGCATTGTGATGTCACAATGGGGTAAACTGCATTGTGATGTCACAATGGGGGAAACGGCATTGTGATGTCACAATGGGGGAAAGGGCATTGTGATGTCACAATGGGGTAAACTGCATTGTGATGTCACAATGGGGGAAACGGCATTGTGATGTCACAATGGGGGAAATGGCATTGTGATGTCACAATGGGGGGAAAGGGCATTGTGATGTCACAATAGGGAAAACGGCATTGTGATGTCACAATGGGGAAATGGCATTGTGATGTCACAATGGGGTAAACTGCATTGTGTTGTAACAATGGGGGGCAACGGCATTGTGATGTCACAATGGGGGGAAATGGCATTGTGATGTCACAATGGGGGAAAGGGCATTGTGATGTCACAATGGGGGAAAGCACATTTGTGATGTCACAATGGGGAAAACTGCATTGTGATGTCACAATGGGGGAGAGGGCATTTTGATGTCACAATGCGGAAAACGGCATAGTGATGTCACAATGGGGGAAAGTGCATTGTGATGTCACAATGGGGGAAAGTGCATTGTGATAGTCACAATGGGGGGAAATGGCATTGTGATGTCACAATGCGGGAAAACGGCATTGTGATGTCACAATGGGGGAAAGGGCATTGTGATGTCACAATGGGGAAAACTGCATTGTGACGTCACAATGGGGGAAAAGGCATTGTGATGTCACAATGTGAGAAATGGCATTGTGATGTCACAATGGGGAATGGGCATTGTGATGTCACAATGGGGAATGGGCATTGTGATGTCACAATGGGGAATGGGCATTTGTAATGTCACAATGGAGGAAATTGCATATTGATGTCACAAAAGGGGAAAACGGCATTGTGATGTCACAATGGGGGAAAGGGCATTGTGATGTCACAATGCGGGAAAACGGCATTGTTATGTCACAATGGGGAAAACTGCATTGTGATGTCACAATGGGGGAAATGCATTGTGATGTCACAATGTGGGAAATGGGCAATGTGATGTCACAATGTGAGAAATGGCATTGTGATGTCACAATGGGGAATGGGCATTGTGATGTCACAATGGGGAATGGGCATTGTGATGTCACAATGGGGAATGGGCATTGTGATGTCACAATGGGGAATGGGCATTGTAATGTCACAATGGAGGAAATTGCATATTGATGTCACAAAAGGGAAAACGGCATTGTGATGTCACAATGGGGGAAAGGGCATTGTGATGTCACAATGCGGAAAACGGCATTGTGATGTCACAATGGGGGAAAGGGCATTGTTATGTCACAATGGGGAAAACTGCATTGTGATGTCACAATGGGGGAAATGCATTGTGATGTCACAATGTGGGAAATGGCATTGTGATGTCACAATAGGGAAAACAGCATTGTGATGTCACAATTGGGGAAAGGGCATTGTGATGTCACAATGTGGTTAACTGCATTGTGATGTCACAATGGGGGAAATGGCATTGCGATGTCACAATGGGGGAAATGGCATTGTGATGTCACAATGGGGAAAGGGCATTGTGATGTCACAATGGAGGAAATGGCATTGTGATGTCACAATAGGGAAACGGCATTGTGATGTCACAGTGGGGGAAAGGGCATTGTGATGTCACAATGGGGTAAACTGCATTCTGATGTC
This sequence comes from Eleutherodactylus coqui, assembly GCF_035609145.1. Classification (NCBI taxonomy): domain Eukaryota; kingdom Metazoa; phylum Chordata; class Amphibia; order Anura; family Eleutherodactylidae; genus Eleutherodactylus; species Eleutherodactylus coqui. The sequence continues at coordinate 380,681 of NW_027102251.1, forward strand.
ACAATGGGGGAAACGGCATTGTGATGTCACAATGGGGGAAATGGCATTGTGATGTCACAATGGGGAAAGGGCATTGTGATGTCACAGTAGGGAAAACGGCATTGTGATGTCACAATGGGGGAAAGGGCATTGTGATGTCACAATGGGGTAAACTGCATTGTGATGTCACAATGGGGGAAACGGCATTGTGATGTCACAATGGGGGAAAGGGCATTGTGATGTCACAATGGGGTAAACTGCATTGTGATGTCACAATGGGGGAAACGGCATTGTGATGTCACAATGGGGGAAATGGCATTGTGATGTCACAATGGGGGAAAGGGCATTGTGATGTCACAATAGGGAAAACGGCATTGTGATGTCACAATGGGGGAAATGGCATTGTGATGTCACAATGGGGTAAACTGCATTGTGTTGTCACAATGGGGCAACGGCATTGTGATGTCACAATGGGGGAAATGGCATTGTGATGTCACAATGGGGGAAAGGGCATTGTGATGTCACAATGGGGGAAAGCACATTGTGATGTCACAATGGGGAAAACTGCATTGTGATGTCACAATGGGGGAGAGGGCATTGTGATGTCACAATGCGGAAAACGGCATAGTGATGTCACAATGGGGGAAAGTGCATTGTGATGTCACAATGGGGGAAAGTGCATTGTGATGTCACAATGGGGGAAATGGCATTGTGATGTCACAATGCGGAAAACGGCATTGTGATGTCACAATGGGGGAAAGGGCATTGTGATGTCACAATGGGGAAAACTGCATTGTGACGTCACAATGGGGGAAAAGGCATTGTGATGTCACAATGTGAGAAATGGCATTGTGATGTCACAATGGGGAATGGGCATTGTGATGTCACAATGGGGAATGGGCATTGTGATGTCACAATGGGGAATGGGCATTGTAATGTCACAATGGAGGAAATTGCATATTGATGTCACAAAAGGGAAAACGGCATTGTGATGTCACAATGGGGGAAAGGGCATTGTGATGTAACAATGGGGTAAACTGCATTGTGATGTCACAATGGGGGAAATGGCATTGTGATGTCACAATGGGGGAAAGGGCATTGTGATGTCACAATAGGGAAAACGGCATTGTGATTTCACAATGGGGGGAATGGCATTGTGATGTCACAATGGGGGAAATGGCATTGTGATGTCACAATGGGGAAAGGGCATTGTGATGTCACAATGGAGGAAATGGCATTGTGATGTCACAATAGGGAAAACGGCATTGTGATGTCACAATGGGGGAAAGGGCATTGTGATGTCACAATGTGGTAAACTGCATTGTGATGTCATAATGGGGGAAATGGCATTGTGATGTCACAATGGGGGAAATGGCATTGTGATGTCACAATGGGGAAAACGGCATTGTAATGTCACAATGGGGGAAAGGGCATTGCGATGTCACAATGGGGAAAACTGCATTGTGATGTCACAATGGGGGAAACGGCATTGTGATGTCACAATGGGGGAAATGGCATTGTGATGTCACAATGTGGGAAAGGGCATTGTAATGTCACAATGGGGAAAACGGCATTGTAATGTCACAATGGGGGAAATGGAATTGTGATGTCACAATGGGAAAAACAGCATTGTGATGTCACAATGGGGGAAATGGCATTGTGATATCACAATGGAGGAAATGGCATTGTGATGTCACAATGGGGGAAACGGCATTGTGATGTCACAATGGAGGAAATGGCATTGTGATGTCACAATGGGGGAAAGGGCATTGTGATGTCACAATGGGGAAAACGGCATTGTAATGTCACAATGGGGGAAATGGAATTGTGATGTCACAATGGGAAAAACAGCATTGTGATGTCACAATGGTGGAAAGGGCATTGTGATGTCACAATGGGGGAAAGGGCATTGTGATGTCACAATAGGGAAAACGGCATTGTGATGTCACAATGGGGGAAATGGCATTGTGATGTCACAATGGGGGAAAGGGCATTGTGATGTCACAATGGGGGAAAGCACATTGTGATGTCACAATGGGGAAAACTGCATTGTGATGTCACAATGGGGGAGAGGGCATTCTGATGTCACAATGCGGAAAACGGCATAGTGATGTCACAATGGGGGAAAGTGCATTGTGATGTCACAATGGGGGAAAGTGCATTGTGATGTCACAATGGGGGAAATGGCATTGTGATGTCACAATGCGGAAAACGGCATTGTGATGTCACAATGGGGGAAAGGGCATTGTGATGTCACAATGGGGAAAACTGCATTGTGACGTCACAATGGGGGAAAAGGCATTGTGATGTCACAATGTGAGAAATGGCATTGTGATGTCACAATGGGGAATGGGCATTGTGATGTCACAATGGGGAATGGGCATTGTGATGTCACAATGGGGAATGGGCATTGTAATGTCACAATGGAGGAAATTGCATATTGATGTCACAAAAGGGAAAACGGCATTGTGATGTCACAATGGGGGAAAGGGCATTGTGATGTCAGTCACAATGGGGGAAAGGGCATTGTTATGTCACAATGGGGAAAACTGCATTGTGATGTCACAATGGGGGAAATGCATTGTGATGTCACAATGTGGGAAATGGCATTGTGATGTCACAATGTGAGAAATGGCATTGTGATGTCACAATGGGGAATGGGCATTGTGATGTCACAATGGGGAATGGGCATTGTGATGTCACAATGGGGAATGGGCATTGTGATGTCACAATGGGGAATGGGCATTGTAATGTCACAATGGAGGAAATTGCATATTGATGTCACAAAAGGGAAAACGGCATTGTGATGTCACAATGGGGGAAATGGCATTGTGATGTCACAATGGGGAAAACGGCATTGTAATGTCACAATGGGGGAAAGGGCATTGCGATGTCACAATGGGGAAAACTGCATTGTGATGTCACAATGGGGGAAACGGCATTGTGATGTCACAATGGGGGAAATGGCATTGTGATGTCACAATGTGGGAAAGGGCATTGTAATGTCACAATGGGGAAAACGGCATTGTAATGTCACAATGGGGGAAATGGAATTGTGATGTCACAATGGGAAAAACAGCATTGTGATGTCACAATGGGGGAAATGGCATTGTGATATCACAATGGAGGAAATGGCATTGTGATGTCACAATGGGGGAAACGGCATTGTGATGTCACAATGGAGGAAATGGCATTGTGATGTCACAATGGGGGAAAGGGCATTGTGATGTCACAATGGGGAAAACGGCATTGTAATGTCACAATGGGGGAAATGGAATTGTGATGTCACAATGGGAAAAACAGCATTGTGATGTCACAATGGTGGAAAGGGCATTGTGATGTCACAATGGGGTAAACTGCATTGTGATGTCACAATGGGGGAAACGGCATTGTGATGTCACAATGGGGGAAAGGGCATTGTGATGTCACAATGGGGTAAACTGCATTGTGATGTCACAATGGGGGAAACGGCATTGTGATGTCACAATGGGGGAAATGGCATTGTGATGTCACAATGGGGGAAAGGGCATTGTGATGTCACAATAGGGAAAACGGCATTGTGATGTCACAATGGGGGAAATGGCATTGTGATGTCACAATGGGGTAAACTGCATTGTGTTGTAACAATGGGGCAACGGCATTGTGATGTCACAATGGGGGAAATGGCATTGTGATGTCACAATGGGGGAAAGGGCATTGTGATGTCACAATGGGGGAAAGCACATTGTGATGTCACAATGGGGAAAACTGCATTGTGATGTCACAATGGGGGAGAGGGCATTCTGATGTCACAATGCGGAAAACGGCATAGTGATGTCACAATGGGGGAAAGTGCATTGTGATGTCACAATGGGGGAAAGTGCATTGTGATGTCACAATGGGGGAAATGGCATTGTGATGTCACAATGCGGAAAACGGCATTGTGATGTCACAATGGGGGAAAGGGCATTGTGATGTCACAATGGGGAAAACTGCATTGTGACGTCACAATGGGGGAAAAGGCATTGTGATGTCACAATGTGAGAAATGGCATTGTGATGTCACAATGGGGAATGGGCATTGTGATGTCACAATGGGGAATGGGCATTGTGATGTCACAATGGGGAATGGGCATTGTAATGTCACAATGGAGGAAATTGCATATTGATGTCACAAAAGGGAAAACGGCATTGTGATGTCACAATGGGGGAAAGGGCATTGTGATGTCACAATGCGGAAAACGGCATTGTGATGTCACAATGGGGGAAAGGGCATTGTTATGTCACAATGGGGAAAACTGCATTGTGATGTCACAATGGGGGAAATGCATTGTGATGTCACAATGTGGGAAATGGCATTGTGATGTCACAATGTGAGAAATGGCATTGTGATGTCACAATGGGGAATGGGCATTGTGATGTCACAATGGGGAATGGGCATTGTGATGTCACAATGGGGAATGGGCATTGTGATGTCACAATGGGGAATGGGCATTGTAATGTCACAATGGAGGAAATTGCATATTGATGTCACAAAAGGGAAAACGGCATTGTGATGTCACAATGGGGGAAAGGGCATTGTGATGTCACAATGCGGAAAACGGCATTGTGATGTCACAATGGGGGAAAGGGCATTGTTATGTCACAATGGGGAAAACTGCATTGTGATGTCACAATGGGGGAAATGCATTGTGATGTCACAATGTGGGAAATGGCATTGTGATGTCACAATAGGGAAAACAGCATTGTGATGTCACAATGGGGGAAAGGGCATTGTGATGTCACAATGTGGTTAACTGCATTGTGATGTCACAATGGGGGAAATGGCATTGTGATGTCACAATGGGGGAAATGGCATTGTGATGTCACAATGGGGAAAGGGCATTGTGATGTCACAATGGAGGAAATGGCATTGTGATGTCACAATAGGGAAACGGCATTGTGATGTCACAGTGGGGGAAAGGGCATTGTGATGTCACAATGGGGTAAACTGCATTGTGATGTCACAATGGGGGAAACGGCATTGTGATGTCACAATGGGGGAAAGGGCATTGTGATGTCACAATGGGGTAAACTGCATTGTGATGTCACAATGGGGGAAACGGCATTGTGATGTCACAATGGGGGAAATGGCATTGTGATGTCACAATGGGGGAAAGGGCATTGTGATGTCACAATAGGGAAAACGGCATTGTGATGTCACAATGGGGGAAATGGCATTGTGATGTCACAATGGGGTAAACTGCATTGTGTTGTCACAATGGGGCAACGGCATTGTGATGTCACAATGGGGGAAATGGCATTGTGATGTCACAATGGGGGAAAGGGCATTGTGATGTCACAATGGGGGAAAGCACATTGTGATGTCACAATGGGGAAAACTGCATTGTGATGTCACAATGGGGGAGAGGGCATTGTGATGTCACAATGCGGAAAACGGCATAGTGATGTCACAATGGGGGAAAGTGCATTGTGATGTCACAATGGGGGAAATGGCATTGTGATGTCACAATGCGGAAAACGGCATTGTGATGTCACAATGGGGGAAAGGGCATTGTGATGTCACAATGGGGAAAACTGCATTGTGACGTCACAATGGGGGAAAAGGCATTGTGATGTCACAATGTGAGAAATGGCATTGTGATGTCACAATGGGGAATGGGCATTGTGATGTCACAATGGGGAATGGGCATTGTGATGTCACAATGGGGAATGGGCATTGTAATGTCACAATGGAGGAAATTGCATATTGATGTCACAAAAGGGAAAACGGCATTGTGATGTCACAATGGGGGAAAGGGCATTGTGATGTAACAATGGGGTAAACTGCATTGTGATGTAACAATGGGGTAAACTGCATTGTGATGTCACAATGGGGGAAATGGCATTGTGATGTCACAATGGGGGAAAGGGCATTGTGATGTCACAATAGGGAAAACGGCATTGTGATTTCACAATGGGGGGAATGGCATTGTGATGTCACAATGGGGGAAATGGCATTGTGATGTCACAATGGGGAAAGGGCATTGTGATGTCACAATGGAGGAAATGGCATTGTGATGTCACAATAGGGAAAACGGCATTGTGATGTCACAATGGGGGAAAGGGCATTGTGATGTCACAATGTGGTAAACTGCATTGTGATGTCATAATGGGGGAAATGGCATTGTGATGTCACAATGGGGGAAATGGCATTGTGATGTCACAATGGGGAAAACGGCATTGTAATGTCACAATGGGGGAAAGGGCATTGCGATGTCACAATGGGGAAAACTGCATTGTGATGTCACAATGGGGGAAACGGCATTGTGATGTCACAATGGGGGAAATGGCATTGTGATGTCACAATGTGGGAAAGGGCATTGTAATGTCACAATGGGGAAAACGGCATTGTAATGTCACAATGGGGGAAATGGAATTGTGATGTCACAATGGGAAAAACAGCATTGTGATGTCACAATGGGGGAAATGGCATTGTGATATCACAATGGAGGAAATGGCATTGTGATGTCACAATGGGGGAAACGGCATTGTGATGTCACAATGGAGGAAATGGCATTGTGATGTCACAATGGGGGAAAGGGCATTGTGATGTCACAATGGGGAAAACGGCATTGTAATGTCACAATGGGGGAAATGGAATTGTGATGTCACAATGGGAAAAACAGCATTGTGATGTCACAATGGTGGAAAGGGCATTGTGATGTCACAATGGGGTAAACTGCATTGTGATGTCACAATGGGGGAAAGGGCATTGTGATGTCACAATGGGGTAAACTGCATTGTGATGTCACAATGGGGGAAAGGGCATTGTGATGTCACAATGCGGAAAACAGCATTGTGATGTCACAATGGGGGAAAGGGCATTGTTATGTCACAATGGGGAAAACTGCATTGTGATGTCACAATGGGGGAAATGCATTGTGATGTCACAATGTGGGAAAACAGCATTGTGATGTCACAATGGGGGAAAGGGCATTGTGATGTCACAATGTGGTTAACTGCATTGTGATGTCACAATGGGGGAAATGGCATTGCGATGTCACAATGGGGGAAATGGCATTGTGATGTCACAATGGGGAAAGGGCATTGTGATGTCACAATGGAGGAAATGGCATTGTGATGTCACAATAGGGAAACGGCATTGTGATGTCACAATGGGGGAAAGGGCATTGTGATGTCACAATGGGGTAAACTGCATTCTGATGTCACAATGGGGGAAACGGCATTGTGATGTCACAATGGGGGAAATGGCATTGTGATGTCACAATGGGGAAAGGGCATTGTGATGTCACAGTAGGGAAAACGGCATTGTGATGTCACAATGGGGGAAAGGGCATTGTGATGTCACAATGGGGTAAACTGCATTGTGATGTCACAATGGGGGAAACGGCATTGTGATGTCACAATGGGGGAAAGGGCATTGTGATGTCACAATGGGGTAAACTGCATTGTGATGTCACAATGGGGGAAATGGCATTGTGATGTCACACTGGGGGAAATGGCATTGTGATGTCACAATGGGGAAAAGGGCATTGTAATGTCACAATGGGGAAAACGGCATTGTGATGTCAAAATGGGGGAAAGGGCATTGTGATGTCACCATGGGGTAAACTGCATTGTGATGTCACAATGGGGGAAACGGCATTGTGATGTCACAATGGGGGAAACGGCATTGTGATGTCACAATGGGGGAAATGGCATTGTGATGTCACAATGGGGGAAAGGGCATTGTGATGTCACAATGGGGTAAATTGCATTGTGATGTCACAATGGGGGAAAGGGCATTGTGATGTCACAATGGGGTAAACTGCATTGTGATGTCACAATGGGGGAAATGGCATTGTGATGTCACACTGGGGGAAATGGCATTGTGATGTCACAATGGGGAAAAGGGCATTGTAATGTCACAATGGGGAAAACGGCATTGTGATGTCAAAATGGGGGAAAGGGCATTGTGATGTCACCATGGGGTAAACTGCATTGTGATGTCACAATGGGGGAAACGGCATTGTGATGTCACAATGGGGGAAAGGGCATTGTGATGTCACAATGTGGGAAATGGCATTGTGATGTCACAATAGGGAAAACAGCATTGTGATGTCACAATGGGGGAAAGGGCATTCTGATGTCACAATGTGGTTAACTGCATTGTGATGTCACAATGGGGGAAATGGCATTGTGATGTCACAATGGGGGAAATGGCATTGTGATGTCACAATGGGGAAAGGGCATTGTGATGTCACAATGGAGGAAATGGCATTGTGATGTCACAATAGGGAAACGGCATTGTGATGTCACAATGGGGGAAAGGGCATTGTGATGTCACAATGGGGTAAACTGCATTCTGATGTCACAATGGGGGAAACGGCATTGTGATGTCACAATGGGGGAAATGGCATTGTGATGTCACAATGGGGAAAGGGCATTGTGATGTCACAGTAGGGAAAACGGCATTGTGATGTCACACTGGGGGAAATGGCATTGTGATGTCACAATGGGGAAAAGGGCATTGTGATGTCACAATGGGGAAAACGGCATTGTGATGTCACAATGGGGGAAATGGCATTGTGATGTCACAATGGGTGAAATGGCATTGTGATGTCACAATGGGGTAAACTGCATTGTGTTGTCACAATGGGGCAACGGCATTGTGATGTCACAATGGGGGAAATGGCATTGTGATGTCACAATGGGGGAAAGGGCATTGTGATGTCACAATGGGGGAAAGCACATTGTGATGTCACAATAGGGGAAAAAACTGCATTGTGATGTCACAATGGGGGAGAGGGCATTGTGATGTCACAATGCGGAAAACGGCATAGTGATGTCACAATGGGGGAAAGTGCATTGTGATGTCACAATGGGGGAAAGTGCATTGTGATGTCACAATGGGGGAAATGGCATTGTGATGTCACAATGGGGGAAACGGCATTGTGATGTCACAATGGGGGAAAGGGCATTGTGATGTCACAGTAGGGAAAACGGCATTGTGACGTCACAATGGGGGAAAAGGCATTGTGATGTCACAATGTGAGAAATGGCATTGTGATGTCACAATGGGGAATGGGCATTGTGATGTCACAATGGGGAATGGGCATTGTAATGTCACAATGGAGGAAATTGCATATTGATGTCACAAAAGGGAAAACGGCATTGTGATGTCACAATGGGGGAAAGGGCATTGTGATGTCACAATGGGGTAAACTGCATTGTGATGTCACAATGGGGGAAATGGCATTGTGATGTCACAATGAGGGAAATGGCATTGTGATGTCACAATAGGGAAAACGGCATTGTGATGTCACAATGGGGGAAATGGCATTGTGATGTCACAATGGGGGAAATGGCATTGTGATGTCACAATGGGGAAAGGGCATTGTGATGTCACAATGGAGGAAATGGCATTGTGATGTCACAATAGGGAAACCGGCATTGTGATGTCACAATGGGGGAAAGGGCATTGTGATGTCACAATGTGGTAAACTGCATTGTGATGTCACAATGGGGGAAATGGCATTGTGATGTCACAATGTGGGAAATGGCATTGTGATGTCACAATGGGGAAAACGGCATTGTAATGTCACAATGGGGGAAAGGGCATTGTGATGTCACAATGGGGAAAACTGCATTGTGATGTCACAATGGGGGAAACGGCATTGTGATGTCACAATGGGGGAAATGGCATTGTGATGTCACAATGTGGGAAAGGGCATTGTAATGTCACAATGGGGAAAACGGCATTGTAATGTCACAATGGGGGAAATGGAATTGTGATGTCACAATGGGAAAAACAGCATTGTGATGTCACAATGGTGGAAAGGGCATTGTGATGTCACAATGGGGTAAACTGCATTGTGATGTCACAATGGGGGAAAGGGCATTGTGATGTCACAATGGGGTAAACTGCATTGTGATGTCACAATGGGGGAAAGGGCATTGTGATGTCACAATGCGGAAAACGGCATTGTGATGTCACAATGGGGGAAATGGCATTGTTATGTCACAATGGGGAAAACTGCATTGTGATGTCACAATGTGGGAAATGGCATTGTGATGTCACAATAGGGAAAACAGCATTGTGATGTCACAATGGGGGAAAGGGCATTGTGATGTCACAATGCGGAAAACGGCATTGTGATGTCACAATGGGGGAAAGGGCATTGTGATGTCACAATGTGGTTAACTGCATTGTGATGTCACAATGGGGGAAATGGCATTGTGATGTCACAATGGGGGAAATGGCATTGTGATGTCACAATGGGGAAAGGGCATTGTGATGTCACAATGGAGGAAATGGCATTGTGATGTCACAATGGGGGAAAGGGCATTGTGATGTCACAATGGGGTAAACTGCATTCTGATGTCACAATGGGGGAAACGGCATTGTGATGTCACAATGGGGGAAATGGCATTGTGATGTCACAATGGGGAAAGGGCATTGTGATGTCACAGTAGGGAAAACGGCATTGTGATGTCACAATGGGGGAAAGGGCATTGTGATGTCACCATGGGGTAAACTGCATTGTGATGTCACAATGGGGAAAGGGCATTGTGATGTCACAATGTGGAAAACGGCATTGTGATGTCACAATGGGGGAAACGGCATTGTGATGTCACAATGGGGGAAATGGCATTGTGATGTCACAATGGGGGAAATGGCATTGTGATGTCACAATGGGGGAAATGGCATTGTGATGTCACAATGGGGGAAATGGCATTGTGATGTCACAATAGGGGAAACGGCATTGTGATGTCACAATGGGGGAAAGGGCATTGTGATGTCACAATGTGGTAAACTGCATTGTGATGTCACAATGGGGGAAACGGCATTGTGATGTCACAATGGGGGAAATGGCATTGTGATGTCACAATGGGGGAAATGGCATTGTGATGTCACAATGGGGGAAATGGCATTGTGATGTCACAATGGGGGAAATGGCATTGTGATGTCACAATGGGGGAAACGGCATTGTGATGTCACAATGGGGGAAACGGCATTGTGATGTCACAATGGGGGAAATGGCATTGTGATGTCACAATGGGGGAAAGGGCATTGTGATGTCACAATGGGGTAAACTGCATTGTGATGTCACAATGGGGGAAAGGGCATTGTGATGTCACAATGGGGTAAACTGCATTGTGATGTCACAATGGGGGAAATGGCATTGTGATGTCACAATGGGGGAAATGGCATTGTGATGTCACACTGGGGGAAATGGCATTGTGATGTCACAATGGGGAAAAGGGCATTGTAATGTCACAATGGGGAAAACGGCATTGTGATGTCAAAATGGGGGAAAGGGCATTGTGATGTCACCATGGGGTAAACTGCATTGTGATGTCACAATGGGGGAAACGGCATTGTGATGTCACAATGGGGGAAAGGGCATTGTGATGTCACAATGGGGGAAAGGGCATTGTGATGTCACAATAGGGAAAACGGCATTGTGATATCACAATGGGGGAAATGGCATTGTGATGTCACAATGGGGGAAAGGGCATTGTGATGTCACAATGGGGAAAATGGCATTGTGATGTCACAATGGGGGAAAGGGCATTGCGATGTCACAATGGGGAAAACTGCATTGTGATGTCAGAATGGGGGAAAGGGCATTGTGATGTCACAATGCAGAAAACGGCATTGTGATGTCACAATGGGGGAAATGGCATTGTGATGTCACAATGGGGGAAATGGCATTGTGATAGCACAATGGGGGAAATGGCATTGTGATGTCACAATGGGGGAAATGGCATTGTGATGTCACAATGGGTGAAATGGCATTGTGATGTCACAATGGGGGAAAGAGGATTGTGATGTCACAATAGGGAAAACGGCATTGTAATGTCACAATGGGGGAAATGGCATTGTGATGTCACAATGGGGGAAAGGGCATTGTGATGTCACAATGTGGAAAACGGCATTGTGATGTCACAATGGGGGAAAGGGCATTGCGATGTCACAATGGGGAAAACTGCATTGTGATGTCACAATGGGGGAAAGGGCATTGCGATGTCACAATGGGGAAAACGGCATTGTAATGTCACAATGGGGGAAATGGAATTGTGATGTCACAATGGGGAAAGGGCATTGTGATGTCACAGTAGGGAAAACGGCATTGTGATGTCACAATGGGGGAAACGGCATTGTGATGTCACAATGGGGGAAATGGCATTGTGATGTCACAATGGGGGAAAGGGCATTGTGATGTCACCATGGGGTAAACTGCATTGTGATGTCACAATGGGGGAAACGGCATTGTGATGTCACAATGGGGGAAAGGGCATTGTGATGTCACAATGGGGGAAAGGGCATTGTGATGTCACCATGGAGTAAACTGCATTGTGATGTCACAATGGGGGAAACGGCATTGTGATGTCACAATGGGGGAAATGGCATTGTGATGTCACAATGGGGAAAGGGCATTGTGATGTCACAGTAGGGAAAACGGCATTGTGATGTCACAATGGGGGAAAGGGCATTGTGATGTCACAATGGGGTAAACTGCATTGTGATGTCACAATGGGGGAAACGGCATTGTGATGTCACAATGGGGGAAACGGCATTGTGATGTCACAATGGGGGAAATGGCATTGTGATGTCACAATGGGGGAAATGGCATTGTGATGTCACACTGGGGGAAATGGCATTGTGATGTCACCATGGGGAAAAGGGCATTGTGATGTCACAATGGGGAAAACGGCATTGTGATGTCAACAATGGGGGAAATGGCATTGTGATGTCACAATGGGGGAAAGGGCATTGTGATGTCACAATGGGGGAAAGGACATTGTGATGTCACAATGGGGGAAACGGCATTGTGATGTCACAATGGGGGAAAGGGCATTGTGATGTCACAATGGGGGAAAGGGCATTGTGATGTCACAATAGGGAAAACGGCATTGTGATGTCACAATGGGGGAAATGGCATTGTGATGTCACAATGGGGGAAAGGGCATTGTGATGTCACAATGGGGAAAATGGCATTGTGATGTCACAATGGGGGAAAGGGCATTGCGATGTCACAATGGGGAAAACTGCATTGTGATGTCAGAATGGGGGAAATGGCATTGTGATGTCACAATGGGGGAAATGGCATTGTGATGTCACAATGGGGAAAGGGCATTGTGATGTCACAAAGGAGGAAATGGCATTGTGATGTCACAATAGGGAAACGGCATTGTGATGTCACAATGGGTGAAAGGGCATTGTGATGTCACAATGGGGTAAACTGCATTGTGATGTCACAATGGGGGAAACGGCATTGTGATGTCACAATGGGGGAAAGGGCATTGTGATGTCACAATGGGGTAAACTGCATTGTGATGTCACAATGGGGGAAACGGCATTGTGATGTCACAATGGGGGAAATGGCATTGTGATGTCACAATGGGGGAAAGGGCATTGTGATGTCACAATAGGGAAAACGGCATTGTGATGTCACAATGGGGGAAATGGCATTGTGATGTCACAATGGGGTAAACTGCATTGTGTTGTCACAATGGGGCAACGGCATTGTGATGTCACAATGGGGGAAATGGCATTGTGATGTCACAATGGGGGAAAGGGCATTGTGATGTCACAATGGGGGAAAGCACATTGTGATGTCACAATGGGGAAAACTGCATTGTGATGTCACAATGGGGGAGAGGGCATTGTGATGTCACAATGCGGAAAACGGCATAGTGATGTCACAATGGGGGAAAGTGCATTGTGATGTCACAACGGGGGAAAGTGCATTGTGATGTCACAATGGGGGAAATGGCATTGTGATGTCACAATGCGGAAAACGGCATTGTGATGTCACAATGGGGGAAAGGGCATTGTGATGTCACAATGGGGAAAACTGCATTGTGACGTCACAATGGGGGAAAAGGCATTGTGATGTCACAATGTGAGAAATGGCATTGTGATGTCACAATGGGGAATGGGCATTGTGATGTCACAATGGGGAATGGGCATTGTGATGTCACAATGGGGAATGGGCATTGTAATGTCACAATGGAGGAAATTGCATATTGATGTCACAAAAGGGAAAACGGCATTGTGATGTCACAATGGGGGAAAGGGCATTGTGATGTCACAATGCGGAAAACGGCATTGTGATGTCACAATGGGGGAAAGGGCATTGTTATGTCACAATGGGGAAAACTGCATTGTGATGTCACAATGGGGGAAATGCATTGTGATGTCACAATGTGGGAAATGGCATTGTGATGTCACAATGTGAGAAATGGCATTGTGATGTCACAATGGGGAATGGGCATTGTGATGTCACAATGGGGAATGGGCATTGTGATGTCACAATGGGGAATGGGCATTGTGATGTCACAATGGGGAATGGGCATTGTAATGTCACAATGGAGGAAATTGCATATTGATGTCACAAAAGGGAAAACGGCATAGTGATGTCACAATGGGGGAAAGGGCATGTGATGTCACAATGCGGAAAACGGCATTGTGATGTCACAATGGGGGAAAGGGCATTGTTATGTCACAATGGGGAAAACTGCATTGTGATGTCACAATGGGGGAAATGCATTGTGATGTCACAATGTGGGAAATGGCATTGTGATGTCACAATAGGGAAAACAGCATTGTGATGTCACAATGGGGGAAAGGGCATTGTGATGTCACAATGTGGTTAACTGCATTGTGATGTCACAATGGGGGAAATGGCATTGCGATGTCACAATGGGGGAAATGGCATTGTGATGTCACAATGGGGAAAGGGCATTGTGATGTCACAATGGAGGAAATGGCATTGTGATGTCACAATAGGGAAACGGCATTGTGATGTCACAATGGGGGAAAGGGCATTGTGATGTCACAATGGGGTAAACTGCATTCTGATGTCACAATGGGGGAAACGGCATTGTGATGTCACAATGGGGGAAATGGCATTGTGATGTCACAATGGGGAAAGGGCATTGTGATGTCACAGTAGGGAAAACGGCATTGTGATGTCACAATGGGGGAAAGGGCATTGTGATGTCACCATGGGGTAAACTGCATTGTGATGTCACAATGGGGGAAACGGCATTGTGGTGTCACAATGGGGGAAATGGCATTGTGATGTCACAATGGGGAAAGGGCATTGTGATGTCACAGTAGGGAAAACGGCATTGTGATGTCACAATGGGGGAAAGGGCATTGTGATGTCACAATGGGGTAAACTGCATTGTGATGTCACAATGGGGGAAACGGCATTGTGATGTCACAATGGGGGAAACGGCATTGTGATGTCACAATGGGGGAAATGGCATTGTGATGTCACAATGGGGGAAATGGCATTGTGATGTCACACTGGGGGAAATGGCATTGTGATGTCACAATGGGGAAAAGGGCATTGTGATGTCACAATGGGGAAAACGGCATTGTGATGTCAACAATGGGGGAAATGGCATTGTGATGTCACAATGGGGGAAAGGGCATTGTGATGTCACAATGGGGGAAAGGACATTGTGATGTCACAATGGGGGAAACGGCATTGTGATGTCACAATGGGGGAAAGGGCATTGTGATGTCACAATGGGGGAAAGGGCATTGTGATGTCACAATAGGGAAAACGGCATTGTGATGTCACAATGGGGGAAATGGCATTGTGATGTCACAATGGGGGAAAGGGCATTGTGATGTCACAATGGGGAAAATGGCATTGTGATGTCACAATGGGGGAAAGGGCATTGCGATGTCACAATGGGGAAAACTGCATTGTGATGTCAGAATGGGGGAAATGGCATTGTGATGTCACAATGGGGGAAATGGCATTGTGATGTCACAATGGGGAAAGGGCATTGTGATGTCACAATGGAGGAAATGGCATTGTGATGTCACAATAGGGAAACGGCATTGTGATGTCACAATGGGGGAAAGGGCATTGTGATGTCACAATGGGGTAAACTGCATTCTGATGTCACAATGGGGGAAACGGCATTGTGATGTCACAATGGGGGAAATGGCATTGTGATGTCACAATGGGGAAAGGGCATTGTGATGTCACAGTAGGGAAAACGGCATTGTGATGTCACAATGGGGGAAAGGGCATTGTGATGTCACAATGGGGTAAACTGCATTGTGATGTCACAATGGGGGAAACGGCATTGTGATGTCACAATGGGGGAAAGGGCATTGTGATGTCACAATGGGGTAAACTGCATTGTGATGTCACAATGGGGGAAACGGCATTGTGATGTCACAATGGGGGAAATGGCATTGTGATGTCACAATGGGGGAAAGGGCATTGTGATGTCACAATAGGGAAAACGGCATTGTGATGTCACAATGGGGGAAATGGCATTGTGATGTCACAATGGGGTAAACTGCATTGTGTTGTCACAATGGGGCAACGGCATTGTGATGTCACAATGGGGGAAATGGCATTGTGATGTCACAATGGGGGAAAGGGCATTGTGATGTCACAATGGGGGAAAGCACATTGTGATGTCACAATGGGGAAAACTGCATTGTGATGTCACAATGGGGGAGAGGGCATTGTGATGTCACAATGCGGAAAACGGCATAGTGATGTCACAATGGGGGAAAGTGCATTGTGATGTCACAATGGGGGAAATGGCATTGTGATGTCACAATGGGGGAAATGGCATTGTGATGTCACAATGGGGGAAATGGCATTGTGATGTCACAATAGGGGAAACGGCATTGTGATGTCACAATGGGGGAAAGGGCATTGTGATGTCACAATGTGGTAAACTGCATTGTGATGTCACAATGGGGGAAACGGCATTGTGATGTCACAATGGGGGAAATGGCATTGTGAAGTCACAATGGGGGAAAGGGCATTGTGATGTCACAATGGGGGAAATGGCATTGTGATGTCACAATGGGGGAAATGGCATTGTGATGTCACAATGGGGGAAACGGCATTGTGATGTCACAATGGGGGAAACGGCATTGTGATGTCACAATGGGGGAAATGGCATTGTGATGTCACAATGGGGGAAAGGGCATTGTGATGTCACAATGGGGTAAACTGCATTGTGATGTCACAATGGGGGAAAGGGCATTGTGATGTCACAATGGGGTAAACTGCATTGTGATGTCACAATGGGGGAAATGGCATTGTGATGTCACAATGGGGGAAATGGCATTGTGATGTCACACTGGGGGAAATGGCATTGTGATGTCACAATGGGGAAAAGGGCATTGTAATGTCACAATGGGGAAAACGGCATTGTGATGTCAAAATGGGGGAAAGGGCATTGTGATGTCACCATGGGGTAAACTGCATTGTGATGTCACAATGGGGGAAACGGCATTGTGATGTCACAATGGGGGAAAGGGCATTGTGATGTCACAATGGGGGAAAGGGCATTGTGATGTCACAATAGGGAAAACGGCATTGTGATATCACAATGGGGGAAATGGCATTGTGATGTCACAATGGGGGAAAGGGCATTGTGATGTCACAATGGGGAAAATGGCATTGTGATGTCACAATGGGGGAAAGGGCATTGCGATGTCACAATGGGGAAAACTGCATTGTGATGTCAGAATGGGGGAAAGGGCATTGTGATGTCACAATGCAGAAAACGGCATTGTGATGTCACAATGGGGGAAATGGCATTGTGATGTCACAATGGGGGAAATGGCATTGTGATAGCACAATGGGGGAAATGGCATTGTGATGTCACAATGGGGGAAATGGCATTGTGATGTCACAATGGGTGAAATGGCATTGTGATGTCACAATGGGGGAAAGAGGATTGTGATGTCACAATAGGGAAAACGGCATTGTAATGTCACAATGGGGGAAATGGCATTGTGATGTCAGAATGGGGGAAAGGGCATTGTGATGTCACAATGTGGAAAACGGCATTGTGATGTCACAATGGGGGAAAGGGCATTGCGATGTCACAATGGGGAAAACTGCATTGTGATGTCACAATGGGGGAAAGGGCATTGCGATGTCACAATGGGGAAAACGGCATTGTAATGTCACAATGGGGGAAATGGAATTGTGATGTCACAATGGGGAAAGGGCATTGTGATGTCACAGTAGGGAAAACGGCATTGTGATGTCACAATGGGGGAAACGGCATTGTGATGTCACAATGGGGGAAATGGCATTGTGATGTCACAATGGGGGAAAGGGCATTGTGATGTCACCATGGGGTAAACTGCATTGTGATGTCACAATGGGGGAAACGGCATTGTGATGTCACAATGGGGGAAAGGGCATTGTGATGTCACAATGGGGGAAAGGGCATTGTGATGTCACCATGGAGTAAACTGCATTGTGATGTCACAATGGGGGAAACGGCATTGTGATGTCACAATGGGGGAAATGGCATTGTGATGTCACAATGGGGAAAGGGCATTGTGATGTCACAGTAGGGAAAACGGCATTGTGATGTCACAATGGGGGAAAGGGCATTGTGATGTCACAATGGGGTAAACTGCATTGTGATGTCACAATGGGGGAAACGGCATTGTGATGTCACAATGGGGGAAACGGCATTGTGATGTCACAATGGGGGAAATGGCATTGTGATGTCACAATGGGGGAAATGGCATTGTGATGTCACACTGGGGGAAATGGCATTGTGATGTCACCATGGGGAAAAGGGCATTGTGATGTCACAATGGGGAAAACGGCATTGTGATGTCAACAATGGGGGAAATGGCATTGTGATGTCACAATGGGGGAAAGGGCATTGTGATGTCACAATGGGGGAAAGGACATTGTGATGTCACAATGGGGGAAACGGCATTGTGATGTCACAATGGGGGAAAGGGCATTGTGATGTCACAATGGGGGAAAGGGCATTGTGATGTCACAATAGGGAAAACGGCATTGTGATGTCACAATGGGGGAAATGGCATTGTGATGTCACAATGGGGGAAAGGGCATTGTGATGTCACAATGGGGAAAATGGCATTGTGATGTCACAATGGGGGAAAGGGCATTGCGATGTCACAATGGGGAAAACTGCATTGTGATGTCAGAATGGGGGAAATGGCATTGTGATGTCACAATGGGGGAAATGGCATTGTGATGTCACAATGGGGAAAGGGCATTGTGATGTCACAAAGGAGGAAATGGCATTGTGATGTCACAATAGGGAAACGGCATTGTGATGTCACAATGGGTGAAAGGGCATTGTGATGTCACAATGGGGTAAACTGCATTGTGATGTCACAATGGGGGAAACGGCATTGTGATGTCACAATGGGGGAAAGGGCATTGTGATGTCACAATGGGGTAAACTGCATTGTGATGTCACAATGGGGGAAACGGCATTGTGATGTCACAATGGGGGAAATGGCATTGTGATGTCACAATGGGGGAAAGGGCATTGTGATGTCACAATAGGGAAAACGGCATTGTGATGTCACAATGGGGGAAATGGCATTGTGATGTCACAATGGGGTAAACTGCATTGTGTTGTCACAATGGGGCAACGGCATTGTGATGTCACAATGGGGGAAATGGCATTGTGATGTCACAATGGGGGAAAGGGCATTGTGATGTCACAATGGGGGAAAGCACATTGTGATGTCACAATGGGGAAAACTGCATTGTGATGTCACAATGGGGGAGAGGGCATTGTGATGTCACAATGCGGAAAACGGCATAGTGATGTCACAATGGGGGAAAGTGCATTGTGATGTCACAATGGGGGAAAGTGCATTGTGATGTCACAATGGGGGAAATGGCATTGTGATGTCACAATGCGGAAAACGGCATTGTGATGTCACAATGGGGGAAAGGGCATTGTGATGTCACAATGGGGAAAACTGCATTGTGACGTCACAATGGGGGAAAAGGCATTGTGATGTCACAATGTGAGAAATGGCATTGTGATGTCACAATGGGGAATGGGCATTGTGATGTCACAATGGGGAATGGGCATTGTGATGTCACAATGGGGAATGGGCATTGTAATGTCACAATGGAGGAAATTGCATATTGATGTCACAAAAGGGAAAACGGCATTGTGATGTCACAATGGGGGAAAGGGCATTGTGATGTCACAATGCGGAAAACGGCATTGTGATGTCACAATGGGGGAAAGGGCATTGTTATGTCACAATGGGGAAAACTGCATTGTGATGTCACAATGGGGGAAATGCATTGTGATGTCACAATGTGGGAAATGGCATTGTGATGTCACAATGTGAGAAATGGCATTGTGATGTCACAATGGGGAATGGGCATTGTGATGTCACAATGGGGAATGGGCATTGTGATGTCACAATGGGGAATGGGCATTGTGATGTCACAATGGGGAATGGGCATTGTAATGTCACAATGGAGGAAATTGCATATTGATGTCACAAAAGGGAAAACGGCATAGTGATGTCACAATGGGGGAAAGGGCATGTGATGTCACAATGCGGAAAACGGCATTGTGATGTCACAATGGGGGAAAGGGCATTGTTATGTCACAATGGGGAAAACTGCATTGTGATGTCACAATGGGGGAAATGCATTGTGATGTCACAATGTGGGAAATGGCATTGTGATGTCACAATAGGGAAAACAGCATTGTGATGTCACAATGGGGGAAAGGGCATTGTGATGTCACAATGTGGTTAACTGCATTGTGATGTCACAATGGGGGAAATGGCATTGCGATGTCACAATGGGGGAAATGGCATTGTGATGTCACAATGGGGAAAGGGCATTGTGATGTCACAATGGAGGAAATGGCATTGTGATGTCACAATAGGGAAACGGCATTGTGATGTCACAATGGGGGAAAGGGCATTGTGATGTCACAATGGGGTAAACTGCATTCTGATGTCACAATGGGGGAAACGGCATTGTGATGTCACAATGGGGGAAATGGCATTGTGATGTCACAATGGGGAAAGGGCATTGTGATGTCACAGTAGGGAAAACGGCATTGTGATGTCACAATGGGGGAAAGGGCATTGTGATGTCACCATGGGGTAAACTGCATTGTGATGTCACAATGGGGGAAACGGCATTGTGGTGTCACAATGGGGGAAATGGCATTGTGATGTCACAATGGGGAAAGGGCATTGTGATGTCACAGTAGGGAAAACGGCATTGTGATGTCACAATGGGGGAAAGGGCATTGTGATGTCACAATGGGGTAAACTGCATTGTGATGTCACAATGGGGGAAACGGCATTGTGATGTCACAATGGGGGAAACGGCATTGTGATGTCACAATGGGGGAAATGGCATTGTGATGTCACAATGGGGGAAATGGCATTGTGATGTCACACTGGGGGAAATGGCATTGTGATGTCACAATGGGGAAAAGGGCATTGTGATGTCACAATGGGGAAAACGGCATTGTGATGTCAACAATGGGGGAAATGGCATTGTGATGTCACAATGGGGGAAAGGGCATTGTGATGTCACAATGGGGGAAAGGACATTGTGATGTCACAATGGGGGAAACGGCATTGTGATGTCACAATGGGGGAAAGGGCATTGTGATGTCACAATGGGGGAAAGGGCATTGTGATGTCACAATAGGGAAAACGGCATTGTGATGTCACAATGGGGGAAATGGCATTGTGATGTCACAATGGGGGAAAGGGCATTGTGATGTCACAATGGGGAAAATGGCATTGTGATGTCACAATGGGGGAAAGGGCATTGCGATGTCACAATGGGGAAAACTGAATTGTGATGTCAGAATGGGGGAAATGGCATTGTGATGTCACAATGGGGGAAATGGCATTGTGATGTCACAATGGGGAAAGGGCATTGTGATGTCACAATGGAGGAAATGGCAT
Organism: Eleutherodactylus coqui; assembly: GCF_035609145.1. Taxonomy (NCBI): domain Eukaryota; kingdom Metazoa; phylum Chordata; class Amphibia; order Anura; family Eleutherodactylidae; genus Eleutherodactylus; species Eleutherodactylus coqui. Next base: position 402,380 of record NW_027102251.1, read on the forward strand.
TGTGATGTCACAATAGGGAAACGGCATTGTGATGTCACAATGGGGGAAAGGGCATTGTGATGTCACAATGGGGTAAACTGCATTCTGATGTCACAATGGGGGAAACGGCATTGTGATGTCACAATGGGGGAAATGGCATTGTGATGTCACAATGGGGAAAGGGCATTGTGATGTCACAGTAGGGAAAACGGCATTGTGATGTCACAATGGGGGAAAGGGCATTGTGATGTCACAATGGGGTAAACTGCATTGTGATGTCACAATGGGGGAAACGGCATTGTGATGTCACAATGGGGGAAAGGGCATTGTGATGTCACAATGGGGTAAACTGCATTGTGATGTCACAATGGGGGAAACGGCATTGTGATGTCACAATGGGGGAAATGGCATTGTGATGTCACAATGGGGGAAAGGGCATTGTGATGTCACAATAGGGAAAACGGCATTGTGATGTCACAATGGGGGAAATGGCATTGTGATGTCACAATGGGGTAAACTGCATTGTGTTGTCACAATGGGGCAACGGCATTGTGATGTCACAATGGGGGAAATGGCATTGTGATGTCACAATGGGGGAAAGGGCATTGTGATGTCACAATGGGGGAAAGCACATTGTGATGTCACAATGGGGAAAACTGCATTGTGATGTCACAATGGGGGAGAGGGCATTGTGATGTCACAATGCGGAAAACGGCATAGTGATGTCACAATGGGGGAAAGTGCATTGTGATGTCACAATGGGGGAAATGGCATTGTGATGTCACAATGGGGGAAATGGCATTGTGATGTCACAATGGGGGAAATGGCATTGTGATGTCACAATAGGGGAAACGGCATTGTGATGTCACAATGGGGGAAAGGGCATTGTGATGTCACAATGTGGTAAACTGCATTGTGATGTCACAATGGGGGAAACGGCATTGTGATGTCACAATGGGGGAAATGGCATTGTGATGTCACAATGGGGGAAATGGCATTGTGATGTCACAATGGGGGAAATGGCATTGTGATGTCACAATGGGGGAAATGGCATTGTGATGTCACAATGGGGGAAACGGCATTGTGATGTCACAATGGGGGAAACGGCATTGTGATGTCACAATGGGGGAAATGGCATTGTGATGTCACAATGGGGGAAAGGGCATTGTGATGTCACAATGGGGTAAACTGCATTGTGATGTCACAATGGGGGAAAGGGCATTGTGATGTCACAATGGGGTAAACTGCATTGTGATGTCACAATGGGGGAAATGGCATTGTGATGTCACAATGGGGGAAATGGCATTGTGATGTCACACTGGGGGAAATGGCATTGTGATGTCACAATGGGGAAAAGGGCATTGTAATGTCACAATGGGGAAAACGGCATTGTGATGTCAAAATGGGGGAAAGGGCATTGTGATGTCACCATGGGGTAAACTGCATTGTGATGTCACAATGGGGGAAACGGCATTGTGATGTCACAATGGGGGAAAGGGCATTGTGATGTCACAATGGGGGAAAGGGCATTGTGATGTCACAATAGGGAAAACGGCATTGTGATATCACAATGGGGGAAATGGCATTGTGATGTCACAATGGGGGAAAGGGCATTGTGATGTCACAATGGGGAAAATGGCATTGTGATGTCACAATGGGGGAAAGGGCATTGCGATGTCACAATGGGGAAAACTGCATTGTGATGTCAGAATGGGGGAAAGGGCATTGTGATGTCACAATGCAGAAAACGGCATTGTGATGTCACAATGGGGGAAATGGCATTGTGATGTCACAATGGGGGAAATGGCATTGTGATAGCACAATGGGGGAAATGGCATTGTGATGTCACAATGGGGGAAATGGCATTGTGATGTCACAATGGGTGAAATGGCATTGTGATGTCACAATGGGGGAAAGAGGATTGTGATGTCACAATAGGGAAAACGGCATTGTAATGTCACAATGGGGGAAATGGCATTGTGATGTCAGAATGGGGGAAAGGGCATTGTGATGTCACAATGTGGAAAACGGCATTGTGATGTCACAATGGGGGAAAGGGCATTGCGATGTCACAATGGGGAAAACTGCATTGTGATGTCACAATGGGGGAAAGGGCATTGCGATGTCACAATGGGGAAAACGGCATTGTAATGTCACAATGGGGGAAATGGAATTGTGATGTCACAATGGGGAAAGGGCATTGTGATGTCACAGTAGGGAAAACGGCATTGTGATGTCACAATGGGGGAAACGGCATTGTGATGTCACAATGGGGGAAATGGCATTGTGATGTCACAATGGGGGAAAGGGCATTGTGATGTCACCATGGGGTAAACTGCATTGTGATGTCACAATGGGGGAAACGGCATTGTGATGTCACAATGGGGGAAAGGGCATTGTGATGTCACAATGGGGGAAAGGGCATTGTGATGTCACCATGGAGTAAACTGCATTGTGATGTCACAATGGGGGAAACGGCATTGTGATGTCACAATGGGGGAAATGGCATTGTGATGTCACAATGGGGAAAGGGCATTGTGATGTCACAGTAGGGAAAACGGCATTGTGATGTCACAATGGGGGAAAGGGCATTGTGATGTCACAATGGGGTAAACTGCATTGTGATGTCACAATGGGGGAAACGGCATTGTGATGTCACAATGGGGGAAACGGCATTGTGATGTCACAATGGGGGAAATGGCATTGTGATGTCACAATGGGGGAAATGGCATTGTGATGTCACACTGGGGGAAATGGCATTGTGATGTCACCATGGGGAAAAGGGCATTGTGATGTCACAATGGGGAAAACGGCATTGTGATGTCAACAATGGGGGAAATGGCATTGTGATGTCACAATGGGGGAAAGGGCATTGTGATGTCACAATGGGGGAAAGGACATTGTGATGTCACAATGGGGGAAACGGCATTGTGATGTCACAATGGGGGAAAGGGCATTGTGATGTCACAATGGGGGAAAGGGCATTGTGATGTCACAATAGGGAAAACGGCATTGTGATGTCACAATGGGGGAAATGGCATTGTGATGTCACAATGGGGGAAAGGGCATTGTGATGTCACAATGGGGAAAATGGCATTGTGATGTCACAATGGGGGAAAGGGCATTGCGATGTCACAATGGGGAAAACTGCATTGTGATGTCAGAATGGGGGAAATGGCATTGTGATGTCACAATGGGGGAAATGGCATTGTGATGTCACAATGGGGAAAGGGCATTGTGATGTCACAAAGGAGGAAATGGCATTGTGATGTCACAATAGGGAAACGGCATTGTGATGTCACAATGGGTGAAAGGGCATTGTGATGTCACAATGGGGTAAACTGCATTGTGATGTCACAATGGGGGAAACGGCATTGTGATGTCACAATGGGGGAAAGGGCATTGTGATGTCACAATGGGGTAAACTGCATTGTGATGTCACAATGGGGGAAACGGCATTGTGATGTCACAATGGGGGAAATGGCATTGTGATGTCACAATGGGGGAAAGGGCATTGTGATGTCACAATAGGGAAAACGGCATTGTGATGTCACAATGGGGGAAATGGCATTGTGATGTCACAATGGGGTAAACTGCATTGTGTTGTCACAATGGGGCAACGGCATTGTGATGTCACAATGGGGGAAATGGCATTGTGATGTCACAATGGGGGAAAGGGCATTGTGATGTCACAATGGGGGAAAGCACATTGTGATGTCACAATGGGGAAAACTGCATTGTGATGTCACAATGGGGGAGAGGGCATTGTGATGTCACAATGCGGAAAACGGCATAGTGATGTCACAATGGGGGAAAGTGCATTGTGATGTCACAATGGGGGAAAGTGCATTGTGATGTCACAATGGGGGAAATGGCATTGTGATGTCACAATGCGGAAAACGGCATTGTGATGTCACAATGGGGGAAAGGGCATTGTGATGTCACAATGGGGAAAACTGCATTGTGACGTCACAATGGGGGAAAAGGCATTGTGATGTCACAATGTGAGAAATGGCATTGTGATGTCACAATGGGGAATGGGCATTGTGATGTCACAATGGGGAATGGGCATTGTGATGTCACAATGGGGAATGGGCATTGTAATGTCACAATGGAGGAAATTGCATATTGATGTCACAAAAGGGAAAACGGCATTGTGATGTCACAATGGGGGAAAGGGCATTGTGATGTCACAATGCGGAAAACGGCATTGTGATGTCACAATGGGGGAAAGGGCATTGTTATGTCACAATGGGGAAAACTGCATTGTGATGTCACAATGGGGGAAATGCATTGTGATGTCACAATGTGGGAAATGGCATTGTGATGTCACAATGTGAGAAATGGCATTGTGATGTCACAATGGGGAATGGGCATTGTGATGTCACAATGGGGAATGGGCATTGTGATGTCACAATGGGGAATGGGCATTGTGATGTCACAATGGGGAATGGGCATTGTAATGTCACAATGGAGGAAATTGCATATTGATGTCACAAAAGGGAAAACGGCATAGTGATGTCACAATGGGGGAAAGGGCATGTGATGTCACAATGCGGAAAACGGCATTGTGATGTCACAATGGGGGAAAGGGCATTGTTATGTCACAATGGGGAAAACTGCATTGTGATGTCACAATGGGGGAAATGCATTGTGATGTCACAATGTGGGAAATGGCATTGTGATGTCACAATAGGGAAAACAGCATTGTGATGTCACAATGGGGGAAAGGGCATTGTGATGTCACAATGTGGTTAACTGCATTGTGATGTCACAATGGGGGAAATGGCATTGCGATGTCACAATGGGGGAAATGGCATTGTGATGTCACAATGGGGAAAGGGCATTGTGATGTCACAATGGAGGAAATGGCATTGTGATGTCACAATAGGGAAACGGCATTGTGATGTCACAATGGGGGAAAGGGCATTGTGATGTCACAATGGGGTAAACTGCATTCTGATGTCACAATGGGGGAAACGGCATTGTGATGTCACAATGGGGGAAATGGCATTGTGATGTCACAATGGGGAAAGGGCATTGTGATGTCACAGTAGGGAAAACGGCATTGTGATGTCACAATGGGGGAAAGGGCATTGTGATGTCACCATGGGGTAAACTGCATTGTGATGTCACAATGGGGGAAACGGCATTGTGGTGTCACAATGGGGGAAATGGCATTGTGATGTCACAATGGGGAAAGGGCATTGTGATGTCACAGTAGGGAAAACGGCATTGTGATGTCACAATGGGGGAAAGGGCATTGTGATGTCACAATGGGGTAAACTGCATTGTGATGTCACAATGGGGGAAACGGCATTGTGATGTCACAATGGGGGAAACGGCATTGTGATGTCACAATGGGGGAAATGGCATTGTGATGTCACAATGGGGGAAATGGCATTGTGATGTCACACTGGGGGAAATGGCATTGTGATGTCACAATGGGGAAAAGGGCATTGTGATGTCACAATGGGGAAAACGGCATTGTGATGTCAACAATGGGGGAAATGGCATTGTGATGTCACAATGGGGGAAAGGGCATTGTGATGTCACAATGGGGGAAAGGACATTGTGATGTCACAATGGGGGAAACGGCATTGTGATGTCACAATGGGGGAAAGGGCATTGTGATGTCACAATGGGGGAAAGGGCATTGTGATGTCACAATAGGGAAAACGGCATTGTGATGTCACAATGGGGGAAATGGCATTGTGATGTCACAATGGGGGAAAGGGCATTGTGATGTCACAATGGGGAAAATGGCATTGTGATGTCACAATGGGGGAAAGGGCATTGCGATGTCACAATGGGGAAAACTGAATTGTGATGTCAGAATGGGGGAAATGGCATTGTGATGTCACAATGGGGGAAATGGCATTGTGATGTCACAATGGGGAAAGGGCATTGTGATGTCACAATGGAGGAAATGGCATTGTGATGTCACAATAGGGAAACGGCATTGTGATGTCACAATGGGGGAAAGGGCATTGTGATGTCACAATGGGGTAAACTGCATTCTGATGTCACAATGGGGGAAACGGCATTGTGATGTCACAATGGGGGAAATGGCATTGTGATGTCACAATGGGGAAAGGGCATTGTGATGTCACAGTAGGGAAAACGGCATTGTGATGTCACAATGGGGGAAAGGGCATTGTGATGTCACAATGGGGTAAACTGCATTGTGATGTCACAATGGGGGAAACGGCATTGTGATGTCACAATGGGGGAAAGGGCATTGTGATGTCACAATGGGGTAAACTGCATTGTGATGTCACAATGGGGGAAACGGCATTGTGATGTCACAATGGGGGAAATGGCATTGTGATGTCACAATGGGGGAAAGGGCATTGTGATGTCACAATAGGGAAAACGGCATTGTGATGTCACAATGGGGGAAATGGCATTGTGATGTCACAATGGGGTAAACTGCATTGTGTTGTCACAATGGGGCAACGGCATTGTGATGTCACAATGGGGGAAATGGCATTGTGATGTCACAATGGGGGAAAGGGCATTGTGATGTCACAATGGGGGAAAGCACATTGTGATGTCACAATGGGGAAAACTGCATTGTGATGTCACAATGGGGGAGAGGGCATTGTGATGTCACAATGCGGAAAACGGCATAGTGATGTCACAATGGGGGAAAGTGCATTGTGATGTCACAATGGGGGAAATGGCATTGTGATGTCACAATGGGGGAAATGGCATTGTGATGTCACAATGGGGGAAATGGCATTGTGATGTCACAATAGGGGAAACGGCATTGTGATGTCACAATGGGGGAAAGGGCATTGTGATGTCACAATGTGGTAAACTGCATTGTGATGTCACAATGGGGGAAACGGCATTGTGATGTCACAATGGGGGAAATGGCATTGTGATGTCACAATGGGGGAAATGGCATTGTGATGTCACAATGGGGGAAATGGCATTGTGATGTCACAATGGGGGAAATGGCATTGTGATGTCACAATGGGGGAAACGGCATTGTGATGTCACAATGGGGGAAACGGCATTGTGATGTCACAATGGGGGAAATGGCATTGTGATGTCACAATGGGGGAAAGGGCATTGTGATGTCACAATGGGGTAAACTGCATTGTGATGTCACAATGGGGGAAAGGGCATTGTGATGTCACAATGGGGTAAACTGCATTGTGATGTCACAATGGGGGAAATGGCATTGTGATGTCACAATGGGGGAAATGGCATTGTGATGTCACACTGGGGGAAATGGCATTGTGATGTCACAATGGGGAAAAGGGCATTGTAATGTCACAATGGGGAAAACGGCATTGTGATGTCAAAATGGGGGAAAGGGCATTGTGATGTCACCATGGGGTAAACTGCATTGTGATGTCACAATGGGGGAAACGGCATTGTGATGTCACAATGGGGGAAAGGGCATTGTGATGTCACAATGGGGGAAAGGGCATTGTGATGTCACAATAGGGAAAACGGCATTGTGATATCACAATGGGGGAAATGGCATTGTGATGTCACAATGGGGGAAAGGGCATTGTGATGTCACAATGGGGAAAATGGCATTGTGATGTCACAATGGGGGAAATGGCATTGCGATGTCACAATGGGGAAAACTGCATTGTGATGTCAGAATGGGGGAAAGGGCATTGTGATGTCACAATGCAGAAAACGGCATTGTGATGTCACAATGGGGGAAATGGCATTGTGATGTCACAATGGGGGAAATGGCATTGTGATAGCACAATGGGGGAAATGGCATTGTGATGTCACAATGGGGGAAATGGCATTGTGATGTCACAATGGGTGAAATGGCATTGTGATGTCACAATGGGGGAAAGAGGATTGTGATGTCACAATAGGGAAAACGGCATTGTAATGTCACAATGGGGGAAATGGCATTGTGATGTCACAATGGGGGAAAGGGCATTGTGATGTCACAATGTGGAAAACGGCATTGTGATGTCACAATGGGGGAAAGGGCATTGCGATGTCACAATGGGGAAAACTGCATTGTGATGTCACAATGGGGGAAAGGGCATTGCGATGTCACAATGGGGAAAACGGCATTGTAATGTCACAATGGGGGAAATGGAATTGTGATGTCACAATGGGGAAAGGGCATTGTGATGTCACAGTAGGGAAAACGGCATTGTGATGTCACAATGGGGGAAACGGCATTGTGATGTCACAATGGGGGAAATGGCATTGTGATGTCACAATGGGGGAAAGGGCATTGTGATGTCACCATGGGGTAAACTGCATTGTGATGTCACAATGGGGGAAACAGCATTGTGATGTCACAATGGGGGAAAGGGCATTGTGATGTCACAATGGGGGAAAGGGCATTGTGATGTCACCATGGAGTAAACTGCATTGTGATGTCACAATGGGGGAAACGGCATTGTGATGTCACAATGGGGGAAATGGCATTGTGATGTCACAATGGGGAAAGGGCATTGTGATGTCACAGTAGGGAAAACGGCATTGTGATGTCACAATGGGGGAAAGGGCATTGTGATGTCACAATGGGGTAAACTGCATTGTGATGTCACAATGGGGGAAACGGCATTGTGATGTCACAATGGGGGAAACGGCATTGTGATGTCACAATGGGGGAAATGGCATTGTGATGTCACAATGGGGGAAATGGCATTGTGATGTCACACTGGGGGAAATGGCATTGTGATGTCACCATGGGGAAAAGGGCATTGTGATGTCACAATGGGGAAAACGGCATTGTGATGTCAACAATGGGGGAAATGGCATTGTGATGTCACAATGGGGGAAAGGGCATTGTGATGTCACAATGGGGGAAAGGACATTGTGATGTCACAATGGGGGAAACGGCATTGTGATGTCACAATGGGGGAAAGGGCATTGTGATGTCACAATGGGGGAAAGGGCATTGTGATGTCACAATAGGGAAAACGGCATTGTGATGTCACAATGGGGGAAATGGCATTGTGATGTCACAATGGGGGAAAGGGCATTGTGATGTCACAATGGGGAAAACGGCATTGTGATGTCACAATGGGGGAAATGGCATTGTGATGTCACAATGGGGGAAAGGGCATTGTGATGTCACAATGGGGGAAAGGGCATTGTGATGTCACAATAGGGAAAACGGCATTGTGATGTCACAATGGGGGAAATGGCATTGTGATGTCACAATGGGGGAAAGGGCATTGTGATGTCACAATGGGGAAAATGGCATTGTGATGTCACAATGGGGGAAAGGGCATTGCGATGTCACAATGGGGAAAACTGCATTGTGATGTCAGAATGGGGGAAATGGCATTGTGATGTCACAATGGGGGAAATGGCATTGTGATGTCACAATGGGGAAAGGGCATTGTGATGTCACAATGGAGGAAATGGCATTGTGATGTCACAATAGGGAAACGGCATTGTGATGTCACAATGGGGGAAAGGGCATTGTGATGTCACAATGGGGTAAACTGCATTCTGATGTCACAATGGGGGAAACGGCATTGTGATGTCACAATGGGGGAAATGGCATTGTGATGTCACAATGGGGAAAGGGCATTGTGATGTCACAGTAGGGAAAACGGCATTGTGATGTCACAATGGGGGAAAGGGCATTGTGATGTCACAATGGGGTAAACTGCATTGTGATGTCACAATGGGGGAAACGGCATTGTGATGTCACAATGGGGGAAAGGGCATTGTGATGTCACAATGGGGTAAACTGCATTGTGATGTCACAATGGGGGAAACGGCATTGTGATGTCACAATGGGGGAAATGGCATTGTGATGTCACAATGGGGGAAAGGGCATTGTGATGTCACAATAGGGAAAACGGCATTGTGATGTCACAATGGGGGAAATGGCATTGTGATGTCACAATGGGGTAAACTGCATTGTGTTGTCACAATGGGGCAACGGCATTGTGATGTCACAATGGGGGAAATGGCATTGTGATGTCACAATGGGGGAAAGGGCATTGTGATGTCACAATGGGGGAAAGCACATTGTGATGTCACAATGGGGAAAACTGCATTGTGATGTCACAATGGGGGAGAGGGCATTGTGATGTCACAATGCGGAAAACGGCATAGTGATGTCACAATGGGGGAAAGTGCATTGTGATGTCACAATGGGGGAAATGGCATTGTGATGTCACAATGGGGGAAATGGCATTGTGATGTCACAATGGGGGAAATGGCATTGTGATGTCACAATAGGGGAAACGGCATTGTGATGTCACAATGGGGGAAAGGGCATTGTGATGTCACAATGTGGTAAACTGCATTGTGATGTCACAATGGGGGAAACGGCATTGTGATGTCACAATGGGGGAAATGGCATTGTGATGTCACAATGGGGGAAATGGCATTGTGATGTCACAATGGGGGAAATGGCATTGTGATGTCACAATGGGGGAAATGGCATTGTGATGTCACAATGGGGGAAACGGCATTGTGATGTCACAATGGGGGAAACGGCATTGTGATGTCACAATGGGGGAAATGGCATTGTGATGTCACAATGGGGGAAAGGGCATTGTGATGTCACAATGGGGTAAACTGCATTGTGATGTCACAATGGGGGAAAGGGCATTGTGATGTCACAATGGGGTAAACTGCATTGTGATGTCACAATGGGGGAAATGGCATTGTGATGTCACAATGGGGGAAATGGCATTGTGATGTCACACTGGGGGAAATGGCATTGTGATGTCACAATGGGGAAAAGGGCATTGTAATGTCACAATGGGGAAAACGGCATTGTGATGTCAAAATGGGGGAAAGGGCATTGTGATGTCACCATGGGGTAAACTGCATTGTGATGTCACAATGGGGGAAACGGCATTGTGATGTCACAATGGGGGAAAGGGCATTGTGATGTCACAATGGGGGAAAGGGCATTGTGATGTCACAATAGGGAAAACGGCATTGTGATATCACAATGGGGGAAATGGCATTGTGATGTCACAATGGGGGAAAGGGCATTGTGATGTCACAATGGGGAAAATGGCATTGTGATGTCACAATGGGGGAAAGGGCATTGCGATGTCACAATGGGGAAAACTGCATTGTGATGTCAGAATGGGGGAAAGGGCATTGTGATGTCACAATGCAGAAAACGGCATTGTGATGTCACAATGGGGGAAATGGCATTGTGATGTCACAATGGGGGAAATGGCATTGTGATAGCACAATGGGGGAAATGGCATTGTGATGTCACAATGGGGGAAATGGCATTGTGATGTCACAATGGGTGAAATGGCATTGTGATGTCACAATGGGGGAAAGAGGATTGTGATGTCACAATAGGGAAAACGGCATTGTAATGTCACAATGGGGGAAATGGCATTGTGATGTCACAATGGGGGAAAGGGCATTGTGATGTCACAATGTGGAAAACAGCATTGTGATGTCACAATGGGGGAAAGGGCATTGCGATGTCACAATGGGGAAAACTGCATTGTGATGTCACAATGGGGGAAAGGGCATTGCGATGTCACAATGGGGAAAACGGCATTGTAATGTCACAATGGGGGAAATGGAATTGTGATGTCACAATGGGGAAAGGGCATTGTGATGTCACAGTAGGGAAAACGGCATTGTGATGTCACAATGGGGGAAACGGCATTGTGATGTCACAATGGGGGAAATGGCATTGTGATGTCACAATGAGGGAAAGGGCATTGTGATGTCACCATGGGGTAAACTGCATTGTGATGTCACAATGGGGGAAACGGCATTGTGATGTCACAATGGGGGAAAGGGCATTGTGATGTCACAATGGGGGAAAGGGCATTGTGATGTCACCATGGAGTAAACTGCATTGTGATGTCACAATGGGGGAAACGGCATTGTGATGTCACAATGGGGGAAATGGCATTGTGATGTCACAATGGGGAAAGGGCATTGTGATGTCACAGTAGGGAAAACGGCATTGTGATGTCACAATGGGGGAAAGGGCATTGTGATGTCACAATGGGGTAAACTGCATTGTGATGTCACAATGGGGGAAACGGCATTGTGATGTCACAATGGGGGAAACGGCATTGTGATGTCACAATGGGGGAAATGGCATTGTGATGTCACAATGGGGGAAATGGCATTGTGATGTCACACTGGGGGAAATGGCATTGTGATGTCACCATGGGGAAAAGGGCATTGTGATGTCACAATGGGGAAAACGGCATTGTGATGTCAACAATGGGGGAAATGGCATTGTGATGTCACAATGGGGGAAAGGGCATTGTGATGTCACAATGGGGGAAAGGACATTGTGATGTCACAATGGGGGAAACGGCATTGTGATGTCACAATGGGGGAAAGGGCATTGTGATGTCACAATGGGGGAAAGGGCATTGTGATGTCACAATAGGGAAAACGGCATTGTGATGTCACAATGGGGGAAATGGCATTGTGATGTCACAATGGGGGAAAGGGCATTGTGATGTCACAATGGGGAAAATGGCATTGTGATGTCACAATGGGGGAAAGGGCATTGCGATGTCACAATGGGGAAAACTGCATTGTGATGTCAGAATGGGGGAAATGGCATTGTGATGTCACAATGGGGGAAATGGCATTGTGATGTCACAATGGGGAAAGGGCATTGTGATGTCACAAAGGAGGAAATGGCATTGTGATGTCACAATAGGGAAACGGCATTGTGATGTCACAATGGGTGAAAGGGCATTGTGATGTCACAATGGGGTAAACTGCATTGTGATGTCACAATGGGGGAAACGGCATTGTGATGTCACAATGGGGGAAAGGGCATTGTGATGTCACAATGGGGTAAACTGCATTGTGATGTCACAATGGGGGAAACGGCATTGTGATGTCACAATGGGGGAAATGGCATTGTGATGTCACAATGGGGGAAAGGGCATTGTGATGTCACAATAGGGAAAACGGCATTGTGATGTCACAATGGGGGAAATGGCATTGTGATGTCACAATGGGGTAAACTGCATTGTGTTGTCACAATGGGGCAACGGCATTGTGATGTCACAATGGGGGAAATGGCATTGTGATGTCACAATGGGGGAAAGGGCATTGTGATGTCACAATGGGGGAAAGCACATTGTGATGTCACAATGGGGAAAACTGCATTGTGATGTCACAATGGGGGAGAGGGCATTGTGATGTCACAATGCGGAAAACGGCATAGTGATGTCACAATGGGGGAAAGTGCATTGTGATGTCACAATGGGGGAAAGTGCATTGTGATGTCACAATGGGGGAAATGGCATTGTGATGTCACAATGCGGAAAACGGCATTGTGATGTCACAATGGGGGAAAGGGCATTGTGATGTCACAATGGGGAAAACTGCATTGTGACGTCACAATGGGGGAAAAGGCATTGTGATGTCACAATGTGAGAAATGGCATTGTGATGTCACAATGGGGAATGGGCATTGTGATGTCACAATGGGGAATGGGCATTGTGATGTCACAATGGGGAATGGGCATTGTAATGTCACAATGGAGGAAATTGCATATTGATGTCACAAAAGGGAAAACGGCATTGTGATGTCACAATGGGGGAAAGGGCATTGTGATGTCACAATGCGGAAAACGGCATTGTGATGTCACAATGGGGGAAAGGGCATTGTTATGTCACAATGGGGAAAACTGCATTGTGATGTCACAATGGGGGAAATGCATTGTGATGTCACAATGTGGGAAATGGCATTGTGATGTCACAATGTGAGAAATGGCATTGTGATGTCACAATGGGGAATGGGCATTGTGATGTCACAATGGGGAATGGGCATTGTGATGTCACAATGGGGAATGGGCATTGTGATGTCACAATGGGGAATGGGCATTGTAATGTCACAATGGAGGAAATTGCATATTGATGTCACAAAAGGGAAAACGGCATAGTGATGTCACAATGGGGGAAAGGGCATGTGATGTCACAATGCGGAAAACGGCATTGTGATGTCACAATGGGGGAAAGGGCATTGTTATGTCACAATGGGGAAAACTGCATTGTGATGTCACAATGGGGGAAATGCATTGTGATGTCACAATGTGGGAAATGGCATTGTGATGTCACAATAGGGAAAACAGCATTGTGATGTCACAATGGGGGAAAGGGCATTGTGATGTCACAATGTGGTTAACTGCATTGTGATGTCACAATGGGGGAAATGGCATTGCGATGTCACAATGGGGGAAATGGCATTGTGATGTCACAATGGGGAAAGGGCATTGTGATGTCACAATGGAGGAAATGGCATTGTGATGTCACAATAGGGAAACGGCATTGTGATGTCACAATGGGGGAAAGGGCATTGTGATGTCACAATGGGGTAAACTGCATTCTGATGTCACAATGGGGGAAACGGCATTGTGATGTCACAATGGGGGAAATGGCATTGTGATGTCACAATGGGGAAAGGGCATTGTGATGTCACAGTAGGGAAAACGGCATTGTGATGTCACAATGGGGGAAAGGGCATTGTGATGTCACCATGGGGTAAACTGCATTGTGATGTCACAATGGGGGAAACGGCATTGTGGTGTCACAATGGGGGAAATGGCATTGTGATGTCACAATGGGGAAAGGGCATTGTGATGTCACAGTAGGGAAAACGGCATTGTGATGTCACAATGGGGGAAAGGGCATTGTGATGTCACAATGGGGTAAACTGCATTGTGATGTCACAATGGGGGAAACGGCATTGTGATGTCACAATGGGGGAAACGGCATTGTGATGTCACAATGGGGGAAATGGCATTGTGATGTCACAATGGGGGAAATGGCATTGTGATGTCACACTGGGGGAAATGGCATTGTGATGTCACAATGGGGAAAAGGGCATTGTGATGTCACAATGGGGAAAACGGCATTGTGATGTCAACAATGGGGGAAATGGCATTGTGATGTCACAATGGGGGAAAGGGCATTGTGATGTCACAATGGGGGAAAGGACATTGTGATGTCACAATGGGGGAAACGGCATTGTGATGTCACAATGGGGGAAAGGGCATTGTGATGTCACAATGGGGGAAAGGGCATTGTGATGTCACAATAGGGAAAACGGCATTGTGATGTCACAATGGGGGAAATGGCATTGTGATGTCACAATGGGGGAAAGGGCATTGTGATGTCACAATGGGGAAAATGGCATTGTGATGTCACAATGGGGGAAAGGGCATTGCGATGTCACAATGGGGAAACTGCATTGTGATGTCAGAATGGGGGAAATGGCATTGTGATGTCACAATGGGGGAAATGGCATTGTGATGTCACAATGGGGAAAGGGCATTGTGATGTCACAATGGAGGAAATGGCATTGTGATGTCACAATAGGGAAACGGCATTGTGATGTCACAATGGGGGAAAGGGCATTGTGATGTCACAATGGGGTAAACTGCATTCTGATGTCACAATGGGGGAAACGGCATTGTGATGTCACAATGGGGGAAATGGCATTGTGATGTCACAATGGGGAAAGGGCATTGTGATGTCACAGTAGGGAAAACGGCATTGTGATGTCACAATGGGGGAAAGGGCATTGTGATGTCACAATGGGGTAAACTGCATTGTGATGTCACAATGGGGGAAACGGCATTGTGATGTCACAATGGGGGAAAGGGCATTGTGATGTCACAATGGGGTAAACTGCATTGTGATGTCACAATGGGGGAAACGGCATTGTGATGTCACAATGGGGGAAATGGCATTGTGATGTCACAATGGGGGAAAGGGCATTGTGATGTCACAATAGGGAAAACGGCATTGTGATGTCACAATGGGGGAAATGGCATTGTGATGTCACAATGGGGTAAACTGCATTGTGTTGTCACAATGGGGCAACGGCATTGTGATGTCACAATGGGGGAAATGGCATTGTGATGTCACAATGGGGGAAAGGGCATTGTGATGTCACAATGGGGGAAAGCACATTGTGATGTCACAATGGGGAAAACTGCATTGTGATGTCACAATGGGGGAGAGGGCATTGTGATGTCACAATGCGGAAAACGGCATAGTGATGTCACAATGGGGGAAAGTGCATTGTGATGTCACAATGGGGGAAATGGCATTGTGATGTCACAATGCGGAAAACGGCATTGTGATGTCACAATGGGGGAAAGGGCATTGTGATGTCACAATGGGGAAAACTGCATTGTGACGTCACAATGGGGGAAAAGGCATTGTGATGTCACAATGTGAGAAATGGCATTGTGATGTCACAATGGGGAATGGGCATTGTGATGTCACAATGGGGAATGGGCATTGTGATGTCACAATAGGGAATGGGCATTGTAATGTCACAATGGAGGAAATTACATATTGATGTCACAAAAGGGAAAACGGCATTGTGATGTCACAATGGGGGAAAGGGCATTGTGATGTCACAATGCGGAAAACGGCATTGTGATGTCACAATGGGGGAAAGGGCATTGTTATGTCACAATGGGGGAAAGGGCATTGTGATGTCACCATGGGGTAAACTGCATTGTGATGTCACAATGGGGGAAACGGCATTGTGATGTCACAATGGGGGAAATGGCATTGTGATGTCACAATGGGGGAAAGGGCATTGTTATGTCACAATGGGGGAAAGGGCATTGTGATGTCACCATGGGGTAAACTGCATTGTGATGTCACAATGGGGGAAACGGCATTGTGATGTCACAATGGGGGAAAGGGCATTGTGATGTCACAATGGGGGAAAGGGCATTGTGATGTCACCATGGGGTAAACTGCATTGTGATGTCACAATGGGGGAAACGGCATTGTGATGTCACAATGGGGGAAATGGCATTGTGATGTCACAATGGGGAAAGGGCATTGTGATGTCACAGTAGGGAAAACGGCATTGTGATGTCACAATGGGGGAAAGGGCATTGTGATGTCACAATGGGGTAAACTGCATTGTGATGTCACAATGGGGGAAACGGCATTGTGATGTCACAATGGGGGAAACGGCATTGTGATGTCACAATGGGGGAAATGGCATTGTGATGTCACACTGGGGGAAATGGCATTGTGATGTCACAATGGGGAAAAGGGCATTGTGATGTCACAATGGGGAAAACGGCATTGTGATGTCAACAATGGGGGAAATGGCATTGTGATGTCACAATGGGGGAAAGGGCATTGTGATGTCACAATGGGGGAAAGGACATTGTGATGTCACAATGGGGGAAACGGCATTGTGATGTCACAATGGGGGAAAGGGCATTGTGATGTCACAATGGGGGAAAGGGCATTGTGATGTCACAATAGGGAAAACGGCATTGTGATGTCACAATGGGGGAAATGGCATTCTGATGTCACAATGGGGGAAAGGGCATTGTGATGTCACAATGGGGAAAATGGCATTGTGATGTCACAATGGGGGAAAGGGCATTGCGATGTCACAATGGGGAAAACTGCATTGTGATGTCAGAATGGGGGAAATGGCATTGTGATGTCACAATGGGGGAAATGGCATTGTGATGTCACAATGGGGAAAGGGCATTGTGATGTCACAATGGAGGAAATGGCATTGTGATGTCACAATAGGGAAACGGCATTGTGATGTCACAATGGGGGAAAGGGCATTGTGATGTCACAATGGGGTAAACTGCATTCTGATGTCACAATGGGGGAAACGGCATTGTGATGTCACAATGGGGGAAATGGCATTGTGATGTCACAATGGGGAAAGGGCATTGTGATGTCACAGTAGGGAAAACGGCATTGTGATGTCACAATGGGGGAAAGGGCATTGTGATGTCACAATGGGGTAAACTGCATTGTGATGTCACAATGGGGGAAACGGCATTGTGATGTCACAATGGGGGAAAGGGCATTGTGATGTCACAATGGGGTAAACTGCATTGTGATGTCACAATGGGGGAAACGGCATTGTGATGTCACAATGGGGGAAATGGCATTGTGATGTCACAATGGGGGAAAGGGCATTGTGATGTCACAATAGGGAAAACGGCATTGTGATGTCACAATGGGGGAAATGGCATTGTGATGTCACAATGGGGTAAACTGCATTGTGTTGTAACAATGGGGCAACGGCATTGTGATGTCACAATGGGGGAAATGGCATTGTGATGTCACAATGGGGGAAAGGGCATTGTGATGTCACAATGGGGGAAAGCACATTGTGATGTCACAATGGGGAAAACTGCATTGTGATGTCACAATGGGGGAGAGGGCATTCTGATGTCACAATGCGGAAAACGGCATAGTGATGTCACAATGGGGGAAAGTGCATTGTGATGTCACAATGGGGGAAAGTGCATTGTGATGTCACAATGGGGGAAATGGCATTGTGATGTCACAATGCGGAAAACGGCATTGTGATGTCACAATGGGGGAAAGGGCATTGTGATGTCACAATGGGGAAAACTGCATTGTGACGTCACAATGGGGGAAAAGGCATTGTGATGTCACAATGTGAGAAATGGCATTGTGATGTCACAATGGGGAATGGGCATTGTGATGTCACAATGGGGAATGGGCATTGTGATGTCACAATGGGGAATGGGCATTGTAATGTCACAATGGAGGAAATTGCATATTGATGTCACAAAAGGGAAAACGGCATTGTGATGTCACAATGGGGGAAAGGGCATTGTGATGTCACAATGTGGAAAACGGCATTGTGATGTCACAATGGGGGAAAGGGCATTGTTATGTCACAATGGGGAAAACTGCATTGTGATGTCACAATGGGGGAAATGCATTGTGATGTCACAATGTGGGAAATGGCATTGTGATGTCACAATGTGAGAAATGGCATTGTGATGTCACAATGGGGAATGGGCATTGTGATGTCACAATGGGGAATGGGCATTGTGATGTCACAATGGGGAATGGGCATTGTGATGTCACAATGGGGAATGGGCATTGTAATGTCACAATGGAGGAAATTGCATATTGATGTCACAAAAGGGAAAACGGCATTGTGATGTCACAATGGGGGAAAGGGCATTGTGATGTCACAATGCGGAAAACGGCATTGTGATGTCACAATGGGGGAAAGGGCATTGTTATGTCACAATGGGGAAAACTGCATTGTGATGTCACAATGGGGGAAATGCATTGTGATGTCACAATGTGGGAAATGGCATTGTGATGTCACAATAGGGAAAACAGCATTGTGATGTCACAATTGGGGAAAGGGCATTGTGATGTCACAATGTGGTTAACTGCATTGTGATGTCACAATGGGGGAAATGGCATTGCGATGTCACAATGGGGGAAATGGCATTGTGATGTCACAATGGGGAAAGGGCATTGTGATGTCACAATGGAGGAAATGGCATTGTGATGTCACAATAGGGAAACGGCATTGTGATGTCACAGTGGGGGAAAGGGCATTGTGATGTCACAATGGGGTAAACTGCATTCTGATGTCACAATGGGGGAAACGGCATTGTGATGTCACAATGGGGGAAATGGCATTGTGATGTCACAATGGGGAAAGGGCATTGTGATGTCACAGTAGGGAAAACGGCATTGTGATGTCACAATGGGGGAAAGGGCATTGTGATGTCACAATGGGGTAAACTGCATTGTGATGTCACAATGGGGGAAACGGCATTGTGATGTCACAATGGGGGAAAGGGCATTGTGATGTCACAATGGGGTAAACTGCATTGTGATGTCACAATGGGGGAAACGGCATTGTGATGTCACAATGGGGGAAATGGCATTGTGATGTCACAATGGGGGAAAGGGCATTGTGATGTCACAATAGGGAAAACGGCATTGTGATGTCACAATGGGGGAAATGGCATTGTGATGTCACAATGGGGTAAACTGCATTGTGTTGTCACAATGGGGCAACGGCATTGTGATGTCACAATGGGGGAAATGGCATTGTGATGTCACAATGGGGGAAAGGGCATTGTGATGTCACAATGGGGGAAAGCACATTGTGATGTCACAATGGGGAAAACTGCATTGTGATGTCACAATGGGGGAGAGGGCATTGTGATGTCACAATGCGGAAAACGGCATAGTGATGTCACAATGGGGGAAAGTGCATTGTGATGTCACAATGGGGGAAAGTGCATTGTGATGTCACAATGGGGGAAATGGCATTGTGATGTCACAATGCGGAAAACGGCATTGTGATGTCACAATGGGGGAAAGGGCATTGTGATGTCACAATGGGGAAAACTGCATTGTGACGTCACAATGGGGGAAAAGGCATTGTGATGTCACAATGTGAGAAATGGCATTGTGATGTCACAATGGGGAATGGGCATTGTGATGTCACAATGGGGAATGGGCATTGTGATGTCACAATGGGGAATGGGCATTGTAATGTCACAATGGAGGAAATTGCATATTGATGTCACAAAAGGGAAAACGGCATTGTGATGTCACAATGGGGGAAAGGGCATTGTGATGTAACAATGGGGTAAACTGCATTGTGATGTCACAATGGGGGAAAGGGCATTGTGATGTCACAATAGGGAAAACGGCATTGTGATTTCACAATGGGGGGAATGGCATTGTGATGTCACAATGGGGGAAATGGCATTGTGATGTCACAATGGGGAAAGGGCATTGTGATGTCACAATGGAGGAAATGGCATTGTGATGTCACAATAGGGAAAACGGCATTGTGATGTCACAATGGGGGAAAGGGCATTGTGATGTCACAATGTGGTAAACTGCATTGTGATGTCATAATGGGGGAAATGGCATTGTGATGTCACAATGGGGGAAATGGCATTGTGATGTCACAATGGGGAAAACGGCATTGTAATGTCACAATGGGGGAAAGGGCATTGCGATGTCACAATGGGGAAAACTGCATTGTGATGTCACAATGGGGGAAACGGCATTGTGATGTCACAATGGGGGAAATGGCATTGTGATGTCACAATGTGGGAAAGGGCATTGTAATGTCACAATGGGGAAAACGGCATTGTAATGTCACAATGGGGGAAATGGAATTGTGATGTCACAATGGGAAAAACAGCATTGTGATGTCACAATGGGGGAAATGGCATTGTGATATCACAATGGAGGAAATGGCATTGTGATGTCACAATGGGGGAAACGGCATTGTGATGTCACAATGGAGGAAATGGCATTGTGATGTCACAATGGGGGAAAGGGCATTGTGATGTCACAATGGGGAAAACGGCATTGTAATGTCACAATGGGGGAAATGGAATTGTGATGTCACAATGGGAAAAACAGCATTGTGATGTCACAATGGTGGAAAGGGCATTGTGATGTCACAATGGGGTAAACTGCATTGTGATGTCACAATGGGGGAAACGGCATTGTGATGTCACAATGGGGGAAAGGGCATTGTGATGTCACAATGGGGTAAACTGCATTGTGATGTCACAATGGGGGAAACGGCATTGTGATGTCACAATGGGGGAAATGGCATTGTGATGTCACAATGGGGGAAAGGGCATTGTGATGTCACAATAGGGAAAACGGCATTGTGATGTCACAATGGGGGAAATGGCATTGTGATGTCACAATGGGGTAAACTGCATTGTGTTGTCACAATGGGGCAACGGCATTGTGATGTCACAATGGGGGAAATGGCATTGTGATGTCACAATGGGGGAAAGGGCATTGTGATGTCACAATGGGGGAAAGCACATTGTGATGTCACAATGGGGAAAACTGCATTGTGATGTCACAATGGGGGAGAGGGCATTGTGATGTCACAATGCGGAAAACGGCATAGTGATGTCACAATGGGGGAAAGTGCATTGTGATGTCACAATGGGGGAAAGTGCATTGTGATGTCACAATGGGGGAAATGGCATTGTGATGTCACAATGCGGAAAACGGCATTGTGATGTCACAATGGGGGAAAGGGCATTGTGATGTCACAATGGGGAAAACTGCATTGTGACGTCACAATGGGGGAAAAGGCATTGTGATGTCACAATGTGAGAAATGGCATTGTGATGTCACAATGGGGAATGGGCATTGTGATGTCACAATGGGGAATGGGCATTGTGATGTCACAATGGGGAATGGGCATTGTAATGTCACAATGGAGGAAATTGCATATTGATGTCACAAAAGGGAAAACGGCATTGTGATGTCACAATGGGGGAAAGGGCATCGTGATGTCACAATGCGGAAAACGGCATTGTGATGTCACAATGGGGGAAAGGGCATTGTTATGTCACAATGGGGAAAACTGCATTGTGATGTCACAATGGGGGAAATGCATTGTGATGTCACAATGTGGGAAATGGCATTGTGATGTCACAATGTGAGAAATGGCATTGTGATGTCACAATGGGGAATGGGCATTGTGATGTCACAATGGGGAATGGGCATTGTGATGTCACAATGGGGAATGGGCATTGTGATGTCACAATGGGGAATGGGCATTGTAATGTCACAATGGAGGAAATTGCATATTGATGTCACAAAAGGGAAAACGGCATAGTGATGTCACAATGGGGGAAAGGGCATGTGATGTCACAATGCGGAAAACGGCATTGTGATGTCACAATGGGGGAAAGGGCATTGTTATGTCACAATGGGGAAAACTGCATTGTGATGTCACAATGGGGGAAATGCATTGTGATGTCACAATGTGGGAAATGGCATTGTGATGTCACAATAGGGAAAACAGCATTGTGATGTCACAATGGGGGAAAGGGCATTGTGATGTCACAATGTGGTTAACTGCATTGTGATGTCACAATGGGGGAAATGGCATTGCGATGTCACAATGGGGGAAATGGCATTGTGATGTCACAATGGGGAAAGGGCATTGTGATGTCACAATGGAGGAAATGGCATTGTGATGTCACAATAGGGAAACGGCATTGTGATGTCACAGTGGGGGAAAGGGCATTGTGATGTCACAATGGGGTAAACTGCATTCTGATGTCACAATGGGGGAAACGGCATTGTGATGTCACAATGGGGCTAATGGCATTGTGATGTCACAATGGGGAAAGGGCATTGTGATGTCACAGTAGGGAAAACGGCATTGTGATGTCACAATGGGGGAAAGGGCATTGTGATGTCACCATGGGGTAAACTGCATTGTGATGTCACAATAGGGGAAACGGCATTGTGATGTCACAATGGGGGAAATGGCATTGTGATGTCACAATGGGGAAAGGGCATTGTGATGTCACAGTAGGGAAAACGGCATTGTGATGTCACAATGGGGGAAAGGGCATTGTGATGTCACAATGGGGTAAACTGCATTGTGATGTCACAATGGGGGAAACGGCATTGTGATGTCACAATGGGGGAAACGGCATTGTGATGTCACAATGGGGGAAATGGAATTGTGATGTCACAATGGGGGAAATGGCATTGTGATGTCACACTGGGGGAAATGGCATTGTGATGTCACAATGGGGAAAAGGGCATTGTGATGTCACAATGGGGAAAACGGCATTGTGATGTCAACAATGGGGGAAATGGCATTGTGATGTCACAATGGGGGAAAGGGCATTGTGATGTCACAATGGGGGAAAGGACATTGTGATGTCACAATGGGGGAAACGGCATTGTGATGTCACAATGGGGGAAAGGGCATTGTGATGTCACAATGGGGGAAAGGGCATTGTGATGTCACAATAGGGAAAACGGCATTGTGATGCAACAAAGGGGGGAAATGGCATTGTGATGTCACAATGGGGGAAAGGGCATTGTGATGTCACAATGGGGAAAATGGCATTGTGATGTCACAATGGGGGAAAGGGCATTGCGATGTCACAATGGGGAAAACTGCATTGTGATGTCAGAATGGGGGAAATGGCATTGTGATGTCACAATGGGGGAAATGGCATTGTGATGTCACAATGGGGAAAGGGCATTGTGATGTCACAATGGAGGAAATGGCATTGTGATGTCACAATAGGGAAACGGCATTGTGATGTCACAGTGGGGGAAAGGGCATTGTGATGTCACAATGGGGTAAACTGCATTCTGATGTCACAATGGGGGAAACGGCATTGTGATGTCACAATGGGGGAAATGGCATTGTGATGTCACAATGGGGAAAGGGCATTGTGATGTCACAGTAGGGAAAACGGCATTGTGATGTCACAATGGGGGAAAGGGCATTGTGATGTCACAATGGGGTAAACTGCATTGTGATGTCACAATGGGGGAAACGGCATTGTGATGTCACAATGGGGGAAAGGGCATTGTGATGTCACAATGGGGTAAACTGCATTGTGATGTCACAATGGGGGAAACGGCATTGTGATGTCACAATGGGGGAAATGGCATTGTGATGTCACAATGGGGGAAAGGGCATTGTGATGTCACAATAGGGAAAACGGCATTGTGATGTCACAATGGGGGAAATGGCATTGTGATGTCACAATGGGGTAAACTGCATTGTGTTGTCACAATGGGGCAACGGCATTGTGATGTCACAATGGGGGAAATGGCATTGTGATGTCACAATGGGGGAAAGGGCATTGTGATGTCACAATGGGGGAAAGCACATTGTGATGTCACAATGGGGAAAACTGCATTGTGATGTCACAATGGGGGAGAGGGCATTGTGATGTCACAATGCGGAAAACGGCATAGTGATGTCACAATGGGGGAAAGTGCATTGTGATGTCACAATGGGGGAAAGTGCATTGTGATGTCACAATGGGGGAAATGGCATTGTGATGTCACAATGCGGAAAACGGCATTGTGATGTCACAATGGGGGAAAGGGCATTGTGATGTCACAATGGGGAAAACTGCATTGTGACGTCACAATGGGGGAAAAGGCATTGTGATGTCACAATGTGAGAAATGGCATTGTGATGTCACAATGGGGAATGGGCATTGTGATGTCACAATGGGGAATGGGCATTGTGATGTCACAATGGGGAATGGGCATTGTAATGTCACAATGGAGGAAATTGCATATTGATGTCACAAAAGGGAAAACGGCATTGTGATGTCACAATGGGGGAAAGGGCATTGTGATGTAACAATGGGGTAAACTGCATTGTGATGTCACAATGGGGGAAATGGCATTGTGATGTCACAATGGGGGAAAGGGCATTGTGATGTCACAATAGGGAAAACGGCATTGTGATTTCACAATGGGGGGAATGGCATTGTGATGTCACAATGGGGGAAATGGCATTGTGATGTCACAATGGGGAAAGGGCATTGTGATGTCACAATGGAGGAAATGGCATTGTGATGTCACAATAGGGAAAACGGCATTGTGATGTCACAATGGGGGAAAGGGCATTGTGATGTCACAATGTGGTAAACTGCATTGTGATGTCATAATGGGGGAAATGGCATTGTGATGTCACAATGGGGGAAATGGCATTGTGATGTCACAATGGGGAAAACGGCATTGTAATGTCACAATGGGGGAAAGGGCATTGCGATGTCACAATGGGGAAAACTGCATTGTGATGTCACAATGGGGGAAACGGCATTGTGATGTCACAATGGGGGAAATGGCATTGTGATGTCACAATGTGGGAAAGGGCATTGTAATGTCACAATGGGGAAAACGGCATTGTAATGTCACAATGGGGGAAATGGAATTGTGATGTCACAATGGGAAAAACAGCATTGTGATGTCACAATGGGGGAAATGGCATTGTGATATCACAATGGAGGAAATGGCATTGTGATGTCACAATGGGGGAAACGGCATTGTGATGTCACAATGGAGGAAATGGCATTGTGATGTCACAATGGGGGAAAGGGCATTGTGATGTCACAATGGGGAAAACGGCATTGTAATGTCACAATGGGGGAAATGGAATTGTGATGTCACAATGGGAAAAACAGCATTGTGATGTCACAATGGTGGAAAGGGCATTGTGATGTCACAATGGGGTAAACTGCATTGTGATGTCACAATGGGGGAAAGGGCATTGTGATGTCACAATGGGGTAAACTGCATTGTGATGTCACAATGGGGGAAAGGGCATTGTGATGTCACAATGCGGAAAACAGCATTGTGATGTCACAATGGGGGAAAGGGCATTGTTATGTCACAATGGGGAAAACTGCATTGTGATGTCACAATGGGGGAAATGCATTGTGATGTCACAATGTGGGAAAACAGCATTGTGATGTCACAATGGGGGAAAGGGCATTGTGATGTCACAATGTGGTTAACTGCATTGTGATGTCACAATGGGGGAAATGGCATTGCGATGTCACAATGGGGGAAATGGCATTGTGATGTCACAATGGGGAAAGGGCATTGTGATGTCACAATGGAGGAAATGGCATTGTGATGTCACAATAGGGAAACGGCATTGTGATGTCACAATGGGGGAAAGGGCATTGTGATGTCACAATGGGGTAAACTGCATTCTGATGTCACAATGGGGGAAACGGCATTGTGATGTCACAATGGGGGAAATGGCATTGTGATGTCACAATGGGGAAAGGGCATTGTGATGTCACAGTAGGGGAAACGGCATTGTGATGTCACAATGGGGGAAAGGGCATTGTGATGTCACAATGGGGTAAACTGCATTGTGATGTCACAATGGGGGAAATGGCATTGTGATGTCACACTGGGGGAAATGGCATTGTGATGTCACAATGGGGAAAAGGGCATTGTAATGTCACAATGGGGAAAACGGCATTGTGATGTCAAAATGGGGGAAAGGGCATTGTGATGTCACAATGGGGGAAACGGCATTGTGATGTCACAATGGGGGAAACGGCATTGTGATGTCACAATGGGGGAAATGGCATTGTGATGTCACAATGGGGGAAAGGGCATTGTGATGTCACAATGGGGTAAACTGCATTGTGATGTCACAATGGGGGAAAGGGCATTGTGATGTCACAATGGGGTAAACTGCATTGTGATGTCACAATGGGGGAAATGGCATTGTGATGTCACACTGGGGGAAATGGCATTGTGATGTCACAATGGGGAAAAGGGCATTGTAATGTCACAATGGGGAAAACGGCATTGTGATGTCAAAATGGGGGAAAGGGCATTGTGATGTCACCATGGGGTAAACTGCATTGTGATGTCACAATGGGGGAAACGGCATTGTGATGTCACAATGGGGGAAAGGGCATTGTGATGTCACAATGTGGGAAATGGCATTGTGATGTCACAATAGGGAAAACAGCATTGTGATGTCACAATGGGGGAAAGGGCATTCTGATGTCACAATGTGGTTAACTGCATTGTGATGTCACAATGGGGGAAATGGCATTGTGATGTCACAATGGGGGAAATGGCATTGTGATGTCACAATGGGGAAAGGGCATTGTGATGTCACAATGGAGGAAATGGCATTGTGATGTCACAATAGGGAAACGGCATTGTGATGTCACAATGGGGGAAAGGGCATTGTGATGTCACAATGGGGTAAACTGCATTCTGATGTCACAATGGGGGAAACGGCATTGTGATGTCACAATGGGGGAAATGGCATTGTGATGTCACAATGGGGAAAGGGCATTGTGATGTCACAGTAGGGAAAACGGCATTGTGATGTCACAATGGGGGAAAGGGCATTGTGATGTCACAATGGGGGAAAGGGCATTGTGATGTCACAATGGGGTAAACTGCATTGTGATGTCACAATGGGGGAAACGGCATTGTGATGTCACAATGGGGGAAAGGGCATTGTGATGTCACAATGGGGTAAACTGCATTGTGATGTCACAATGGGGGAAACGGCATTGTGATGTCACAATGGGGGAAATGGCATTGTGATGTCACAATGGGGGAAAGGGCATTGTGATGTCACAATGGGGAAAACGGCATTGTGATGTCAACAATGGGGGAAATGGCATTGTGATGTCACAATGGGGGAAAGGGCATTGTGATGTCACAATGGGGGAAAGGTCATTGTGATGTCACAATGGGGGAAACGGCATTGTGATGTCCCAATGGGGAAAACGGCATTGTGATGTCACAATGGGGGAAAGGGCATTGTGATGTCACAATGGGGTAAACTGCATTGTGATGTCACAATGGGGGAAATGGCATTGTGATGTCACAATGGGGGAAATGGCATTGTGATGTCACACTGGGGGAAATGGCATTGTGATGTCACAATGGGGAAAAGGGCATTGTGATGTCACAATGGGGAAAACGGCATTGTGATGTCACAATGGGGGAAATGGCATTGTGATGTCACAATGGGTGAAATGGCATTGTGATGTCACAATGGGGTAAACTGCATTGTGTTGTCACAATGGGGCAACGGCATTGTGATGTCACAATGGGGGAAATGGCATTGTGATGTCACAATGGGGGAAAGGGCATTGTGATGTCACAATGGGGGAAAGCACATTGTGATGTCACAATAGGGGAAAAAACTGCATTGTGATGTCACAATGGGGGAGAGGGCATTGTGATGTCACAATGCGGAAAACGGCATAGTGATGTCACAATGGGGGAAAGTGCATTGTGATGTCACAATGGGGGAAAGTGCATTGTGATGTCACAATGGGGGAAATGGCATTGTGATGTCACAATGGGGGAAACGGCATTGTGATGTCACAATGGGGGAAAGGGCATTGTGATGTCACAGTAGGGAAAACGGCATTGTGACGTCACAATGGGGGAAAAGGCATTGTGATGTCACAATGTGAGAAATGGCATTGTGATGTCACAATGGGGAATGGGCATTGTGATGTCACAATGGGGAATGGGCATTGTAATGTCACAATGGAGGAAATTGCATATTGATGTCACAAAAGGGAAAACGGCATTGTGATGTCACAATGGGGGAAAGGGCATTGTGATGTCACAATGGGGTAAACTGCATTGTGATGTCACAATGGGGGAAATGGCATTGTGATGTCACAATGAGGGAAATGGCATTGTGATGTCACAATAGGGAAAACGGCATTGTGATGTCACAATGGGGGAAATGGCATTGTGATGTCACAATGGGGGAAATGGCATTGTGATGTCACAATGGGGAAAGGGCATTGTGATGTCACAATGGAGGAAATGGCATTGTGATGTCACAATAGGGAAACCGGCATTGTGATGTCACAATGGGGGAAAGGGCATTGTGATGTCACAATGTGGTAAACTGCATTGTGATGTCACAATGGGGGAAATGGCATTGTGATGTCACAATGTGGGAAATGGCATTGTGATGTCACAATGGGGAAAACGGCATTGTAATGTCACAATGGGGGAAAGGGCATTGTGATGTCACAATGGGGAAAACTGCATTGTGATGTCACAATGGGGGAAACGGCATTGTGATGTCACAATGGGGGAAATGGCATTGTGATGTCACAATGTGGGAAAGGGCATTGTAATGTCACAATGGGGAAAACGGCATTGTAATGTCACAATGGGGGAAATGGAATTGTGATGTCACAATGGGAAAAACAGCATTGTGATGTCACAATGGTGGAAAGGGCATTGTGATGTCACAATGGGGTAAACTGCATTGTGATGTCACAATGGGGGAAAGGGCATTGTGATGTCACAATGGGGTAAACTGCATTGTGATGTCACAATGGGGGAAAGGGCATTGTGATGTCACAATGCGGAAAACGGCATTGTGATGTCACAATGGGGGAAATGGCATTGTTATGTCACAATGGGGAAAACTGCATTGTGATGTCACAATGTGGGAAATGGCATTGTGATGTCACAATAGGGAAAACAGCATTGTGATGTCACAATGGGGGAAAGGGCATTGTGATGTCACAATGCGGAAAACGGCATTGTGATGTCACAATGGGGGAAAGGGCATTGTGATGTCACAATGTGGTTAACTGCATTGTGATGTCACAATGGGGGAAATGGCATTGTGATGTCACAATGGGGGAAATGGCATTGTGATGTCACAATGGGGAAAGGGCATTGTGATGTCACAATGGAGGAAATGGCATTGTGATGTCACAATGGGGGAAAGGGCATTGTGATGTCACAATGGGGTAAACTGCATTCTGATGTCACAATGGGGGAAACGGCATTGTGATGTCACAATGGGGGAAATGGCATTGTGATGTCACAATGGGGAAAGGGCATTGTGATGTCACAGTAGGGAAAACGGCATTGTGATGTCACAATGGGGGAAAGGGCATTGTGATGTCACCATGGGGTAAACTGCATTGTGATGTCACAATGGGGAAAGGGCATTGTGATGTCACAATGTGGAAAACGGCATTGTGATGTCACAATGGGGGAAACGGCATTGTGATGTCACAATGGGGGAAATGGCATTGTGATGTCACAATGGGGGAAATGGCATTGTGATGTCACAATGGGGGAAATGGCATTGTGATGTCACAATGGGGGAAATGGCATTGTGATGTCACAATAGGGGAAACGGCATTGTGATGTCACAATGGGGGAAAGGGCATTGTGATGTCACAATGTGGTAAACTGCATTGTGATGTCACAATGGGGGAAACGGCATTGTGATGTCACAATGGGGGAAATGGCATTGTGATGTCACAATGGGGGAAATGGCATTGTGATGTCACAATGGGGGAAATGGCATTGTGATGTCACAATGGGGGAAATGGCATTGTGATGTCACAATGGGGGAAACGGCATTGTGATGTCACAATGGGGGAAACGGCATTGTGATGTCACAATGGGGGAAATGGCATTGTGATGTCACAATGGGGGAAAGGGTATTGTGATGTCACAATGGGGTAAACTGCATTGTGATGTCACAATGGGGGAAAGGGCATTGTGATGTCACAATGGGGTAAACTGCATTGTGATGTCACAATGGGGGAAATGGCATTGTGATGTCACACTGGGGGAAATGGCATTGTGATGTCACAATGGGGAAAAGGGCATTGTAATGTCACAATGGGGAAAACGGCATTGTGATGTCAAAATGGGGGAAAGGGCATTGTGATGTCACCATGGGGTAAACTGCATTGTGATGTCACAATGGGGGAAACGGCATTGTGATGTCACAATGGGGGAAAGGGCATTGTGATGTCACAATGGGGGAAAGGGCATTGTGATGTCACAATAGGGAAAACGGCATTGTGATATCACAATGGGGGAAATGGCATTGTGATGTCACAATGGGGGAAAGGGCATTGTGATGTCACAATGGGGAAAATGGCATTGTGATGTCACAATGGGGGAAAGGGCATTGCGATGTCACAATGGGGAAAACTGCATTGTGATGTCAGAATGGGGGAAAGGGCATTGTGATGTCACAATGCAGAAAACGGCATTGTGATGTCACAATGGGGGAAATGGCATTGTGATGTCACAATGGGGGAAATGGCATTGTGATAGCACAATGGGGGAAATGGCATTGTGATGTCACAATGGGGGAAATGGCATTGTGATGTCACAATGGGTGAAATGGCATTGTGATGTCACAATGGGGGAAAGAGGATTGTGATGTCACAATAGGGAAAACGGCATTGTAATGTCACAATGGGGGAAATGGCATTGTGATGTCACAATGGGGGAAAGGGCATTGTGATGTCACAATGTGGAAAACGGCATTGTGATGTCACAATGGGGGAAAGGGCATTGCGATGTCACAATGGGGAAAACTGCATTGTGATGTCACAATGGGGGAAAGGGCATTGCGATGTCACAATGGGGAAAACGGCATTGTAATGTCACAATGGGGGAAATGGAATTGTGATGTCACAATGGGGAAAGGGCATTGTGATGTCACAGTAGGGAAAACGGCATTGTGATGTCACAATGGGGGAAACGGCATTGTGATGTCACAATGGGGGAAATGGCATTGTGATGTCACAATGGGGGAAAGGGCATTGTGATGTCACCATGGGGTAAACTGCATTGTGATTTCACAATGGGGGAAACGGCATTGTGATGTCACAATGGGGGAAAGGGCATTGTGATGTCACAATGGGGGAAAGGGCATTGTGATGTCACCATGGAGTAAACTGCATTGTGATGTCACAATGGGGGAAACGGCATTGTGATGTCACAATGGGGGAAATGGCATTGTGATGTCACAATGGGGAAAGGGCATTGTGATGTCACAGTAGGGAAAACGGCATTGTGATGTCACAATGGGGGAAAGGGCATTGTGATGTCACAATGGGGTAAACTGCATTGTGATGTCACAATGGGGGAAACGGCATTGTGATGTCACAATGGGGGAAACGGCATTGTGATGTCACAATGGGGGAAATGGCATTGTGATGTCACAATGGGGGAAATGGCATTGTGATGTCACACTGGGGGAAATGGCATTGTGATGTCACAATGGGGAAAAGGGCATTGTGATGTCACAATGGGGAAAACGGCATTGTGATGTCAACAATGGGGGAAATGGCATTGTGATGTCACAATGGGGGAAAGGGCATTGTGATGTCACAATGGGGGAAAGGACATTGTGATGTCACAATGGGGGAAACGGCATTGTGATGTCACAATGGGGGAAAGGGCATTGTGATGTCACAATGGGGGAAAGGGCATTGTGATGTCACAATAGGGAAAACGGCATTGTGATGTCACAATGGGGGAAATGGCATTGTGATGTCACAATGGGGGAAAGGGCATTGTGATGTCACAATGGGGAAAATGGCATTGTGATGTCACAATGGGGGAAAGGGCATTGCGATGTCACAATGGGGAAAACTGCATTGTGATGTCAGAATGGGGGAAATGGCATTGTGATGTCACAATGGGGGAAATGGCATTGTGATGTCACAATGGGGAAAGGGCATTGTGATGTCACAATGGAGGAAATGGCATTGTGATGTCACAATAGGGAAACGGCATTGTGATGTCACAATGGGTGAAAGGGCATTGTGATGTCACAATGGGGTAAACTGCATTGTGATGTCACAATGGGGGAAACGGCATTGTGATGTCACAATGGGGGAAAGGGCATTGTGATGTCACAATGGGGTAAACTGCATTGTGATGTCACAATGGGGGAAACGGCATTGTGATGTCACAATGGGGGAAATGGCATTGTGATGTCACAATGGGGGAAAGGGCATTGTGATGTCACAATAGGGAAAACGGCATTGTGATGTCACAATGGGGGAAATGGCATTGTGATGTCACAATGGGGTAAACTGCATTGTGTTGTCACAATGGGGCAACGGCATTGTGATGTCACAATGGGGGAAATGGCATTGTGATGTCACAATGGGGGAAAGGGCATTGTGATGTCACAATGGGGGAAAGCACATTGTGATGTCACAATGGGGAAAACTGCATTGTGATGTCACAATGGGGGAGAGGGCATTGTGATGTCACAATGCGGAAAACGGCATAGTGATGTCACAATGGGGGAAAGTGCATTGTGATGTCACAATGGGGGAAAGTGCATTGTGATGTCACAATGGGGGAAATGGCATTGTGATGTCACAATGCGGAAAACGGCATTGTGATGTCACAATGGGGGAAAGGGCATTGTGATGTCACAATGGGGAAAACTGCATTGTGACGTCACAATGGGGGAAAAGGCATTGTGATGTCACAATGTGAGAAATGGCATTGTGATGTCACAATGGGGAATGGGCATTGTGATGTCACAATGGGGAATGGGCATTGTGATGTCACAATGGGGAATGGGCATTGTAATGTCACAATGGAGGAAATTGCATATTGATGTCACAAAAGGGAAAACGGCATTGTGATGTCACAATGGGGGAAAGGGCATCGTGATGTCACAATGCGGAAAACGGCATTGTGATGTCACAATGGGGGAAAGGGCATTGTTATGTCACAATGGGGAAAACTGCATTGTGATGTCACAATGGGGGAAATGCATTGTGATGTCACAATGTGGGAAATGGCATTGTGATGTCACAATGTGAGAAATGGCATTGTGATGTCACAATGGGGAATGGGCATTGTGATGTCACAATGGGGAATGGGCATTGTGATGTCACAATGGGGAATGGGCATTGTGATGTCACAATGGGGAATGGGCATTGTAATGTCACAATGGAGGAAATTGCATATTGATGTCACAAAAGGGAAAACGGCATAGTGATGTCACAATGGGGGAAAGGGCATGTGATGTCACAATGCGGAAAACGGCATTGTGATGTCACAATGGGGGAAAGGGCATTGTTATGTCACAATGGGGAAAACTGCATTGTGATGTCACAATGGGGGAAATGCATTGTGATGTCACAATGTGGGAAATGGCATTGTGATGTCACAATAGGGAAAACAGCATTGTGATGTCACAATGGGGGAAAGGGCATTGTGATGTCACAATGTGGTTAACTGCATTGTGATGTCACAATGGGGGAAAGGGCATTGTGATGTCACAATGGGGTAAACTGCATTGTGATGTCACAATGGGGGAAACGGCATTGTGATGTCACAATGGGGGAAAGGGCATTGTGATGTCACAATGGGGTAAACTGCATTGTGATGTCACAATGGGGGAAACGGCATTGTGATGTCACAATGGGGGAAATGGCATTGTGATGTCACAATGGGGGAAAGGGCATTGTGATGTCACAATGGGGAAAACGGCATTGTGATGTCAACAATGGGGGAAATGGCATTGTGATGTCACAATGGGGGAAAGGGCATTGTGATGTCACAATGGGGGAAAGGTCATTGTGATGTCACAATGGGGGAAACGGCATTGTGATGTCCCAATGGGGAAAACGGCATTGTGATGTCACAATGGGGGAAAGGGCATTGTGATGTCACAATGGGGTAAACTGCATTGTGATGTCACAATGGGGGAAATGGCATTGTGATGTCACAATGGGGGAAATGGCATTGTGATGTCACACTGGGGGAAATGGCATTGTGATGTCACAATGGGGAAAAGGGCATTGTGATGTCACAATGGGGAAAACGGCATTGTGATGTCACAATGGGGGAAATGGCATTGTGATGTCACAATGGGTGAAATGGCATTGTGATGTCACAATGGGGTAAACTGCATTGTGTTGTCACAATGGGGCAACGGCATTGTGATGTCACAATGGGGGAAATGGCATTGTGATGTCACAATGGGGGAAAGGGCATTGTGATGTCACAATGGGGGAAAGCACATTGTGATGTCACAATAGGGGAAAAAACTGCATTGTGATGTCACAATGGGGGAGAGGGCATTGTGATGTCACAATGCGGAAAACGGCATAGTGATGTCACAATGGGGGAAAGTGCATTGTGATGTCACAATGGGGGAAAGTGCATTGTGATGTCACAATGGGGGAAATGGCATTGTGATGTCACAATGGGGGAAACGGCATTGTGATGTCACAATGGGGGAAAGGGCATTGTGATGTCACAGTAGGGAAAACGGCATTCTGACGTCACAATGGGGGAAAAGGCATTGTGATGTCACAATGTGAGAAATGGCATTGTGATGTCACAATGGGGAATGGGCATTGTGATGTCACAATGGGGAATGGGCATTGTAATGTCACAATGGAGGAAATTGCATATTGATGTCACAAAAGGGAAAACGGCATTGTGATGTCACAATGGGGGAAAGGGCATTGTGATGTCACAATGGGGTAAACTGCATTGTGATGTCACAATGGGGGAAATGGCATTGTGATGTCACAATGAGGGAAATGGCATTGTGATGTCACAATAGGGAAAACGGCATTGTGATGTCACAATGGGGGAAATGGCATTGTGATGTCACAATGGGGGAAATGGCATTGTGATGTCACAATGGGGAAAGGGCATTGTGATGTCACAATGGAGGAAATGGCATTGTGATGTCACAATAGGGAAACCGGCATTGTGATGTCACAATGGGGGAAAGGGCATTGTGATGTCACAATGTGGTAAACTGCATTGTGATGTCACAATGGGGGAAATGGCATTGTGATGTCACAATGTGGGAAATGGCATTGTGATGTCACAATGGGGAAAACGGCATTGTAATGTCACAATGGGGGAAAGGGCATTGTGATGTCACAATGGGGAAAACTGCATTGTGATGTCACAATGGGGGAAACGGCATTGTGATGTCACAATGGGGGAAATGGCATTGTGATGTCACAATGTGGGAAAGGGCATTGTAATGTCACAATGGGGAAAACGGCATTGTAATGTCACAATGGGGGAAATGGAATTGTGATGTCACAATGGGAAAAACAGCATTGTGATGTCACAATGGTGGAAAGGGCATTGTGATGTCACAATGGGGTAAACTGCATTGTGATGTCACAATGGGGGAAAGGGCATTGTGATGTCACAATGGGGTAAACTGCATTGTGATGTCACAATGGGGGAAAGGGCATTGTGATGTCACAATGCGGAAAACGGCATTGTGATGTCACAATGGGGGAAATGGCATTGTTATGTCACAATGGGGAAAACTGCATTGTGATGTCACAATGTGGGAAATGGCATTGTGATGTCACAATAGGGAAAACAGCATTGTGATGTCACAATGGGGGAAAGGGCATTGTGATGTCACAATGCGGAAAACGGCATTGTGATGTCACAATGGGGGAAAGGGCATTGTGATGTCACAATGTGGTTAACTGCATTGTGATGTCACAATGGGGGAAATGGCATTGTGATGTCACAATGGGGGAAATGGCATTGTGATGTCACAATGGGGAAAGGGCATTGTGATGTCACAATGGAGGAAATGGCATTGTGATGTCACAATGGGGGAAAGGGCATTGTGATGTCACAATGGGGTAAACTGCATTCTGATGTCACAATGGGGGAAACGGCATTGTGATGTCACAATGGGGGAAATGGCATTGTGATGTCACAATGGGGAAAGGGCATTGTGATGTCACAGTAGGGAAAACGGCATTGTGATGTCACAATGGGGGAAAGGGCATTGTGATGTCACCATGGGGTAAACTGCATTGTGATGTCACAATGGGGAAAGGGCATTGTGATGTCACAATGGGGAAAACGGCATTGTGATGTCACAATGGGGGAAACGGCATTGTGATGTCACAATGGGGGAAATGGCATTGTGATGTCACAATGGGGGAAATGGCATTGTGATGTCACAATGGGGGAAATGGCATTGTGATGTCACAATGGGGGAAATGGCATTGTGATGTCACAATGGGGGAAACGGCATTGTGATGTCACAATGGGGGAAACGGCATTGTGATGTCACAATGGGGGAAATGGCATTGTGATGTCACAATGGGGGAAAGGGCATTGTGATGTCACAATGGGGTAAACTGCATTGTGATGTCACAATGGGGGAAAGGGCATTGTGATGTCACAATGGGGTAAACTGCATTGTGATGTCACAATGGGGGAAATGGCATTGTGATGTCACAATGGGGGAAATGGCATTGTGATGTCACACTGGGGGAAATGGCATTGTGATGTCACAATGGGGAAAAGGGCATTGTAATGTCACAATGGGGAAAACGGCATTGTGATGTCAAAATGGGGGAAAGGGCATTGTGATGTCACCATGGGGTAAACTGCATTGTGATGTCACAATGGGGGAAACGGCATTGTGATGTCACAATGGGGGAAACGGCATTGTGATGTCACAATGGGGGAAAGGGCATTGTGATGTCACAATAGGGAAAACGGCATTGTGATATCACAATGGGGGAAATGGCATTGTGATGTCACAATGGGGGAAAGGGCATTGTGATGTCACAATGGGGAAAATGGCATTGTGATGTCACAATGGGGGAAAGGGCATTGCGATGTCACAATGGGGAAAACTGCATTGTGATGTCAGAATGGGGGAAAGGGCATTGTGATGTCACAATGCAGAAAACGGCATTGTGATGTCACAATGGGGGAAATGGCATTGTGATGTCACAATGGGGGAAATGGCATTGTGATAGCACAATGGGGGAAATGGCATTGTGATGTCACAATGGGGGAAATGGCATTGTGATGTCACAATGGGTGAAATGGCATTGTGATGTCACAATGGGGGAAAGAGGATTGTGATGTCACAATAGGGAAAACGGCATTGTAATGTCACAATGGGGGAAATGGCATTGTGATGTCACAATGGGGGAAAGGGCATTGTGATGTCACAATGTGGAAAACGGCATTGTGATGTCACAATGGGGGAAAGGGCATTGCGATGTCACAATGGGGAAAACTGCATTGTGATGTCACAATGGGGGAAAGGGCATTGCGATGTCACAATGGGGAAAACGGCATTGTAATGTCACAATGGGGGAAATGGAATTGTGATGTCACAATGGGGAAAGGGCATTGTGATGTCACAGTAGGGAAAACGGCATTGTGATGTCACAATGGGGGAAACGGCATTGTGATGTCACAATGGGGGAAATGGCATTGTGATGTCACAATGGGGGAAAGGGCATTGTGATGTCACCATGGGGTAAACTGCATTGTGATGTCACAATGGGGGAAACGGCATTGTGATGTCACAATGGGGGAAAGGGCATTGTGATGTCACAATGGGGGAAAGGGCATTGTGATGTCACCATGGAGTAAACTGCATTGTGATGTCACAATGGGGGAAACGGCATTGTGATGTCACAATGGGGGAAATGGCATTGTGATGTCACAATGGGGAAAGGGCATTGTGATGTCACAGTAGGGAAAACGGCATTGTGATGTCACAATGGGGGAAAGGGCATTGTGATGTCACAATGGGGTAAACTGCATTGTGATGTCACAATGGGGGAAACGGCATTGTGATGTCACAATGGGGGAAAGGGCATTGTGATGTCACAATGGGGTAAACTGCATTGTGATGTCACAATGGGGTAAAAAAGGCATTGTGATGTCACAATGGGGGAAATGGCATTGTGATGTCACAATGGGGGAAAGGGCATTGTGATGTCACAATAGGGAAAACGGCATTGTGATGTCACAATGGGGGAAATGGCATTGTGATGTCACAATAGGGTAAACTGCATTGTGTTGTAACAATGGGGCAACGGCATTGTGATGTCACAATGGGGGAAATGGCATTGTGATGTCACAATGGGGGAAAGGGCATTGTGATGTCACAATGGGGGAAAGCACATTGTGATGTCATAATGGGGAAAACTGCATTGTGATGTCACAATGGGGGAGAGGGCATTCTGATGTCACAATGCGGAAAACGGCATAGTGATGTCACAATGGGGGAAAGTGCATTGTGATGTCACAATGGGGGAAAGTGCATTGTGATGTCACAATGGGGGAAATGGCATTGTGATGTCACAATGCGGAAAACGGCATTGTGATGTCACAATGGGGGAAAGGGCATTGTGATGTCACAATGGGGAAAACTGCATTGTGACGTCACAATGGGGGAAAAGGCATTGTGATGTCACAATGTGAGAAATGGCATTGTGATGTCACAATGGGGAATGGGCATTGTGATGTCACAATGGGGAATGGGCATTGTGATGTCACAATGGGGAATGGGCATTGTAATGTCACAATGGAGGAAATTGCATATTGATGTCACAAAAGGGAAAACGGCATTGTGATGTCACAATGGGGGAAAGGGCATTGTGATGTCACAATGCGGAAAACGGCATTGTGATGTCACAATGGGGGAAAGGGCATTGTTATGTCACAATGGGGAAAACTGCATTGTGATGTCACAATGGGGGAAATGCATTGTGATGTCACAATGTGGGAAATGGCATTGTGATGTCACAATGTGAGAAATGGCATTGTGATGTCACAATGGGGAATGGGCATTGTGATGTCACAATGGGGAATGGGCATTGTGATGTCACAATGGGGAATGGGCATTGTGATGTCACAATGGGGAATGGGCATTGTAATGTCACAATGGAGGAAATTGCATATTGATGTCACAAAAGGGAAAACGGCATTGTGATGTCACAATGGGGGAAAGGGCATTGTGATGTCACAATGCGGAAAACGGCATTGTGATGTCACAATGGGGGAAAGGGCATTGTTATGTCACAATGGGGAAAACTGCATTGTGATGTCACAATGGGGGAAATGCATTGTGATGTCACAATGTGGGAAATGGCATTGTGATGTCACAATAGGGAAAACAGCATTGTGATGTCACAATGGGGGAAAGGGCATTGTGATGTCACAATGTGGTTAACTGCATTGTGATGTCACAATGGGGGAAATGGCATTGCGATGTCACAATGGGGGAAATGGCATTGTGATGTCACAATGGGGAAAGGGCATTGTGATGTCACAATGGAGGAAATGGCATTGTGATGTCACAATAGGGAAACGGCATTGTGATGTCACAATGGGGGAAAGGGCATTGTGATGTCACAATGGGGTAAACTGCATTCTGATGTCACAATGGGGGAAACGGCATTGTGATGTCACAATGGGGGAAATGGCATTGTGATGTCACAATGGGGAAAGGGCATTGTGATGTCACAGTAGGGAAAACGGCATTGTGATGTCACAATGGGGGAAAGGGCATTGTGATGTCACAATGGGGTAAACTGCATTGTGATGTCACAATGGGGGAAACGGCATTGTGATGTCACAATGGGGGAAAGGGCATTGTGATGTCACAATGGGGTAAACTGCATTGTGATGTCACAATGGGGGAAACGGCATTGTGATGTCACAATGGGGGAAATGGCATTGTGATGTCACAATGGGGGAAAGGGCATTGTGATGTCACAATAGGGAAAACGGCATTGTGATGTCACAATGGGGGAAATGGCATTGTGATGTCACAATGGGGTAAACTGCATTGTGTTGTCACAATGGGGCAACGGCATTGTGATGTCACAATGGGGGAAATGGCATTGTGATGTCACAATGGGGGAAAGGGCATTGTGATGTCACAATGGGGGAAAGCACATTGTGATGTCACAATGGGGAAAACTGCATTGTGATGTCACAATGGGGGAGAGGGCATTGTGATGTCACAATGCGGAAAACGGCATAGTGATGTCACAATGGGGGAAAGTGCATTGTGATGTCACAATGGGGGAAAGTGCATTGTGATGTCACAATGGGGGAAATGGCATTGTGATGTCACAATGCGGAAAACGGCATTGTGATGTCACAATGGGGGAAAGGGCATTGTGATGTCACAATGGGGAAAACTGCATTGTGACGTCACAATGGGGGAAAAGGCATTGTGATGTCACAATGTGAGAAATGGCATTGTGATGTCACAATGGGGAATGGGCATTGTGATGTCACAATGGGGAATGGGCATTGTGATGTCACAATGGGGAATGGGCATTGTAATGTCACAATGGAGGAAATTGCATATTGATGTCACAAAAGGGAAAACGGCATTGTGATGTCACAATGGGGGAAAGGGCATTGTGATGTAACAATGGGGTAAACTGCATTGTGATGTCACAATGGGGGAAATGGCATTGTGATGTCACAATGGGGGAAAGGGCATTGTGATGTCACAATAGGGAAAACGGCATTGTGATTTCACAATGGGGGGAATGGCATTGTGATGTCACAATGGGGGAAATGGCATTGTGATGTCACAATGGGGAAAGGGCATTGTGATGTCACAATGGAGGAAATGGCATTGTGATGTCACAATAGGGAAAACGGCATTGTGATGTCACAATGGGGGAAAGGGCATTGTGATGTCACAATGTGGTAAACTGCATTGTGATGTCATAATGGGGGAAATGGCATTGTGATGTCACAATGGGGGAAATGGCATTGTGATGTCACAATGGGGAAAACGGCATTGTAATGTCACAATGGGGGAAAGGGCATTGCGATGTCACAATGGGGAAAACTGCATTGTGATGTCACAATGGGGGAAACGACATTGTGATGTCACAATGGGGGAAATGGCATTGTGATGTCACAATGTGGGAAAGGGCATTGTAATGTCACAATGGGGAAAACGGCATTGTAATGTCACAATGGGGGAAATGGAATTGTGATGTCACAATGGGAAAAACAGCATTGTGATGTCACAATGGGGGAAATGGCATTGTGATATCACAATGGAGGAAATGGCATTGTGATGTCACAATGGGGGAAACGGCATTGTGATGTCACAATGGAGGAAATGGCATTGTGATGTCACAATGGGGGAAAGGGCATTGTGATGTCACAATGGGGAAAACGGCATTGTAATGTCACAATGGGGGAAATGGAATTGTGATGTCACAATGGGAAAAACAGCATTGTGATGTCACAATGGTGGAAAGGGCATTGTGATGTCACAATGGGGTAAACTGCATTGTGATGTCACAATGG
Source organism: Eleutherodactylus coqui (assembly GCF_035609145.1). Taxonomy (NCBI): domain Eukaryota; kingdom Metazoa; phylum Chordata; class Amphibia; order Anura; family Eleutherodactylidae; genus Eleutherodactylus; species Eleutherodactylus coqui. The sequence continues at coordinate 444,340 of NW_027102251.1, forward strand.
GGGAAAGGGCATTGTGATGTCACAATGGGGTAAACTGCATTGTGATGTCACAATGGGGGAAAGGGCATTGTGATGTCACAATGCGGAAAACGGCATTGTGATGTCACAATGGGGGAAAGGGCATTGTTATGTCACAATGGGGAAAACTGCATTGTGATGTCACAATGGGGGAAATGCATTGTGATGTCACAATGTGGGAAATGGCATTGTGATGTCACAATAGGGAAAACAGCATTGTGATGTCACAATGGGGGAAAGGGCATTGTGATGTCACAATGTGGTTAACTGCATTGTGATGTCACAATGGGGGAAATGGCATTGCGATGTCACAATGGGGGAAATGGCATTGTGATGTCACAATGGGGAAAGGGCATTGTGATGTCACAATGGAGGAAATGGCATTGTGATGTCACAATAGGGAAACGGCATTGTGATGTCACAATGGGGGAAAGGGCATTGTGATGTCACAATGGGGTAAACTGCATTCTGATGTCACAATGGGGGAAACGGCATTGTGATGTCACAATGGGGGAAATGGCATTGTGATGTCACAATGGGGAAAGGGCATTGTGATGTCACAGTAGGGAAAACGGCATTGTGATGTCACAATGGGGGAAAGGGCATTGTGATGTCACCATGGGGTAAACTGCATTGTGATGTCACAATGGGGGAAACGGCATTGTGATGTCACAATGGGGGAAATGGCATTGTGATGTCACAATGGGGGAAAGGGCATTGTGATGTCACAATGGGGTAAACTGCATTGTGATGTCACAATGGGGGAAACGGCATTGTGATGTCACAATGGGGGAAACGGCATTGTGATGTCACAATGGGGGAAATGGCATTGTGATGTCACAATGGGGGAAATGGCATTGTGATGTCACACTGGGGGAAATGGCATTGTGATGTCACAATGGGGAAAAGGGCATTGTGATGTCACAATGGGGAAAACGGCATTGTGATGTCAACAATGGGGGAAATGGCATTGTGATGTCACAATGGGGGAAAGGGCTTTGTGATGTCACAATGGGGGAAAGGACATTGTGATGTCACAATGGGGGAAACGGCATTGTGATGTCACAATGGGGGAAAGGGCATTGTGATGTCACAATGGGGGAAAGGGCATTGTGATGTCACAATAGGGAAAACGGCATTGTGATGTCACAATGGGGGAAATGGCATTGTGATGTCACAATGGGGGAAAGGGCATTGTGATGTCACAATGGGGAAAATGGCATTGTGATGTCACAATGGGGGAAAGGGCATTGCGATGTCACAATGGGGAAAACTGCATTGTGATGTCAGAATGGGGGAAAGGGCATTGTGATGTCACAATGCAGAAAACGGCATTGTGATGTCACAATGGGGGAAATGGCATTGTGATGTCACAATGGGGGAAATGGCATTGTGATGTCACAATGGGGGAAATGGCATTGTGATGTCACAATGGGTGAAATGGCATTGTGATGTCACAATGGGGGAAAGAGCATTGTGATGTCACAATAGGGAAAACGACATTGTAATGTCACAATGGGGGAAATGGCATTGTGATGTCACAATGGGGGAAAGGGCATTGTGATGTCACAATGTGGAAAACGGCATTGTGATGTCACAATGGGGGAAAGGGCATTGCGATGTCACAATGGGGAAAACTGCATTGTGATGTCACAATGGGGGAAAGGGCATTGTGATGTCACAATGGGAAAAACAGCATTGTGATGTCACAATGGGGGAAACGGCATTGTGATATCACAATGGGGAAAGGGCATTGTGATGTCACAATGGAGGAAATGGCATTGTGATGTCACAATAGGGAAAACGGCATTGTGATGTCACAATGGGGGAAATGGCATTGTGATGTCACACTGGGGGAAATGGCATTGTGATGTCACAATGGGGTAAACTGCATTGTGTTGTCACAATGGGGCAACGGCATTGTGATGTCACAGTAGGGAAAACTGCATTGTGATGTCACAATGGGGGAAAGGGCATTGTGATGTCACAATGGGGGAAACGGCATAGTGATGTCACAATGGGGGAAAGTGCATTGTGATGTCACAATGGGGGAAAGTGCATTGTGATGTCACAATGGGGGAAATGGCATTGTGATGTCACAATGCGGAAAACGGCATTGTGATGTCACAATGGGGGAAAGGGCATTGTGATGTCACAATGGGGAAAACTGCATTGTGACGTCACAATGGGGGAAAAGGCATTGTGATGTCACAATGTGAGAAATGGCATTGTGATGTCACAATGGGGAATGGGCATTGTGATGTCACAATGGGGGAAATGGCATTGCGATGTCACAATGGGGGAAATGGCATTGTGATGTCACAATGGGGAAAGGGCATTGTGATGTCACAATGGAGGAAATGGCATTGTGATGTCACAATAGGGAAACGGCATTGTGATGTCACAATGGGGGAAAGGGCATTGTGATGTCACAATGGGGTAAACTGCATTCTGATGTCACAATGGGGGAAACGGCATTGTGATGTCACAATGGGGGAAATGGCATTGTGATGTCACAATGGGGAAAGGGCATTGTGATGTCACAGTAGGGAAAACTGCATTGTGATGTCACAATGGGGGAGAGGGCATTGTGATGTCACAATGCGGAAAACGGCATTGTAATGTCACAATGGAGGAAATTGCATATTGATGTCACAAAAGGGAAAACGGCATTGTGATGTCACAATGGGGGAAAGGGCATTGTGATGTCACAATGGGGTAAACTGCATTGTGATGTCACAATGGGGGAAATGGCATTGTGATGTCACAATGGGGGAAATGGCATTGTGATGTCACAATAGGGAAAACGGCATTGTGATTTCACAATGGGGGGAATGGCATTGTGATGTCACAATGGGGGAAATGGCATTGTGATGTCACAATGGGGAAAGGGCATTGTGATGTCACAATGGAGGAAATGGCATTGTGATGTCACAATAGGGAAAACGGCATTGTGATGTCACAATGGGGGAAAGGGCATTGTGATGTCACAATGTGGTAAACTGCATTGTGATGTCATAATGGGGGAAATGGCATTGTGATGTCACAATGGGGGAAATGGCATTGTGATGTCACAATGGGGAAAACGGCATTGTAATGTCACAATGGGGGAAAGGGCATTGCGATGTCACAATGGGGAAAACTGCATTGTGATGTCACAATGGGGGAAACGACATTGTGATGTCACAATGGGGGAAATGGCATTGTGATGTCACAATGTGGGAAAGGGCATTGTAATGTCACAATGGGGAAAACGGCATTGTAATGTCACAATGGGGGAAATGGAATTGTGATGTCACAATGGGAAAAACAGCATTGTGATGTCACAATGGGGGAAATGGCATTGTGATATCACAATGGAGGAAATGGCATTGTGATGTCACAATGGGGGAAACGGCATTGTGATGTCACAATGGAGGAAATGGCATTGTGATGTCACAATGGGGGAAAGGGCATTGTGATGTCACAATGGGGAAAACGGCATTGTAATGTCACAATGGGGGAAATGGAATTGTGATGTCACAATGGGAAAAACAGCATTGTGATGTCACAATGGTGGAAAGGGCATTGTGATGTCACAATGGGGTAAACTGCATTGTGATGTCACAATGGGGGAAAGGGCATTGTGATGTCACAATGGGGTAAACTGCATTGTGATGTCACAATGGGGGAAAGGGCATTGTGATGTCACAATGCGGAAAACGGCATTGTGATGTCACAATGGGGGAAAGGGCATTGTTATGTCACAATGGGGAAAACTGCATTGTGATGTCACAATGGGGGAAATGCATTGTGATGTCACAATGTGGGAAATGGCATTGTGATGTCACAATAGGGAAAACAGCATTGTGATGTCACAATGGGGGAAAGGGCATTGTGATGTCACAATGTGGTTAACTGCATTGTGATGTCACAATGGGGGAAATGGCATTGCGATGTCACAATGGGGGAAATGGCATTGTGATGTCACAATGGGGAAAGGGCATTGTGATGTCACAATGGAGGAAATGGCATTGTGATGTCACAATAGGGAAACGGCATTGTGATGTCACAATGGGGGAAAGGGCATTGTGATGTCACAATGGGGTAAACTGCATTCTGATGTCACAATGGGGGAAACGGCATTGTGATGTCACAATGGGGGAAATGGCATTGTGATGTCACAATGGGGAAAGGGCATTGTGATGTCACAGTAGGGAAAACGGCATTGTGATGTCACAATGGGGGAAAGGGCATTGTGATGTCACCATGGGGTAAACTGCATTGTGATGTCACAATGGGGGAAACGGCATTGTGATGTCACAATGGGGGAAATGGCATTGTGATGTCACAATGGGGGAAAGGGCATTGTGATGTCACAATGGGGTAAACTGCATTGTGATGTCACAATGGGGGGAATGGCATTGTGATGTCACAATGGGGGAAATGGCATTGTGATGTCACAATGGGGAAAGGGCATTGTGATGTCACAATGGAGGAAATGGCATTGTGATGTCACAATAGGGAAAACGGCATTGTGATGTCACAATGGGGGAAAGGGCATTGTGATGTCACAATGTGGTAAACTGCATTGTGATGTCATAATGGGGGAAATGGCATTGTGATGTCACAATGGGGGAAATGGCATTGTGATGTCACAATGGGGAAAACGGCATTGTAATGTCACAATGGGGGAAAGGGCATTGCGATGTCACAATGGGGAAAACTGCATTGTGATGTCACAATGGGGGAAACGACATTGTGATGTCACAATGGGGGAAATGGCATTGTGATGTCACAATGTGGGAAAGGGCATTGTAATGTCACAATGGGGAAAACGGCATTGTAATGTCACAATGGGGGAAATGGAATTGTGATGTCACAATGGGAAAAACAGCATTGTGATGTCACAATGGGGGAAATGGCATTGTGATATCACAATGGAGGAAATGGCATTGTGATGTCACAATGGGGGAAACGGCATTGTGATGTCACAATGGAGGAAATGGCATTGTGATGTCACAATGGGGGAAAGGGCATTGTGATGTCACAATGGGGAAAACGGCATTGTAATGTCACAATGGGGGAAATGGAATTGTGATGTCACAATGGGAAAAACAGCATTGTGATGTCACAATGGTGGAAAGGGCATTGTGATGTCACAATGGGGTAAACTGCATTGTGATGTCACAATGGGGGAAAGGGCATTGTGATGTCACAATGGGGTAAACTGCATTGTGATGTCACAATGGGGGAAAGGGCATTGTGATGTCACAATGCGGAAAACGGCATTGTGATGTCACAATGGGGGAATGGGCATTGTTATGTCACAATGGGGAAAACTGCATTGTGATGTCACAATGGGGGAAATGCATTGTGATGTCACAATGTGGGAAATGGCATTGTGATGTCACAATAGGGAAAACAGCATTGTGATGTCACAATGGGGGAAAGGGCATTGTGATGTCACAATGTGGTTAACTGCATTGTGATGTCACAATGGGGGAAATGGCATTGCGATGTCACAATGGGGGAAATGGCATTGTGATGTCACAATGGGGAAAGGGCATTGTGATGTCACAATGGAGGAAATGGCATTGTGATGTCACAATAGGGAAACGGCATTGTGATGTCACAATGGGGGAAAGGGCATTGTGATGTCACAATGGGGTAAACTGCATTCTGATGTCACAATGGGGGAAACGGCATTGTGATGTCACAATGGGGGAAATGGCATTGTGATGTCACAATGGGGAAAGGGCATTGTGATGTCACAATGGGGAAAACTGCATTGTGATGTCACAATGGGGGAGAGGGCATTGTGATGTCACAATGCGGAAAACGGCATAGTGATGTCACAATGGGGGAAAGTGCATTGTGATGTCACAATGGGGGAAAGTGCATTGTGATGTCACAATGGGGGAAATGGCATTGTGATGTCACAATGCGGAAAACGGCATTGTGATGTCACAATGGGGGAAAGGGCATTGTGATGTCACAATGGGGAAAACTGCATTGTGACGTCACAATGGGGGAAAAGGCATTGTGATGTCACAATGTGAGAAATGGCATTGTGATGTCACAATGGGGAATGGGCATTGTGATGTCACAATGGGGAATGGGCATTGTGATGTCACAATGGGGAATGGGCATTGTAATGTCACAATGGAGGAAATTGCATATTGATGTCACAAAAGGGAAAACGGCATTGTGATGTCACAATGGGGGAAAGGGCATTGTGATGTCACAATGGGGTAAACTGCATTGTGATGTCACAATGGGGGAAATGGCATTGTGATGTCACAATGGGGGAAATGGCATTGTGATGTCACAATAGGGAAAACGGCATTGTGATTTCACAATGGGGGGAATGGCATTGTGATGTCACAATGGGGGAAATGGCATTGTGATGTCACAATGGGGAAAGGGCATTGTGATGTCACAATGGAGGAAATGGCATTGTGATGTCACAATAGGGAAAACGGCATTGTGATGTCACAATGGGGGAAAGGGCATTGTGATGTCACAATGTGGTAAACTGCATTGTGATGTCATAATGGGGGAAATGGCATTGTGATGTCACAATGGGGGAAATGGCATTGTGATGTCACAATGGGGAAAACGGCATTGTAATGTCACAATGGGGGAAAGGGCATTGCGATGTCACAATGGGGAAAACTGCATTGTGATGTCACAATGGGGGAAACGACATTGTGATGTCACAATGGGGGAAATGGCATTGTGATGTCACAATGTGGGAAAGGGCATTGTAATGTCACAATGGGGAAAACGGCATTGTTATGTCACAATGGGGGAAATGGAATTGTGATGTCACAATGGGAAAAACAGCATTGTGATGTCACAATGGGGGAAATGGCATTGTGATATCACAATGGAGGAAATGGCATTGTGATGTCACAATGGGGGAAACGGCATTGTGATGTCACAATGGAGGAAATGGCATTGTGATGTCACAATGGGGGAAAGGGCATTGTGATGTCACAATGGGGAAAACGGCATTGTAATGTCACAATGGGGGAAATGGAATTGTGATGTCACAATGGGAAAAACAGCATTGTGATGTCACAATGGTGGAAAGGGCATTGTGATGTCACAATGGGGTAAACTGCATTGTGATGTCACAATGGGGGAAAGGGCATTGTGATGTCACAATGGGGTAAACTGCATTGTGATGTCACAATGGGGGAAAGGGCATTGTGATGTCACAATGCGGAAAACGGCATTGTGATGTCACAATGGGGGAAAGGGCATTGTTATGTCACAATGGGGAAAACTGCATTGTGATGTCACAATGGGGGAAATGCATTGTGATGTCACAATGTGGGAAATGGCATTGTGATGTCACAATAGGGAAAACAGCATTGTGATGTCACAATGGGGGAAAGGGCATTGTGATGTCACAATGTGGTTAACTGCATTGTGATGTCACAATGGGGGAAATGGCATTGCGATGTCACAATGGGGGAAATGGCATTGTGATGTCACAATGGGGAAAGGGCATTGTGATGTCACAATGGAGGAAATGGCATTGTGATGTCACAATAGGGAAACGGCATTGTGATGTCACAATGGGGGAAAGGGCATTGTGATGTCACAATGGGGTAAACTGCATTCTGATGTCACAATGGGGGAAACGGCATTGTGATGTCACAATGGGGGAAATGGCATTGTGATGTCACAATGGGGAAAGGGCATTGTGATGTCACAGTAGGGAAAACGGCATTGTGATGTCACAATGGGGGAAAGGGCATTGTGATGTCACCATGGGGTAAACTGCATTGTGATGTCACAATGGGGGAAACGGCATTGTGATGTCACAATGGGGGAAATGGCATTGTGATGTCACAATGGGGGAAAGGGCATTGTGATGTCACAATGGGGTAAACTGCATTGTGATGTCACAATGGGGGAAACGGCATTGTGATGTCACAATGGGGGAAACGGCATTGTGATGTCACAATGGGGGAAATGGCATTGTGATGTCACAATGGGGGAAATGGCATTGTGATGTCACACTGGGGGAAATGGCATTGTGATGTCACAATGGGGAAAAGGGCATTGTGATGTCACAATGGGGAAAACGGCATTGTGATGTCAACAATGGGGGAAATGGCATTGTGATGTCACAATGGGGGAAAGGGCATTGTGATGTCACAATGGGGGAAAGGACATTGTGATGTCACAATGGGGGAAACGGCATTGTGATGTCACAATGGGGGAAAGGGCATTGTGATGTCACAATGGGGGAAAGGGCATTGTGATGTCACAATAGGGAAAACGGCATTGTGATGTCACAATGGGGGAAATGGCATTGTGATGTCACAATGGGGGAAAGGGCATTGTGATGTCACAATGGGGAAAATGGCATTGTGATGTCACAATGGGGGAAAGGGCATTGCGATGTCACAATGGGGAAAACTGCATTGTGATGTCAGAATGGGGGAAAGGGCATTGTGATGTCACAATGCAGAAAACGGCATTGTGATGTCACAATGGGGGAAATGGCATTGTGATGTCACAATGGGGGAAATGGCATTGTGATATCACAATGGGGGAAATGGCATTGTGATGTCACAATGGGGGAAATGGCATTGTGATGTCACAATGGGTGAAATGGCATTGTGATGTCACAATGGGGGAAAGAGCATTGTGATGTCACAATAGGGAAAACGGCATTGTAATGTCACAATGGGGGAAATGGCATTGTGATGTCACAATGGGGGAAAGGGCATTGCGATGTCACAATGGGGAAAACTGCATTGTGATGTCACAATGGGGGAAAGGGCATTGTGATGTCACAATGGGGAAAACGGCATTGTAATGTCACAATGGGGGAAATGGAATTGTGATGTCACAATGGGAAAAACAGCATTGTGATGTCACAATGGGGGAAACGGCATTGTGATATCACAATGGGGAAAGGGCATTGTGATGTCACAATGGAGGAAATGGCATTGTGATGTCACAATAGGGAAAACGGCATTGATGTCACAATGGGGAAAGGGCATTGTGATGTCACAATGTGGAAAACGGCATTGTGATGTCACAATGGGGGAAACGGCATTGTGATGTCACAATGGGGGAAATGGCATTGTGATGTCACAATGGGGGAAATGGCATTGTGATGTCACAATGGGGGAAATGGCATTGTGATGTCACAATGGGGGAAATGGCATTGTGATGTCACAATAGGGGAAACGGCATTGTGATGTCACAATGGGGGAAAGGGCATTGTGATGTCACAATGTGGTAAACTGCATTGTGATGTCACAATGGGGGAAACGGCATTGTGATGTCACAATGGGGGAAATGGCATTGTGATGTCACAATGGGGGAAATGGCATTGTGATGTCACAATGGGGGAAATGGCATTGTGATGTCACAATGGGGGAAATGGCATTGTGATGTCACAATGGGGGAAACGGCATTGTGATGTCACAATGGGGGAAACGGCATTGTGATGTCACAATGGGGGAAATGGCATTGTGATGTCACAATGGGGGAAAGGGTATTGTGATGTCACAATGGGGTAAACTGCATTGTGATGTCACAATGGGGGAAAGGGCATTGTGATGTCACAATGGGGTAAACTGCATTGTGATGTCACAATGGGGGAAATGGCATTGTGATGTCACACTGGGGGAAATGGCATTGTGATGTCACAATGGGGAAAAGGGCATTGTAATGTCACAATGGGGAAAACGGCATTGTGATGTCAAAATGGGGGAAAGGGCATTGTGATGTCACCATGGGGTAAACTGCATTGTGATGTCACAATGGGGGAAACGGCATTGTGATGTCACAATGGGGGAAAGGGCATTGTGATGTCACAATGGGGGAAAGGGCATTGTGATGTCACAATAGGGAAAACGGCATTGTGATATCACAATGGGGGAAATGGCATTGTGATGTCACAATGGGGGAAAGGGCATTGTGATGTCACAATGGGGAAAATGGCATTGTGATGTCACAATGGGGGAAAGGGCATTGCGATGTCACAATGGGGAAAACTGCATTGTGATGTCAGAATGGGGGAAAGGGCATTGTGATGTCACAATGCAGAAAACGGCATTGTGATGTCACAATGGGGGAAATGGCATTGTGATGTCACAATGGGGGAAATGGCATTGTGATAGCACAATGGGGGAAATGGCATTGTGATGTCACAATGGGGGAAATGGCATTGTGATGTCACAATGGGTGAAATGGCATTGTGATGTCACAATGGGGGAAAGAGGATTGTGATGTCACAATAGGGAAAACGGCATTGTAATGTCACAATGGGGGAAATGGCATTGTGATGTCACAATGGGGGAAAGGGCATTGTGATGTCACAATGTGGAAAACGGCATTGTGATGTCACAATGGGGGAAAGGGCATTGCGATGTCACAATGGGGAAAACTGCATTGTGATGTCACAATGGGGGAAAGGGCATTGCGATGTCACAATGGGGAAAACGGCATTGTAATGTCACAATGGGGGAAATGGAATTGTGATGTCACAATGGGGAAAGGGCATTGTGATGTCACAGTAGGGAAAACGGCATTGTGATGTCACAATGGGGGAAACGGCATTGTGATGTCACAATGGGGGAAATGGCATTGTGATGTCACAATGGGGGAAAGGGCATTGTGATGTCACCATGGGGTAAACTGCATTGTGATTTCACAATGGGGGAAACGGCATTGTGATGTCACAATGGGGGAAAGGGCATTGTGATGTCACAATGGGGGAAAGGGCATTGTGATGTCACCATGGAGTAAACTGCATTGTGATGTCACAATGGGGGAAACGGCATTGTGATGTCACAATGGGGGAAATGGCATTGTGATGTCACAATGGGGAAAGGGCATTGTGATGTCACAGTAGGGAAAACGGCATTGTGATGTCACAATGGGGGAAAGGGCATTGTGATGTCACAATGGGGTAAACTGCATTGTGATGTCACAATGGGGGAAACGGCATTGTGATGTCACAATGGGGGAAACGGCATTGTGATGTCACAATGGGGGAAATGGCATTGTGATGTCACAATGGGGGAAATGGCATTGTGATGTCACACTGGGGGAAATGGCATTGTGATGTCACAATGGGGAAAAGGGCATTGTGATGTCACAATGGGGAAAACGGCATTGTGATGTCAACAATGGGGGAAATGGCATTGTGATGTCACAATGGGGGAAAGGGCATTGTGATGTCACAATGGGGGAAAGGACATTGTGATGTCACAATGGGGGAAACGGCATTGTGATGTCACAATGGGGGAAAGGGCATTGTGATGTCACAATGGGGGAAAGGGCATTGTGATGTCACAATAGGGAAAACGGCATTGTGATGTCACAATGGGGGAAATGGCATTGTGATGTCACAATGGGGGAAAGGGCATTGTGATGTCACAATGGGGAAAATGGCATTGTGATGTCACAATGGGGGAAAGGGCATTGCGATGTCACAATGGGGAAAACTGCATTGTGATGTCAGAATGGGGGAAATGGCATTGTGATGTCACAATGGGGGAAATGGCATTGTGATGTCACAATGGGGAAAGGGCATTGTGATGTCACAATGGAGGAAATGGCATTGTGATGTCACAATAGGGAAACGGCATTGTGATGTCACAATGGGTGAAAGGGCATTGTGATGTCACAATGGGGTAAACTGCATTGTGATGTCACAATGGGGGAAACGGCATTGTGATGTCACAATGGGGGAAAGGGCATTGTGATGTCACAATGGGGTAAACTGCATTGTGATGTCACAATGGGGGAAACGGCATTGTGATGTCACAATGGGGGAAATGGCATTGTGATGTCACAATGGGGGAAAGGGCATTGTGATGTCACAATAGGGAAAACGGCATTGTGATGTCACAATGGGGGAAATGGCATTGTGATGTCACAATGGGGTAAACTGCATTGTGTTGTCACAATGGGGCAACGGCATTGTGATGTCACAATGGGGGAAATGGCATTGTGATGTCACAATGGGGGAAAGGGCATTGTGATGTCACAATGGGGGAAAGCACATTGTGATGTCACAATGGGGAAAACTGCATTGTGATGTCACAATGGGGGAGAGGGCATTGTGATGTCACAATGCGGAAAACGGCATAGTGATGTCACAATGGGGGAAAGTGCATTGTGATGTCACAATGGGGGAAAGTGCATTGTGATGTCACAATGGGGGAAATGGCATTGTGATGTCACAATGCGGAAAACGGCATTGTGATGTCACAATGGGGGAAAGGGCATTGTGATGTCACAATGGGGAAAACTGCATTGTGACGTCACAATGGGGGAAAAGGCATTGTGATGTCACAATGTGAGAAATGGCATTGTGATGTCACAATGGGGAATGGGCATTGTGATGTCACAATGGGGAATGGGCATTGTGATGTCACAATGGGGAATGGGCATTGTAATGTCACAATGGAGGAAATTGCATATTGATGTCACAAAAGGGAAAACGGCATTGTGATGTCACAATGGGGGAAAGGGCATCGTGATGTCACAATGCGGAAAACGGCATTGTGATGTCACAATGGGGGAAAGGGCATTGTTATGTCACAATGGGGAAAACTGCATTGTGATGTCACAATGGGGGAAATGCATTGTGATGTCACAATGTGGGAAATGGCATTGTGATGTCACAATGTGAGAAATGGCATTGTGATGTCACAATGGGGAATGGGCATTGTGATGTCACAATGGGGAATGGGCATTGTGATGTCACAATGGGGAATGGGCATTGTGATGTCACAATGGGGAATGGGCATTGTAATGTCACAATGGAGGAAATTGCATATTGATGTCACAAAAGGGAAAACGGCATAGTGATGTCACAATGGGGGAAAGGGCATGTGATGTCACAATGCGGAAAACGGCATTGTGATGTCACAATGGGGGAAAGGGCATTGTTATGTCACAATGGGGAAAACTGCATTGTGATGTCACAATGGGGGAAATGCATTGTGATGTCACAATGTGGGAAATGGCATTGTGATGTCACAATAGGGAAAACAGCATTGTGATGTCACAATGGGGGAAAGGGCATTGTGATGTCACAATGTGGTTAACTGCATTGTGATGTCACAATGGGGGAAAGGGCATTGTGATGTCACAATGGGGTAAACTGCATTGTGATGTCACAATGGGGGAAACGGCATTGTGATGTCACAATGGGGGAAAGGGCATTGTGATGTCACAATGGGGTAAACTGCATTGTGATGTCACAATGGGGGAAACGGCATTGTGATGTCACAATGGGGGAAATGGCATTGTGATGTCACAATGGGGGAAAGGGCATTGTGATGTCACAATGGGGAAAACGGCATTGTGATGTCAACAATGGGGGAAATGGCATTGTGATGTCACAATGGGGGAAAGGGCATTGTGATGTCACAATGGGGGAAAGGTCATTGTGATGTCACAATGGGGGAAACGGCATTGTGATGTCCCAATGGGGAAAACGGCATTGTGATGTCACAATGGGGGAAAGGGCATTGTGATGTCACAATGGGGTAAACTGCATTGTGATGTCACAATGGGGGAAATGGCATTGTGATGTCACAATGGGGGAAATGGCATTGTGATGTCACACTGGGGGAAATGGCATTGTGATGTCACAATGGGGAAAAGGGCATTGTGATGTCACAATGGGGAAAACGGCATTGTGATGTCACAATGGGGGAAATGGCATTGTGATGTCACAATGGGTGAAATGGCATTGTGATGTCACAATGGGGTAAACTGCATTGTGTTGTCACAATGGGGCAACGGCATTGTGATGTCACAATGGGGGAAATGGCATTGTGATGTCACAATGGGGGAAAGGGCATTGTGATGTCACAATGGGGGAAAGCACATTGTGATGTCACAATAGGGGAAAAAACTGCATTGTGATGTCACAATGGGGGAGAGGGCATTGTGATGTCACAATGCGGAAAACGGCATAGTGATGTCACAATGGGGGAAAGTGCATTGTGATGTCACAATGGGGGAAAGTGCATTGTGATGTCACAATGGGGGAAATGGCATTGTGATGTCACAATGGGGGAAACGGCATTGTGATGTCACAATGGGGGAAAGGGCATTGTGATGTCACAGTAGGGAAAACGGCATTCTGACGTCACAATGGGGGAAAAGGCATTGTGATGTCACAATGTGAGAAATGGCATTGTGATGTCACAATGGGGAATGGGCATTGTGATGTCACAATGGGGAATGGGCATTGTAATGTCACAATGGAGGAAATTGCATATTGATGTCACAAAAGGGAAAACGGCATTGTGATGTCACAATGGGGGAAAGGGCATTGTGATGTCACAATGGGGTAAACTGCATTGTGATGTCACAATGGGGGAAATGGCATTGTGATGTCACAATGAGGGAAATGGCATTGTGATGTCACAATAGGGAAAACGGCATTGTGATGTCACAATGGGGGAAATGGCATTGTGATGTCACAATGGGGGAAATGGCATTGTGATGTCACAATGGGGAAAGGGCATTGTGATGTCACAATGGAGGAAATGGCATTGTGATGTCACAATAGGGAAACCGGCATTGTGATGTCACAATGGGGGAAAGGGCATTGTGATGTCACAATGTGGTAAACTGCATTGTGATGTCACAATGGGGGAAATGGCATTGTGATGTCACAATGTGGGAAATGGCATTGTGATGTCACAATGGGGAAAACGGCATTGTAATGTCACAATGGGGGAAAGGGCATTGTGATGTCACAATGGGGAAAACTGCATTGTGATGTCACAATGGGGGAAACGGCATTGTGATGTCACAATGGGGGAAATGGCATTGTGATGTCACAATGTGGGAAAGGGCATTGTAATGTCACAATGGGGAAAACGGCATTGTAATGTCACAATGGGGGAAATGGAATTGTGATGTCACAATGGGAAAAACAGCATTGTGATGTCACAATGGTGGAAAGGGCATTGTGATGTCACAATGGGGTAAACTGCATTGTGATGTCACAATGGGGGAAAGGGCATTGTGATGTCACAATGGGGTAAACTGCATTGTGATGTCACAATGGGGGAAAGGGCATTGTGATGTCACAATGCGGAAAACGGCATTGTGATGTCACAATGGGGGAAATGGCATTGTTATGTCACAATGGGGAAAACTGCATTGTGATGTCACAATGTGGGAAATGGCATTGTGATGTCACAATAGGGAAAACAGCATTGTGATGTCACAATGGGGGAAAGGGCATTGTGATGTCACAATGCGGAAAACGGCATTGTGATGTCACAATGGGGGAAAGGGCATTGTGATGTCACAATGTGGTTAACTGCATTGTGATGTCACAATGGGGGAAATGGCATTGTGATGTCACAATGGGGGAAATGGCATTGTGATGTCACAATGGGGAAAGGGCATTGTGATGTCACAATGGAGGAAATGGCATTGTGATGTCACAATGGGGGAAAGGGCATTGTGATGTCACAATGGGGTAAACTGCATTCTGATGTCACAATGGGGGAAACGGCATTGTGATGTCACAATGGGGGAAATGGCATTGTGATGTCACAATGGGGAAAGGGCATTGTGATGTCACAGTAGGGAAAACGGCATTGTGATGTCACAATGGGGGAAAGGGCATTGTGATGTCACCATGGGGTAAACTGCATTGTGATGTCACAATGGGGAAAGGGCATTGTGATGTCACAATGGGGAAAACGGCATTGTGATGTCACAATGGGGGAAACGGCATTGTGATGTCACAATGGGGGAAATGGCATTGTGATGTCACAATGGGGGAAATGGCATTGTGATGTCACAATGGGGGAAATGGCATTGTGATGTCACAATGGGGGAAATGGCATTGTGATGTCACAATGGGGGAAACGGCATTGTGATGTCACAATGGGGGAAACGGCATTGTGATGTCACAATGGGGGAAATGGCATTGTGATGTCACAATGGGGGAAAGGGCATTGTGATGTCACAATGGGGTAAACTGCATTGTGATGTCACAATGGGGGAAAGGGCATTGTGATGTCACAATGGGGTAAACTGCATTGTGATGTCACAATGGGGGAAATGGCATTGTGATGTCACAATGGGGGAAATGGCATTGTGATGTCACACTGGGGGAAATGGCATTGTGATGTCACAATGGGGAAAAGGGCATTGTAATGTCACAATGGGGAAAACGGCATTGTGATGTCAAAATGGGGGAAAGGGCATTGTGATGTCACCATGGGGTAAACTGCATTGTGATGTCACAATGGGGGAAACGGCATTGTGATGTCACAATGGGGGAAACGGCATTGTGATGTCACAATGGGGGAAAGGGCATTGTGATGTCACAATAGGGAAAACGGCATTGTGATATCACAATGGGGGAAATGGCATTGTGATGTCACAATGGGGGAAAGGGCATTGTGATGTCACAATGGGGAAAATGGCATTGTGATGTCACAATGGGGGAAAGGGCATTGCGATGTCACAATGGGGAAAACTGCATTGTGATGTCAGAATGGGGGAAAGGGCATTGTGATGTCACAATGCAGAAAACGGCATTGTGATGTCACAATGGGGGAAATGGCATTGTGATGTCACAATGGGGGAAATGGCATTGTGATAGCACAATGGGGGAAATGGCATTGTGATGTCACAATGGGGGAAATGGCATTGTGATGTCACAATGGGTGAAATGGCATTGTGATGTCACAATGGGGGAAAGAGGATTGTGATGTCACAATAGGGAAAACGGCATTGTAATGTCACAATGGGGGAAATGGCATTGTGATGTCACAATGGGGGAAAGGGCATTGTGATGTCACAATGTGGAAAACGGCATTGTGATGTCACAATGGGGGAAAGGGCATTGCGATGTCACAATGGGGAAAACTGCATTGTGATGTCACAATGGGGGAAAGGGCATTGCGATGTCACAATGGGGAAAACGGCATTGTAATGTCACAATGGGGGAAATGGAATTGTGATGTCACAATGGGGAAAGGGCATTGTGATGTCACAGTAGGGAAAACGGCATTGTGATGTCACAATGGGGGAAACGGCATTGTGATGTCACAATGGGGGAAATGGCATTGTGATGTCACAATGGGGGAAAGGGCATTGTGATGTCACCATGGGGTAAACTGCATTGTGATGTCACAATGGGGGAAACGGCATTGTGATGTCACAATGGGGGAAAGGGCATTGTGATGTCACAATGGGGGAAAGGGCATTGTGATGTCACCATGGAGTAAACTGCATTGTGATGTCACAATGGGGGAAACGGCATTGTGATGTCACAATGGGGGAAATGGCATTGTGATGTCACAATGGGGAAAGGGCATTGTGATGTCACAGTAGTGGAAAACGGCATTGTGATGTCACAATGGGGGGAAAGGGCATTGTGATGTCACAATGGTGGTAAACTGCATTGTGATGTCACAATGGGGGAAACGGCATTGTGATGTCACAATGGGGGAAAGGGCATTGTGATGTCACAATGGGGTAAGCATTGTGATGTCACAATGGGGTAAAAAAGGCATTGTGATGTCACAATGGGGGAAATGGCATTGTGATGTCACAATGGGGGAAAGGGCATTGTGATGTCACAATAGGGAAAACGGCATTGTGATGTCACAATGGGGGAAATGGCATTGTGATGTCACAATAGGGTAAACTGCATTGTGTTGTAACAATGGGGCAACGGCATTGTGATGTCACAATGGGGGAAATGGCATTGTGATGTCACAATGGGGGAAAGGGCATTGTGATGTCACAATGGGGGAAAGCACATTGTGATGTCATAATGGGGAAAACTGCATTGTGATGTCACAATGGGGGAGAGGGCATTCTGATGTCACAATGCGGAAAACGGCATAGTGATGTCACAATGGGGGAAAGTGCATTGTGATGTCACAATGGGGGAAAGTGCATTGTGATGTCACAATGGGGGAAATGGCATTGTGATGTCACAATGCGGAAAACGGCATTGTGATGTCACAATGGGGGAAAGGGCATTGTGATGTCACAATGGGGAAAACTGCATTGTGACGTCACAATGGGGGAAAAGGCATTGTGATGTCACAATGTGAGAAATGGCATTGTGATGTCACAATGGGGAATGGGCATTGTGATGTCACAATGGGGAATGGGCATTGTGATGTCACAATGGGGAATGGGCATTGTAATGTCACAATGGAGGAAATTGCATATTGATGTCACAAAAGGGAAAACGGCATTGTGATGTCACAATGGGGGAAAGGGCATTGTGATGTCACAATGCGGAAAACGGCATTGTGATGTCACAATGGGGGAAAGGGCATTGTTATGTCACAATGGGGAAAACTGCATTGTGATGTCACAATGGGGGAAATGCATTGTGATGTCACAATGTGGGAAATGGCATTGTGATGTCACAATGTGAGAAATGGCATTGTGATGTCACAATGGGGAATGGGCATTGTGATGTCACAATGGGGAATGGGCATTGTGATGTCACAATGGGGAATGGGCATTGTGATGTCACAATGGGGAATGGGCATTGTAATGTCACAATGGAGGAAATTGCATATTGATGTCACAAAAGGGAAAACGGCATTGTGATGTCACAATGGGGGAAAGGGCATTGTGATGTCACAATGCGGAAAACGGCATTGTGATGTCACAATGGGGGAAAGGGCATTGTTATGTCACAATGGGGAAAACTGCATTGTGATGTCACAATGGGGGAAATGCATTGTGATGTCACAATGTGGGAAATGGCATTGTGATGTCACAATAGGGAAAACAGCATTGTGATGTCACAATGGGGGAAAGGGCATTGTGATGTCACAATGTGGTTAACTGCATTGTGATGTCACAATGGGGGAAATGGCATTGCGATGTCACAATGGGGGAAATGGCATTGTGATGTCACAATGGGGAAAGGGCATTGTGATGTCACAATGGAGGAAATGGCATTGTGATGTCACAATAGGGAAACGGCATTGTGATGTCACAATGGGGGAAAGGGCATTGTGATGTCACAATGGGGTAAACTGCATTCTGATGTCACAATGGGGGAAACGGCATTGTGATGTCACAATGGGGGAAATGGCATTGTGATGTCACAATGGGGAAAGGGCATTGTGATGTCACAGTAGGGAAAACGGCATTGTGATGTCACAATGGGGGAAAGGGCATTGTGATGTCACAATGGGGTAAACTGCATTGTGATGTCACAATGGGGGAAACGGCATTGTGATGTCACAATGGGGGAAAGGGCATTGTGATGTCACAATGGGGTAAACTGCATTGTGATGTCACAATGGGGGAAACGGCATTGTGATGTCACAATGGGGGAAATGGCATTGTGATGTCACAATGGGGGAAAGGGCATTGTGATGTCACAATAGGGAAAACGGCATTGTGATGTCACAATGGGGGAAATGGCATTGTGATGTCACAATGGGGTAAACTGCATTGTGTTGTCACAATGGGGCAACGGCATTGTGATGTCACAATGGGGGAAATGGCATTGTGATGTCACAATGGGGGAAAGGGCATTGTGATGTCACAATGGGGGAAAGCACATTGTGATGTCACAATGGGGAAAACTGCATTGTGATGTCACAATGGGGGAGAGGGCATTGTGATGTCACAATGCGGAAAACGGCATAGTGATGTCACAATGGGGGAAAGTGCATTGTGATGTCACAATGGGGGAAAGTGCATTGTGATGTCACAATGGGGGAAATGGCATTGTGATGTCACAATGCGGAAAACGGCATTGTGATGTCACAATGGGGGAAAGGGCATTGTGATGTCACAATGGGGAAAACTGCATTGTGACGTCACAATGGGGGAAAAGGCATTGTGATGTCACAATGTGAGAAATGGCATTGTGATGTCACAATGGGGAATGGGCATTGTGATGTCACAATGGGGAATGGGCATTGTGATGTCACAATGGGGAATGGGCATTGTAATGTCACAATGGAGGAAATTGCATATTGATGTCACAAAAGGGAAAACGGCATTGTGATGTCACAATGGGGGAAAGGGCATTGTGATGTAACAATGGGGTAAACTGCATTGTGATGTCACAATGGGGGAAATGGCATTGTGATGTCACAATGGGGGAAAGGGCATTGTGATGTCACAATAGGGAAAACGGCATTGTGATTTCACAATGGGGGGAATGGCATTGTGATGTCACAATGGGGGAAATGGCATTGTGATGTCACAATGGGGAAAGGGCATTGTGATGTCACAATGGAGGAAATGGCATTGTGATGTCACAATAGGGAAAACGGCATTGTGATGTCACAATGGGGGAAAGGGCATTGTGATGTCACAATGTGGTAAACTGCATTGTGATGTCATAATGGGGGAAATGGCATTGTGATGTCACAATGGGGGAAATGGCATTGTGATGTCACAATGGGGAAAACGGCATTGTAATGTCACAATGGGGGAAAGGGCATTGCGATGTCACAATGGGGAAAACTGCATTGTGATGTCACAATGGGGGAAACGACATTGTGATGTCACAATGGGGGAAATGGCATTGTGATGTCACAATGTGGGAAAGGGCATTGTAATGTCACAATGGGGAAAACGGCATTGTAATGTCACAATGGGGGAAATGGAATTGTGATGTCACAATGGGAAAAACAGCATTGTGATGTCACAATGGGGGAAATGGCATTGTGATATCACAATGGAGGAAATGGCATTGTGATGTCACAATGGGGGAAACGGCATTGTGATGTCACAATGGAGGAAATGGCATTGTGATGTCACAATGGGGGAAAGGGCATTGTGATGTCACAATGGGGAAAACGGCATTGTAATGTCACAATGGGGGAAATGGAATTGTGATGTCACAATGGGAAAAACAGCATTGTGATGTCACAATGGTGGAAAGGGCATTGTGATGTCACAATGGGGTAAACTGCATTGTGATGTCACAATGGGGGAAAGGGCATTGTGATGTCACAATGGGGTAAACTGCATTGTGATGTCACAATGGGGGAAAGGGCATTGTGATGTCACAATGCGGAAAACGGCATTGTGATGTCACAATGGGGGAAAGGGCATTGTTATGTCACAATGGGGAAAACTGCATTGTGATGTCACAATGGGGGAAATGCATTGTGATGTCACAATGTGGGAAATGGCATTGTGATGTCACAATAGGGAAAACAGCATTGTGATGTCACAATGGGGGAAAGGGCATTGTGATGTCACAATGTGGTTAACTGCATTGTGATGTCACAATGGGGGAAATGGCATTGCGATGTCACAATGGGGGAAATGGCATTGTGATGTCACAATGGGGAAAGGGCATTGTGATGTCACAATGGAGGAAATGGCATTGTGATGTCACAATAGGGAAACGGCATTGTGATGTCACAATGGGGGAAAGGGCATTGTGATGTCACAATGGGGTAAACTGCATTCTGATGTCACAATGGGGGAAACGGCATTGTGATGTCACAATGGGGGAAATGGCATTGTGATGTCACAATGGGGAAAGGGCATTGTGATGTCACAGTAGGGAAAACGGCATTGTGATGTCACAATGGGGGAAAGGGCATTGTGATGTCACCATGGGGTAAACTGCATTGTGATGTCACAATGGGGGAAACGGCATTGTGATGTCACAATGGGGGAAATGGCATTGTGATGTCACAATGGGGGAAAGGGCATTGTGATGTCACAATGGGGTAAACTGCATTGTGATGTCACAATGGGGGAAACGGCATTGTGATGTCACAATGGGGGAAACGGCATTGTGATGTCACAATGGGGGAAATGGCATTGTGATGTCACAATGGGGGAAATGGCATTGTGATGTCACACTGGGGGAAATGGCATTGTGATGTCACAATGGGGAAAAGGGCATTGTGATGTCACAATGGGGAAAACGGCATTGTGATGTCAACAATGGGGGAAATGGCATTGTGATGTCACAATGGGGGAAAGGGCTTTGTGATGTCACAATGGGGGAAAGGACATTGTGATGTCACAATGGGGGAAACGGCATTGTGATGTCACAATGGGGGAAAGGGCATTGTGATGTCACAATGGGGGAAAGGGCATTGTGATGTCACAATAGGGAAAACGGCATTGTGATGTCACAATGGGGGAAATGGCATTGTGATGTCACAATGGGGGAAAGGGCATTGTGATGTCACAATGGGGAAAATGGCATTGTGATGTCACAATGGGGGAAAGGGCATTGCGATGTCACAATGGGGAAAACTGCATTGTGATGTCAGAATGGGGGAAAGGGCATTGTGATGTCACAATGCAGAAAACGGCATTGTGATGTCACAATGGGGGAAATGGCATTGTGATGTCACAATGGGGGAAATGGCATTGTGATGTCACAATGGGGGAAATGGCATTGTGATGTCACAATGGGTGAAATGGCATTGTGATGTCACAATGGGGGAAAGAGCATTGTGATGTCACAATAGGGAAAACGACATTGTAATGTCACAATGGGGGAAATGGCATTGTGATGTCACAATGGGGGAAAGGGCATTGTGATGTCACAATGTGGAAAACGGCATTGTGATGTCACAATGGGGGAAAGGGCATTGCGATGTCACAATGGGGAAAACTGCATTGTGATGTCACAATGGGGGAAAGGGCATTGTGATGTCACAATGGGAAAAACAGCATTGTGATGTCACAATGGGGGAAACGGCATTGTGATATCACAATGGGGAAAGGGCATTGTGATGTCACAATGGAGGAAATGGCATTGTGATGTCACAATAGGGAAAACGGCATTGTGATGTCACAATGGGGGAAATGGCATTGTGATGTCACACTGGGGGAAATGGCATTGTGATGTCACAATGGGGTAAACTGCATTGTGTTGTCACAATGGGGCAACGGCATTGTGATGTCACAGTAGGGAAAACTGCATTGTGATGTCACAATGGGGGAAAGGGCATTGTGATGTCACAATGGGGGAAACGGCATAGTGATGTCACAATGGGGGAAAGTGCATTGTGATGTCACAATGGGGGAAAGTGCATTGTGATGTCACAATGGGGGAAATGGCATTGTGATGTCACAATGCGGAAAACGGCATTGTGATGTCACAATGGGGGAAAGGGCATTGTGATGTCACAATGGGGAAAACTGCATTGTGACGTCACAATGGGGGAAAAGGCATTGTGATGTCACAATGTGAGAAATGGCATTGTGATGTCACAATGGGGAATGGGCATTGTGATGTCACAATGGGGGAAATGGCATTGCGATGTCACAATGGGGGAAATGGCATTGTGATGTCACAATGGGGAAAGGGCATTGTGATGTCACAATGGAGGAAATGGCATTGTGATGTCACAATAGGGAAACGGCATTGTGATGTCACAATGGGGGAAAGGGCATTGTGATGTCACAATGGGGTAAACTGCATTCTGATGTCACAATGGGGGAAACGGCATTGTGATGTCACAATGGGGGAAATGGCATTGTGATGTCACAATGGGGAAAGGGCATTGTGATGTCACAGTAGGGAAAACTGCATTGTGATGTCACAATGGGGGAGAGGGCATTGTGATGTCACAATGCGGAAAACGGCATTGTAATGTCACAATGGAGGAAATTGCATATTGATGTCACAAAAGGGAAAACGGCATTGTGATGTCACAATGGGGGAAAGGGCATTGTGATGTCACAATGGGGTAAACTGCATTGTGATGTCACAATGGGGGAAATGGCATTGTGATGTCACAATGGGGGAAATGGCATTGTGATGTCACAATAGGGAAAACGGCATTGTGATTTCACAATGGGGGGAATGGCATTGTGATGTCACAATGGGGGAAATGGCATTGTGATGTCACAATGGGGAAAGGGCATTGTGATGTCACAATGGAGGAAATGGCATTGTGATGTCACAATAGGGAAAACGGCATTGTGATGTCACAATGGGGGAAAGGGCATTGTGATGTCACAATGTGGTAAACTGCATTGTGATGTCATAATGGGGGAAATGGCATTGTGATGTCACAATGGGGGAAATGGCATTGTGATGTCACAATGGGGAAAACGGCATTGTAATGTCACAATGGGGGAAAGGGCATTGCGATGTCACAATGGGGAAAACTGCATTGTGATGTCACAATGGGGGAAACGACATTGTGATGTCACAATGGGGGAAATGGCATTGTGATGTCACAATGTGGGAAAGGGCATTGTAATGTCACAATGGGGAAAACGGCATTGTAATGTCACAATGGGGGAAATGGAATTGTGATGTCACAATGGGAAAAACAGCATTGTGATGTCACAATGGGGGAAATGGCATTGTGATATCACAATGGAGGAAATGGCATTGTGATGTCACAATGGGGGAAACGGCATTGTGATGTCACAATGGAGGAAATGGCATTGTGATGTCACAATGGGGGAAAGGGCATTGTGATGTCACAATGGGGAAAACGGCATTGTAATGTCACAATGGGGGAAATGGAATTGTGATGTCACAATGGGAAAAACAGCATTGTGATGTCACAATGGTGGAAAGGGCATTGTGATGTCACAATGGGGTAAACTGCATTGTGATGTCACAATGGGGGAAAGGGCATTGTGATGTCACAATGGGGTAAACTGCATTGTGATGTCACAATGGGGGAAAGGGCATTGTGATGTCACAATGCGGAAAACGGCATTGTGATGTCACAATGGGGGAAAGGGCATTGTTATGTCACAATGGGGAAAACTGCATTGTGATGTCACAATGGGGGAAATGCATTGTGATGTCACAATGTGGGAAATGGCATTGTGATGTCACAATAGGGAAAACAGCATTGTGATGTCACAATGGGGGAAAGGGCATTGTGATGTCACAATGTGGTTAACTGCATTGTGATGTCACAATGGGGGAAATGGCATTGCGATGTCACAATGGGGGAAATGGCATTGTGATGTCACAATGGGGAAAGGGCATTGTGATGTCACAATGGAGGAAATGGCATTGTGATGTCACAATAGGGAAACGGCATTGTGATGTCACAATGGGGGAAAGGGCATTGTGATGTCACAATGGGGTAAACTGCATTCTGATGTCACAATGGGGGAAACGGCATTGTGATGTCACAATGGGGGAAATGGCATTGTGATGTCACAATGGGGAAAGGGCATTGTGATGTCACAGTAGGGAAAACGGCATTGTGATGTCACAATGGGGGAAAGGGCATTGTGATGTCACCATGGGGTAAACTGCATTGTGATGTCACAATGGGGGAAACGGCATTGTGATGTCACAATGGGGGAAATGGCATTGTGATGTCACAATGGGGGAAAGGGCATTGTGATGTCACAATGGGGTAAACTGCATTGTGATGTCACAATGGGGGGAATGGCATTGTGATGTCACAATGGGGGAAATGGCATTGTGATGTCACAATGGGGAAAGGGCATTGTGATGTCACAATGGAGGAAATGGCATTGTGATGTCACAATAGGGAAAACGGCATTGTGATGTCACAATGGGGGAAAGGGCATTGTGATGTCACAATGTGGTAAACTGCATTGTGATGTCATAATGGGGGAAATGGCATTGTGATGTCACAATGGGGGAAATGGCATTGTGATGTCACAATGGGGAAAACGGCATTGTAATGTCACAATGGGGGAAAGGGCATTGCGATGTCACAATGGGGAAAACTGCATTGTGATGTCACAATGGGGGAAACGACATTGTGATGTCACAATGGGGGAAATGGCATTGTGATGTCACAATGTGGGAAAGGGCATTGTAATGTCACAATGGGGAAAACGGCATTGTAATGTCACAATGGGGGAAATGGAATTGTGATGTCACAATGGGAAAAACAGCATTGTGATGTCACAATGGGGGAAATGGCATTGTGATATCACAATGGAGGAAATGGCATTGTGATGTCACAATGGGGGAAACGGCATTGTGATGTCACAATGGAGGAAATGGCATTGTGATGTCACAATGGGGGAAAGGGCATTGTGATGTCACAATGGGGAAAACGGCATTGTAATGTCACAATGGGGGAAATGGAATTGTGATGTCACAATGGGAAAAACAGCATTGTGATGTCACAATGGTGGAAAGGGCATTGTGATGTCACAATGGGGTAAACTGCATTGTGATGTCACAATGGGGGAAAGGGCATTGTGATGTCACAATGGGGTAAACTGCATTGTGATGTCACAATGGGGGAAAGGGCATTGTGATGTCACAATGCGGAAAACGGCATTGTGATGTCACAATGGGGGAATGGGCATTGTTATGTCACAATGGGGAAAACTGCATTGTGATGTCACAATGGGGGAAATGCATTGTGATGTCACAATGTGGGAAATGGCATTGTGATGTCACAATAGGGAAAACAGCATTGTGATGTCACAATGGGGGAAAGGGCATTGTGATGTCACAATGTGGTTAACTGCATTGTGATGTCACAATGGGGGAAATGGCATTGCGATGTCACAATGGGGGAAATGGCATTGTGATGTCACAATGGGGAAAGGGCATTGTGATGTCACAATGGAGGAAATGGCATTGTGATGTCACAATAGGGAAACGGCATTGTGATGTCACAATGGGGGAAAGGGCATTGTGATGTCACAATGGGGTAAACTGCATTCTGATGTCACAATGGGGGAAACGGCATTGTGATGTCACAATGGGGGAAATGGCATTGTGATGTCACAATGGGGAAAGGGCATTGTGATGTCACAATGGGGAAAACTGCATTGTGATGTCACAATGGGGGAGAGGGCATTGTGATGTCACAATGCGGAAAACGGCATAGTGATGTCACAATGGGGGAAAGTGCATTGTGATGTCACAATGGGGGAAAGTGCATTGTGATGTCACAATGGGGGAAATGGCATTGTGATGTCACAATGCGGAAAACGGCATTGTGATGTCACAATGGGGGAAAGGGCATTGTGATGTCACAATGGGGAAAACTGCATTGTGACGTCACAATGGGGGAAAAGGCATTGTGATGTCACAATGTGAGAAATGGCATTGTGATGTCACAATGGGGAATGGGCATTGTGATGTCACAATGGGGAATGGGCATTGTGATGTCACAATGGGGAATGGGCATTGTAATGTCACAATGGAGGAAATTGCATATTGATGTCACAAAAGGGAAAACGGCATTGTGATGTCACAATGGGGGAAAGGGCATTGTGATGTCACAATGGGGTAAACTGCATTGTGATGTCACAATGGGGGAAATGGCATTGTGATGTCACAATGGGGGAAATGGCATTGTGATGTCACAATAGGGAAAACGGCATTGTGATTTCACAATGGGGGGAATGGCATTGTGATGTCACAATGGGGGAAATGGCATTGTGATGTCACAATGGGGAAAGGGCATTGTGATGTCACAATGGAGGAAATGGCATTGTGATGTCACAATAGGGAAAACGGCATTGTGATGTCACAATGGGGGAAAGGGCATTGTGATGTCACAATGTGGTAAACTGCATTGTGATGTCATAATGGGGGAAATGGCATTGTGATGTCACAATGGGGGAAATGGCATTGTGATGTCACAATGGGGAAAACGGCATTGTAATGTCACAATGGGGGAAAGGGCATTGCGATGTCACAATGGGGAAAACTGCATTGTGATGTCACAATGGGGGAAACGACATTGTGATGTCACAATGGGGGAAATGGCATTGTGATGTCACAATGTGGGAAAGGGCATTGTAATGTCACAATGGGGAAAACGGCATTGTTATGTCACAATGGGGGAAATGGAATTGTGATGTCACAATGGGAAAAACAGCATTGTGATGTCACAATGGGGGAAATGGCATTGTGATATCACAATGGAGGAAATGGCATTGTGATGTCACAATGGGGGAAACGGCATTGTGATGTCACAATGGAGGAAATGGCATTGTGATGTCACAATGGGGGAAAGGGCATTGTGATGTCACAATGGGGAAAACGGCATTGTAATGTCACAATGGGGGAAATGGAATTGTGATGTCACAATGGGAAAAACAGCATTGTGATGTCACAATGGTGGAAAGGGCATTGTGATGTCACAATGGGGTAAACTGCATTGTGATGTCACAATGGGGGAAAGGGCATTGTGATGTCACAATGGGGTAAACTGCATTGTGATGTCACAATGGGGGAAAGGGCATTGTGATGTCACAATGCGGAAAACGGCATTGTGATGTCACAATGGGGGAAAGGGCATTGTTATGTCACAATGGGGAAAACTGCATTGTGATGTCACAATGGGGGAAATGCATTGTGATGTCACAATGTGGGAAATGGCATTGTGATGTCACAATAGGGAAAACAGCATTGTGATGTCACAATGGGGGAAAGGGCATTGTGATGTCACAATGTGGTTAACTGCATTGTGATGTCACAATGGGGGAAATGGCATTGCGATGTCACAATGGGGGAAATGGCATTGTGATGTCACAATGGGGAAAGGGCATTGTGATGTCACAATGGAGGAAATGGCATTGTGATGTCACAATAGGGAAACGGCATTGTGATGTCACAATGGGGGAAAGGGCATTGTGATGTCACAATGGGGTAAACTGCATTCTGATGTCACAATGGGGGAAACGGCATTGTGATGTCACAATGGGGGAAATGGCATTGTGATGTCACAATGGGGAAAGGGCATTGTGATGTCACAGTAGGGAAAACGGCATTGTGATGTCACAATGGGGGAAAGGGCATTGTGATGTCACCATGGGGTAAACTGCATTGTGATGTCACAATGGGGGAAACGGCATTGTGATGTCACAATGGGGGAAATGGCATTGTGATGTCACAATGGGGGAAAGGGCATTGTGATGTCACAATGGGGTAAACTGCATTGTGATGTCACAATGGGGGAAACGGCATTGTGATGTCACAATGGGGGAAACGGCATTGTGATGTCACAATGGGGGAAATGGCATTGTGATGTCACAATGGGGGAAATGGCATTGTGATGTCACACTGGGGGAAATGGCATTGTGATGTCACAATGGGGAAAAGGGCATTGTGATGTCACAATGGGGAAAACGGCATTGTGATGTCAACAATGGGGGAAATGGCATTGTGATGTCACAATGGGGGAAAGGGCATTGTGATGTCACAATGGGGGAAAGGACATTGTGATGTCACAATGGGGGAAACGGCATTGTGATGTCACAATGGGGGAAAGGGCATTGTGATGTCACAATGGGGGAAAGGGCATTGTGATGTCACAATAGGGAAAACGGCATTGTGATGTCACAATGGGGGAAATGGCATTGTGATGTCACAATGGGGGAAAGGGCATTGTGATGTCACAATGGGGAAAATGGCATTGTGATGTCACAATGGGGGAAAGGGCATTGCGATGTCACAATGGGGAAAACTGCATTGTGATGTCAGAATGGGGGAAAGGGCATTGTGATGTCACAATGCAGAAAACGGCATTGTGATGTCACAATGGGGGAAATGGCATTGTGATGTCACAATGGGGGAAATGGCATTGTGATATCACAATGGGGGAAATGGCATTGTGATGTCACAATGGGGGAAATGGCATTGTGATGTCACAATGGGTGAAATGGCATTGTGATGTCACAATGGGGGAAAGAGCATTGTGATGTCACAATAGGGAAAACGGCATTGTAATGTCACAATGGGGGAAATGGCATTGTGATGTCACAATGGGGGAAAGGGCATTGCGATGTCACAATGGGGAAAACTGCATTGTGATGTCACAATGGGGGAAAGGGCATTGTGATGTCACAATGGGGAAAACGGCATTGTAATGTCACAATGGGGGAAATGGAATTGTGATGTCACAATGGGAAAAACAGCATTGTGATGTCACAATGGGGGAAACGGCATTGTGATATCACAATGGGGAAAGGGCATTGTGATGTCACAATGGAGGAAATGGCATTGTGATGTCACAATAGGGAAAACGGCATTGTGATGTCACAATGGGGGAAATGGCATTGTGATGTCACACTGGGGGAAATGGCATTGTGATGTCACAATGGGGTAAACTGCATTGTGTTGTCACAATGGGGCAACGGCATTGTGATGTCACAATGGGGGAAATGGCATTGTGATGTCACAATGGGGGAAAGGGCATTGTGATGTCACAATGGGGGAAAGCACATTGTGATGTCACAATGGGGAAAACTGCATTGTGATGTCACAATGGGGGAGAGGGCATTGTGATGTCACAATGCGGAAAATGGCATAGTGATGTCACAATGGGGGAAAGTGCATTGTGATGTCACAATGGGGGAAAGTGCATTGTGATGTCACAATGGGGGAAAGGGCATTGTGATGTCACAATGGGGAAAACTGCATTGTGACGTCACAATGGGGGAAAAGGCATTGTGATGTCACAATGTGAGAAATGGCATTGTGATGTCACAATGGGGAATGGGCATTGTGATGTCACAATGGGGAATGGGCATTGTGATGTCACAATGGGGAATGGGCATTGTAATGTCACAATGGAGGAAATTGCATATTGATGTCACAAAAGGGAAAACGGCATTGTGATGTCACAATGGGGGAAAGGGCATTGTGATGTCACAATGGGGTAAACTGCATTGTGATGTCACAATGGGGGAAATGGCATTGTGATGTCACAATGGGGGAAATGGCATTGTGATGTCACAATAGGGAAAACGGCATTGTGATTTCACAATGGGGGGAATGGCATTGTGATGTCACAATGGGGGAAATGGCATTGTGATGTCACAATGGGGAAAGGGCATTGTGATGTCACAATGGAGGAAATGGCATTGTGATGTCACAATAGGGAAAACGGCATTGTGATGTCACAATGGGGGAAAGGGCATTGTGATGTCACAATGTGGTAAACTGCATTGTGATGTCATAATGGGGGAAATGGCATTGTGATGTCACAATGGGGGAAATGGCATTGTGATGTCACAATGGGGAAAACGGCATTGTAATGTCACAATGGGGGAAAGGGCATTGCGATGTCACAATGGGGAAAACTGCATTGTGATGTCACAATGGGGGAAACGACATTGTGATGTCACAATGGGGGAAATGGCATTGTGATGTCACAATGTGGGAAAGGGCATTGTAATGTCACAATGGGGAAAACGGCATTGTAATGTCACAATGGGGGAAATGGAATTGTGATGTCACAATGGGAAAAACAGCATTGTGATGTCACAATGGGGGAAATGGCATTGTGATATCACAATGGAGGAAATGGCATTGTGATGTCACAATGGGGGAAACGGCATTGTGATGTCACAATGGAGGAAATGGCATTGTGATGTCACAATGGGGGAAAGGGCATTGTGATGTCACAATGGGGAAAACGGCATTGTAATGTCACAATGGGGGAAATGGAATTGTGATGTCACAATGGGAAAAACAGCATTGTGATGTCACAATGGTGGAAAGGGCATTGTGATGTCACAATGGGGTAAACTGCATTGTGATGTCACAATGGGGGAAAGGGCATTGTGTTGTCACAATGGGGTAAACTGCATTGTGATGTCACAATGGGGGAAAGGGCATTGTGATGTCACAATGCGGAAAACGGCATTGTGATGTCACAATGGGGGAAAGGGCATTGTTATGTCACAATGGGGAAAACTGCATTGTGATGTCACAATGGGGGAAATGCATTGTGATGTCACAATGTGGGAAATGGCATTGTGATGTCACAATAGGGAAAACAGCATTGTGATGTCACAATGGGGGAAAGGGCATTGTGATGTCACAATGTGGTTAACTGCATTGTGATGTCACAATGGGGGAAATGGCATTGCGATGTCACAATGGGGGAAATGGCATTGTGATGTCACAATGGGGAAAGGGCATTGTGATGTCACAATGGAGGAAATGGCATTGTGATGTCACAATAGGGAAACGGCATTGTGATGTCACAATGGGGGAAAGGGCATTGTGATGTCACAATGGGGTAAACTGCATTCTGATGTCACAATGGGGGAAACGGCATTGTGATGTCACAATGGGGGAAATGGCATTGTGATGTCACAATGGGGAAAGGGCATTGTGATGTCACAGTAGGGAAAACGGCATTGTGATGTCACAATGGGGGAAAGGGCATTGTGATGTCACCATGGGGTAAACTGCATTGTGATGTCACAATGGGGGAAACGGCATTGTGATGTCACAATGGGGGAAATGGCATTGTGATGTCACAATGGGGGAAAGGGCATTGTGATGTCACAATGGGGTAAACTGCATTGTGATGTCACAATGGGGGAAACGGCATTGTGATGTCACAATGGGGGAAACGGCATTGTGATGTCACAATGGGGGAAATGGCATTGTGATGTCACAATGGGGGAAATGGCATTGTGATGTCACACTGGGGGAAATGGCATTGTGATGTCACAATGGGGAAAAGGGCATTGTGATGTCACAATGGGGAAAACGGCATTGTGATGTCAACAATGGGGGAAATGGCATTGTGATGTCACAATGGGGGAAAGGGCATTGTGATGTCACAATGGGGGAAAGGACATTGTGATGTCACAATGGGGGAAACGGCATTGTGATGTCACAATGGGGGAAAGGGCATTGTGATGTCACAATGGGGGAAAGGGCATTGTGATGTCACAATAGGGAAAACGGCATTGTGATGTCACAATGGGGGAAATGGCATTGTGATGTCACAATGGGGGAAAGGGCATTGTGATGTCACAATGGGGAAAATGGCATTGTGATGTCACAATGGGGGAAAGGGCATTGCGATGTCACAATGGGGAAAACTGCATTGTGATGTCAGAATGGGGGAAAGGGCATTGTGATGTCACAATGCAGAAAACGGCATTGTGATGTCACAATGGGGGAAATGGCATTGTGATGTCACAATGGGGGAAATGGCATTGTGATATCACAATGGGGGAAATGGCATTGTGATGTCACAATGGGGGAAATGGCATTGTGATGTCACAATGGGTGAAATGGCATTGTGATGTCACAATGGGGGAAAGAGCATTGTGATGTCACAATAGGGAAAACGGCATTGTAATGTCACAATGGGGGAAATGGCATTGTGATGTCACAATGGGGGAAAGGGCATTGTGATGTCACAATGTGGAAAACGGCATTGTGATGTCACAATGGGGGAAAGGGCATTGCGATGTCACAATGGGGAAAACTGCATTGTGATGTCACAATGGGGGAAAGGGCATTGTGATGTCACAATGGGGAAAACGGCATTGTAATGTCACAATGGGGGAAATGGAATTGTGATGTCACAATGGGAAAAACAGCATTGTGATGTCACAATGGGGGAAACGGCATTGTGATATCACAATGGGGAAAGGGCATTGTGATGTCACAATGGAGGAAATGGCATTGTGATGTCACAATAGGGAAAACGGCATTGTGATGTCACAATGGGGGAAAGGGCATTGTGATGTCACAATGGGGTAAACTGCATTGTGATGTCACAATGGGGGAAACGGCATTGTGATGTCACAATGGGGGAAATGGCATTGTGATGTCACAATGGGGGAAATGTCATTGTGATTTCACAATGGGGGAAATGGCATTGTGATGTCACAATGGGGGAAACGGCATTGTGATGTCACAATGGGGGAAATGGCATTGTGATGTCACAATGGGGGAAAGGACATTGTGATGTCACAATGGGGTAAACTGCATTGTGATGTCACAATGGGGGAAAGGGCATTGTGATGTCACAATGCGGAAAACGGCATTGTGATGTCACAATGGGGGAAAGGGCATTGTGATGTCACAAAGGGGAAAACTGCATTGTGATGTCACAATGGGGGAAAAGGCATTGTGATGTCACAATGTGGGAAATGGCATTGTGATGTCACAATAGGGAAAACAGCATTGTGATGTCACAATGGGGGAAAGGGCATTGTGATGTCACAATGTGGTTAACTGCATTGTGATGTCACAATGGGGGAAATGGCATTGTGATGTCACAATGGGGGAAATGGCATTGTGATGTCACAATAGGGGAAATGGCATTGCGATGTCACAATGGGGAAAGGGCATTGTGATGTCACAATGGAGGAAATGGCATTGTGATGTCACAATAGGGAAACGGCATTGTGATGTCACAATGGGGGAAAGGGCATTGTGATGTCACAATGGGGTAAACTGCATTCTGATGTCACAATGGGGGAAACGGCATTCTGATGTCACAATGGGGGAAATGGCATTGTGATGTCACAATGGGGAAAGGGCATTGTGATGTCACAGTAGGGAAAACGGCATTGTGATGTCACAATGGGGGAAATGGCATTGTGATGTCACAATGGGGGAAATGGTATTGTGATGTCACAATGGGGGAAATGGCATTGTGATGTCACAATGGGGGAAACGGCATTGTGATGTCACAATGGGGGAAATGGCATTGTGATGTCACAATGGGGGAAATGGCATTGTGATGTCACAATGGGGGAAAGGGCATTGTGATGTCACAATGGGGTAAACTGCATTGTGATGTCAGAATGGGGGAAAGGGCATTGTGATGTCACAATGCGGAAAACGGCATTGTGATGTCACAATGGGGGAAAGGGCATTGTGATGTCACAATGGGGAAAACTGCATTGTGATGTCACAATGGGGGAAAAGGCATTGTGATGTCACAATGTGGGAAATGGCATTGTGATGTCACAATAGGGAAAACAGCATTGTGATGTCACAATGGGGGAAAGGGCATTGTGATGTCACAATGTGGTTAACTGCATTGTGATGTCACAATGGGGGAAATGGCATTGTGATGTCACAATGGGGGAAATGGCATTGTGATGTCACAATGGGGAAAGGGCATTGTGATGTCACAATGGAGGAAATGGCATTGTGATGTCACAATAGGGAAACCGCATTGTGATGTCACAATGGGGGAAAGGGCATTGTGATGTCACAATGGGGTAAACTGCATTCTGATGTCACAATGGGGGAAACGGCATTGTGATGTCACAATGGGGGAAATGGCATTGTGATGTCACAATGGGGAAAGGGCATTGTGATGTCACAGTAGGGAAAACGGCATTGTGATGTCACAATGGGGGAAAGGGCATTGTGATGTCACAATGGGGTAAACTGCATTGTGATGTCACAATGGGGGAAACGGCATTGTGATGTCACAATGGGGGAAAGGGCATTGTGATGTCACAATGGGGGAAAGGGCATTGTGATGTCACAATAGGGAAAACGGCATTGTGATGTCACAATGGGGGAAATGGCATGGTGATGTCACAATGGGGGAAAGGGCATTGTGATGTCACAATGGGGAAAATGGCATTGTGATGTCACAATGGGGGAAAGGGCATTGCGGTGTCACAATGGGGAAAACTGCATTGTGATGTCAGAATGGGGGAAAGGGCATTGTGATGTCACAATGCAGAAAACGGCATTGTGATGTCACAATAGGGAAAACGGCATTGTAATGTCACAATGGGGGAAATGGCATTGTGATGTCACAATGGGGGAAAGGGCATTGTGATGTCACAATGTGGAAAACGGCATTGTGATGTCACAATGGGGGAGAGGGCATTGTGATGTCACAATGCGGAAAACGGCATAGTGATGTCACAATGGGGGAAAGTGCATTGTGATGTCACAATGGGGGAAAGTGCATTGTGATGTCACAATGGGGGAAATGGCATTGTGATGTCACAATGCGGAAAACGGCATTGTGATGTCACAATGGGGGAAAGGGCATTGTGATGTCACAATGGGGAAAACTGCATTGTGACGTCACAATGGGGGAAAAGGCATTGTGATGTCACAATGGGGAATGGGCATTGTGATGTCACAATGGGGAATGGGCATTGTGATGTCACAATGGGGAATGGGCATTGTAATGTCACAATGGAGGAAATTGCATATTGATGTCACAAAAGGGAAAACGGCATTGTGATGTCACAATGGGGGAAAGGGCATTGTGATGTCACAATGGGGTAAACTGCATTGTGATGTCACAATGGGGGAAATGGCATTGTGATGTCACAATGGGGGAAATGGCATTGTGATGTCACAATAGGGAAAACGGCATTGTGATTTCACAATGGGGGGAATGGCATTGTGATGTCACAATGGGGGAAATGGCATTGTGATGTCACAATGGGGAAAGGGCATTGTGATGTCACAATGGGGGAAATGGCATTGTGATGTCACAATGGGGAAAACGGCATTGTAATGTCACAATGGGGGAAAGGGCATTGCGATGTCACAATGGGGAAAACTGCATTGTGATGTCACAATGGGGGAAACGGCATTGTGATGTCACAATGGGGGAAATGGCATTGTGATGTCACAATGTGGGAAAGGGCATTGTAATGTCACAATGGGGAAAACGGCATTGTAATGTCACAATGGGGGAAATGGAATTGTGATGTCACAATGGGAAAAACAGCATTGTGATGTCACAATGGGGGAAACGGCATTGTGATATCACAATGGAGGAAATGGCATTGTGATGTCACAATGGGGGAAACGGCATTGTGATGTCACAATGGAGGAAATGGCATTGTGATGTCACAATGGGGGAAAGGGCATTGTGATGTCACAATGGGGAAAACGGCATTGTAATGTCACAATGGGGGAAATGGAATTGTGATGTCACAATGGGAAAAACAGCATTGTGATGTCACAATGGTGGAAAGGGCATTGTGATGTCACAATGGGGTAAACTGCATTGTGATGTCACAATGGGGGAAAGGGCATTGTGATGTCACAATGGGGTAAACTGCATTGTGATGTCACAATGGGGGAAAGGGCATTGTGATGTCACAATGCGGAAAACGGCATTGTGATGTCACAATGGGGGAAAGGGCATTGTTATGTCACAATGGGGAAAACTGCATTGTGATGTCACAATGGGGGAAATGCATTGTGATGTCACAATGTGGGAAATGGCATTGTGATGTCACAATAGGGAAAACAGCATTGTGATGTCACAATGGGGGAAAGGGCATTGTGATGTCACAATGTGGTTAACTGCATTGTGATGTCACAATGGGGGAAATGGCATTGCGATGTCACAATGGGGGAAATGGCATTGTGATGTCACAATGGGGAAAGGGCATTGTGATGTCACAATGGAGGAAATGGCATTGTGATGTCACAATAGGGAAACGGCATTGTGATGTCACAATGGGGGAAAGGGCATTGTGATGTCACAATGGGTAAACTGCATTCTGATGTCACAATGGGGGAAACGGCATTGTGATGTCACAATGGCGGAAATGGCATTGTGATGTCACAATGGGGAAAGGGCATTGTGATGTCACAGTAGGGAAAACGGCATTGTGATGTCACAATGGGGGAAAGGGCATTGTGATGTCACCATGGGGTAAACTGCATTGTGATGTCACAATGGGGGGAAACGGCATTGTGATGTCACAATGGGGGAAATGGCATTGTGATGTCACAATGGGGGAAAGGGCATTGTGATGTCACAATGGGGTAAACTGCATTGTGATGTCACAATGGGGGAAACGGCATTGTGATGTCACAATGGGGGAAACGGCATTGTGATGTCACAATGGGGGAAATGGCATTGTGATGTCACAATGGGGGAAATGGCATTGTGATGTCACACTGGGGGAAATGGCATTGTGATGTCACAATGGGGAAAAGGGCATTGTGATGTCACAATGGGGAAAACGGCATTGTGATGTCAACAATGGGGGAAATGGCATTGTGATGTCACAATGGGGGAAAGGGCTTTGTGATGTCACAATGGGGGAAAGGACATTGTGATGTCACAATGGGGGAAACGGCATTGTGATGTCACAATGGGGGAAAGGGCATTGTGATGTCACAATGGGGGAAAGGGCATTGTGATGTCACAATAGGGAAAACGGCATTGTGATGTCACAATGGGGGAAATGGCATTGTGATGTCACAATGGGGGAAAGGGCATTGTGATGTCACAATGGGGAAAATGGCATTGTGATGTCACAATGGGGGAAAGGGCATTGCGATGTCACAATGGGGAAAACTGCATTGTGATGTCAGAATGGGGGAAAGGGCATTGTGATGTCACAATGCAGAAAACGGCATTGTGATGTCACAATGGGGGAAATGGCATTGTGATGTCACAATGGGGGAAATGGCATTGTGATATCACAATGGGGGAAATGGCATTGTGATGTCACAATGGGGGAAATGGCATTGTGATGTCACAATGGGTGAAATGGCATTGTGATGTCACAATGGGGGAAAGAGCATTGTGATGTCACAATAGGGAAAACGACATTGTAATGTCACAATGGGGGAAATGGCATTGTGATGTCACAATGGGGGAAAGGGCATTGTGATGTCACAATGTGGAAAACGGCATTGTGATGTCACAATGGGGAAAGGGCATTGCGATGTCACAATGGGGAAAACTGCATTGTGATGTCACAATGGGGGAAAGGGCATTGTGATGTCACAATGGGAAAAACAGCATTGTGATGTCACAATGGGGGAAACGGCATTGTGATATCACAATGGGGAAAGGGCATTGTGATGTCACAATGGAGGAAATGGCATTGTGATGTCACAATAGGGAAAACGGCATTGTGATGTCACAATGGGGGAAATGGCATTGTGATGTCACACTGGGGGAAATGGCATTGTGATGTCACAATGGGGTAAACTGCATTGTGTTGTCACAATGGGGCAACGGCATTGTGATGTCACAGTAGGGAAAACTGCATTGTGATGTCACAATGGGGGAAAGGGCATTGTGATGTCACAATGGGGGAAACGGCATAGTGATGTCACAATGGGGGAAAGTGCATTGTGATGTCACAATGGGGGAAAGTGCATTGTGATGTCACAATGGGGGAAATGGCATTGTGATGTCACAATGCGGAAAACGGCATTGTGATGTCACAATGGGGGAAAGGGCATTGTGATGTCACAATGGGGAAAACTGCATTGTGACGTCACAATGGGGGAAAAGGCATTGTGATGTCACAATGTGAGAAATGGCATTGTGATGTCACAATGGGGAATGGGCATTGTGATGTCACAATGGGGGAAATGGCATTGCGATGTCACAATGGGGGAAATGGCATTGTGATGTCACAATGGGGAAAGGGCATTGTGATGTCACAATGGAGGAAATGGCATTGTGATGTCACAATAGGGAAACGGCATTGTGATGTCACAATGGGGGAAAGGGCATTGTGATGTCACAATGGGGTAAACTGCATTCTGATGTCACAATGGGGGAAACGGCATTGTGATGTCACAATGGGGGAAATGGCATTGTGATGTCACAATGGGGAAAGGGCATTGTGATGTCACAGTAGGGAAAACTGCATTGTGATGTCACAATGGGGGAGAGGGCATTGTGATGTCACAATGCGGAAAACGGCATTGTAATGTCACAATGGAGGAAATTGCATATTGATGTCACAAAAGGGAAAACGGCATTGTGATGTCACAATGGGGGAAAGGGCATTGTGATGTCACAATGGGGTAAACTGCATTGTGATGTCACAATGGGGGAAATGGCATTGTGATGTCACAATGGGGGGAAATGGCATTGTGATGTCACAATAGGGAAAACGGCATTGTGATTTCACAATGGGGGGAATGGCATTGTGATGTCACAATGGGGGAAATGGCATTGTGATGTCACAATGGGGAAAGGGCATTGTGATGTCACAATGGAGGAAATGGCATTGTGATGTCACAATAGGGAAAACGGCATTGTGATGTCACAATGGGGGAAAGGGCATTGTGATGTCACAATGTGGTAAACTGCATTGTGATGTCATAATGGGGGAAATGGCATTGTGATGTCACAATGGGGGAAATGGCATTGTGATGTCACAATGGGGAAAACGGCATTAAATGTCACAATGGGGGAAAGGGCATTGCGATGTCACAATGGGGAAAACTGCATTGTGATGTCACAATGGGGGAAACGACATTGTGATGTCACAATGGGGGAAATGGCATTGTGATGTCACAATGTGGGAAAGGGCATTGTAATGTCACAATGGGGAAAACGGCATTGTAATGTCACAATGGGGGAAATGGAATTGTGATGTCACAATGGGAAAAACAGCATTGTGATGTCACAATGGGGGAAATGGCATTGTGATATCACAATGGAGGAAATGGCATTGTGATGTCACAATGGGGGAAACGGCATTGTGATGTCACAATGGAGGAAATGGCATTGTGATGTCACAATGGGGGAAAGGGCATTGTGATGTCACAATGGGGAAAACGGCATTGTAATGTCACAATGGGGGAAATGGAATTGTGATGTCACAATGGGAAAAACAGCATTGTGATGTCACAATGGTGGAAAGGGCATTGTGATGTCACAATGGGGTAAACTGCATTGTGATGTCACAATGGGGGAAAGGGCATTGTGATGTCACAATGGGGTAAACTGCATTGTGATGTCACAATGGGGGAAAGGGCATTGTGATGTCACAATGCGGAAAACGGCATTGTGATGTCACAATGGGGGAAAGGGCATTGTTATGTCACAATGGGGAAAACTGCATTGTGATGTCACAATGGGGGAAATGCATTGTGATGTCACAATGTGGGAAATGGCATTGTGATGTCACAATAGGGAAAACAGCATTGTGATGTCACAATGGGGGAAAGGGCATTGTGATGTCACAATGTGGTTAACTGCATTGTGATGTCACAATGGGGGAAATGGCATTGCGATGTCACAATGGGGGAAATGGCATTGTGATGTCACAATGGGGAAAGGGCATTGTGATGTCACAATGGAGGAAATGGCATTGTGATGTCACAATAGGGAAACGGCATTGTGATGTCACAATGGGGGAAAGGGCATTGTGATGTCACAATGGGGTAAACTGCATTCTGATGTCACAATGGGGGAAACGGCATTGTGATGTCACAATGGGGGAAATGGCATTGTGATGTCACAATGGGGAAAGGGCATTGTGATGTCACAGTAGGGAAAACGGCATTGTGATGTCACAATGGGGGAAAGGGCATTGTGATGTCACCATGGGGTAAACTGCATTGTGATGTCACAATGGGGGAAACGGCATTGTGATGTCACAATGGGGGAAATGGCATTGTGATGTCACAATGGGGGAAAGGGCATTGTGATGTCACAATGGGGTAAACTGCATTGTGATGTCACAATGGGGGGAATGGCATTGTGATGTCACAATGGGGGAAATGGCATTGTGATGTCACAATGGGGAAAGGGCATTGTGATGTCACAATGGAGGAAATGGCATTGTGATGTCACAATAGGGAAAACGGCATTGTGATGTCACAATGGGGGAAAGGGCATTGTGATGTCACAATGTGGTAAACTGCATTGTGATGTCATAATGGGGGAAATGGCATTGTGATGTCACAATGGGGGAAATGGCATTGTGATGTCACAATGGGGAAAACGGCATTGTAATGTCACAATGGGGGAAAGGGCATTGCGATGTCACAATGGGGAAAACTGCATTGTGATGTCACAATGGGGGAAACGACATTGTGATGTCACAATGGGGGAAATGGCATTGTGATGTCACAATGTGGGAAAGGGCATTGTAATGTCACAATGGGGAAAACGGCATTGTAATGTCACAATGGGGGAAATGGAATTGTGATGTCACAATGGGAAAAACAGCATTGTGATGTCACAATGGGGGAAATGGCATTGTGATATCACAATGGAGGAAATGGCATTGTGATGTCACAATGGGGGAAACGGCATTGTGATGTCACAATGGAGGAAATGGCATTGTGATGTCACAATGGGGGAAAGGGCATTGTGATGTCACAATGGGGAAAACGGCATTGTAATGTCACAATGGGGGAAATGGAATTGTGATGTCACAATGGGAAAAACAGCATTGTGATGTCACAATGGTGGAAAGGGCATTGTGATGTCACAATGGGGTAAACTGCATTGTGATGTCACAATGGGGGAAAGGGCATTGTGATGTCACAATGGGGTAAACTGCATTGTGATGTCACAATGGGGGAAAGGGCATTGTGATGTCACAATGCGGAAAACGGCATTGTGATGTCACAATGGGGGAATGGGCATTGTTATGTCACAATGGGGAAAACTGCATTGTGATGTCACAATGGGGGAAATGCATTGTGATGTCACAATGTGGGAAATGGCATTGTGATGTCACAATAGGGAAAACAGCATTGTGATGTCACAATGGGGGAAAGGGCATTGTGATGTCACAATGTGGTTAACTGCATTGTGATGTCACAATGGGGGAAATGGCATTGCGATGTCACAATGGGGGAAATGGCATTGTGATGTCACAATGGGGAAAGGGCATTGTGATGTCACAATGGAGGAAATGGCATTGTGATGTCACAATAGGGAAACGGCATTGTGATGTCACAATGGGGGAAAGGGCATTGTGATGTCACAATGGGGTAAACTGCATTCTGATGTCACAATGGGGGAAACGGCATTGTGATGTCACAATGGGGGAAATGGCATTGTGATGTCACAATGGGGAAAGGGCATTGTGATGTCACAATGGGGAAAACTGCATTGTGATGTCACAATGGGGGAGAGGGCATTGTGATGTCACAATGCGGAAAACGGCATAGTGATGTCACAATGGGGGAAAGTGCATTGTGATGTCACAATGGGGGAAAGTGCATTGTGATGTCACAATGGGGGAAATGGCATTGTGATGTCACAATGCGGAAAACGGCATTGTGATGTCACAATGGGGGAAAGGGCATTGTGATGTCACAATGGGGAAAACTGCATTGTGACGTCACAATGGGGGAAAAGGCATTGTGATGTCACAATGTGAGAAATGGCATTGTGATGTCACAATGGGGAATGGGCATTGTGATGTCACAATGGGGAATGGGCATTGTGATGTCACAATGGGGAATGGGCATTGTAATGTCACAATGGAGGAAATTGCATATTGATGTCACAAAAGGGAAAACGGCATTGTGATGTCACAATGGGGGAAAGGGCATTGTGATGTCACAATGGGGTAAACTGCATTGTGATGTCACAATGGGGGAAATGGCATTGTGATGTCACAATGGGGGAAATGGCATTGTGATGTCACAATAGGGAAAACGGCATTGTGATTTCACAATGGGGGGAATGGCATTGTGATGTCACAATGGGGGAAATGGCATTGTGATGTCACAATGGGGAAAGGGCATTGTGATGTCACAATGGAGGAAATGGCATTGTGATGTCACAATAGGGAAAACGGCATTGTGATGTCACAATGGGGGAAAGGGCATTGTGATGTCACAATGTGGTAAACTGCATTGTGATGTCATAATGGGGGAAATGGCATTGTGATGTCACAATGGGGGAAATGGCATTGTGATGTCACAATGGGGAAAACGGCATTGTAATGTCACAATGGGGGAAAGGGCATTGCGATGTCACAATGGGGAAAACTGCATTGTGATGTCACAATGGGGGAAACGACATTGTGATGTCACAATGGGGGAAATGGCATTGTGATGTCACAATGTGGGAAAGGGCATTGTAATGTCACAATGGGGAAAACGGCATTGTTATGTCACAATGGGGGAAATGGAATTGTGATGTCAC
Organism: Eleutherodactylus coqui; assembly: GCF_035609145.1. NCBI lineage: Eukaryota > Metazoa > Chordata > Amphibia > Anura > Eleutherodactylidae > Eleutherodactylus > Eleutherodactylus coqui. The sequence continues at coordinate 487,908 of NW_027102251.1, forward strand.
AATGGGAAAAACAGCATTGTGATGTCACAATGGGGGAAATGGCATTGTGATATCACAATGGAGGAAATGGCATTGTGATGTCACAATGGGGGAAACGGCATTGTGATGTCACAATGGAGGAAATGGCATTGTGATGTCACAATGGGGGAAAGGGCATTGTGATGTCACAATGGGGAAAACGGCATTGTAATGTCACAATGGGGGAAATGGAATTGTGATGTCACAATGGGAAAAACAGCATTGTGATGTCACAATGGTGGAAAGGGCATTGTGATGTCACAATGGGGTAAACTGCATTGTGATGTCACAATGGGGGAAAGGGCATTGTGATGTCACAATGGGGTAAACTGCATTGTGATGTCACAATGGGGGAAAGGGCATTGTGATGTCACAATGCGGAAAACGGCATTGTGATGTCACAATGGGGGAAAGGGCATTGTTATGTCACAATGGGGAAAACTGCATTGTGATGTCACAATGGGGGAAATGCATTGTGATGTCACAATGTGGGAAATGGCATTGTGATGTCACAATAGGGAAAACAGCATTGTGATGTCACAATGGGGGAAAGGGCATTGTGATGTCACAATGTGGTTAACTGCATTGTGATGTCACAATGGGGGAAATGGCATTGCGATGTCACAATGGGGGAAATGGCATTGTGATGTCACAATGGGGAAAGGGCATTGTGATGTCACAATGGAGGAAATGGCATTGTGATGTCACAATAGGGAAACGGCATTGTGATGTCACAATGGGGGAAAGGGCATTGTGATGTCACAATGGGGTAAACTGCATTCTGATGTCACAATGGGGGAAACGGCATTGTGATGTCACAATGGGGGAAATGGCATTGTGATGTCACAATGGGGAAAGGGCATTGTGATGTCACAGTAGGGAAAACGGCATTGTGATGTCACAATGGGGGAAAGGGCATTGTGATGTCACCATGGGGTAAACTGCATTGTGATGTCACAATGGGGGAAACGGCATTGTGATGTCACAATGGGGGAAATGGCATTGTGATGTCACAATGGGGGAAAGGGCATTGTGATGTCACAATGGGGTAAACTGCATTGTGATGTCACAATGGGGGAAACGGCATTGTGATGTCACAATGGGGGAAACGGCATTGTGATGTCACAATGGGGGAAATGGCATTGTGATGTCACAATGGGGGAAATGGCATTGTGATGTCACACTGGGGGAAATGGCATTGTGATGTCACAATGGGGAAAAGGGCATTGTGATGTCACAATGGGGAAAACGGCATTGTGATGTCAACAATGGGGGAAATGGCATTGTGATGTCACAATGGGGGAAAGGGCATTGTGATGTCACAATGGGGGAAAGGACATTGTGATGTCACAATGGGGGAAACGGCATTGTGATGTCACAATGGGGGAAAGGGCATTGTGATGTCACAATGGGGGAAAGGGCATTGTGATGTCACAATAGGGAAAACGGCATTGTGATGTCACAATGGGGGAAATGGCATTGTGATGTCACAATGGGGGAAAGGGCATTGTGATGTCACAATGGGGAAAATGGCATTGTGATGTCACAATGGGGGAAAGGGCATTGCGATGTCACAATGGGGAAAACTGCATTGTGATGTCAGAATGGGGGAAAGGGCATTGTGATGTCACAATGCAGAAAACGGCATTGTGATGTCACAATGGGGGAAATGGCATTGTGATGTCACAATGGGGGAAATGGCATTGTGATATCACAATGGGGGAAATGGCATTGTGATGTCACAATGGGGGAAATGGCATTGTGATGTCACAATGGGTGAAATGGCATTGTGATGTCACAATGGGGGAAAGAGCATTGTGATGTCACAATAGGGAAAACGGCATTGTAATGTCACAATGGGGGAAATGGCATTGTGATGTCACAATGGGGGAAAGGGCATTGCGATGTCACAATGGGGAAAACTGCATTGTGATGTCACAATGGGGGAAAGGGCATTGTGATGTCACAATGGGGAAAACGGCATTGTAATGTCACAATGGGGGAAATGGAATTGTGATGTCACAATGGGAAAAACAGCATTGTGATGTCACAATGGGGGAAACGGCATTGTGATATCACAATGGGGAAAGGGCATTGTGATGTCACAATGGAGGAAATGGCATTGTGATGTCACAATAGGGAAAACGGCATTGTGATGTCACAATGGGGGAAATGGCATTGTGATGTCACACTGGGGGAAATGGCATTGTGATGTCACAATGGGGTAAACTGCATTGTGTTGTCACAATGGGGCAACGGCATTGTGATGTCACAATGGGGGAAATGGCATTGTGATGTCACAATGGGGGAAAGGGCATTGTGATGTCACAATGGGGGAAAGCACATTGTGATGTCACAATGGGGAAAACTGCATTGTGATGTCACAATGGGGGAGAGGGCATTGTGATGTCACAATGCGGAAAATGGCATAGTGATGTCACAATGGGGGAAAGTGCATTGTGATGTCACAATGGGGGAAAGTGCATTGTGATGTCACAATGGGGGAAAGGGCATTGTGATGTCACAATGGGGAAAACTGCATTGTGACGTCACAATGGGGGAAAAGGCATTGTGATGTCACAATGTGAGAAATGGCATTGTGATGTCACAATGGGGAATGGGCATTGTGATGTCACAATGGGGAATGGGCATTGTGATGTCACAATGGGGAATGGGCATTGTAATGTCACAATGGAGGAAATTGCATATTGATGTCACAAAAGGGAAAACGGCATTGTGATGTCACAATGGGGGAAAGGGCATTGTGATGTCACAATGGGGTAAACTGCATTGTGATGTCACAATGGGGGAAATGGCATTGTGATGTCACAATGGGGGAAATGGCATTGTGATGTCACAATAGGGAAAACGGCATTGTGATTTCACAATGGGGGGAATGGCATTGTGATGTCACAATGGGGGAAATGGCATTGTGATGTCACAATGGGGAAAGGGCATTGTGATGTCACAATGGAGGAAATGGCATTGTGATGTCACAATAGGGAAAACGGCATTGTGATGTCACAATGGGGGAAAGGGCATTGTGATGTCACAATGTGGTAAACTGCATTGTGATGTCATAATGGGGGAAATGGCATTGTGATGTCACAATGGGGGAAATGGCATTGTGATGTCACAATGGGGAAAACGGCATTGTAATGTCACAATGGGGGAAAGGGCATTGCGATGTCACAATGGGGAAAACTGCATTGTGATGTCACAATGGGGGAAACGACATTGTGATGTCACAATGGGGGAAATGGCATTGTGATGTCACAATGTGGGAAAGGGCATTGTAATGTCACAATGGGGAAAACGGCATTGTAATGTCACAATGGGGGAAATGGAATTGTGATGTCACAATGGGAAAAACAGCATTGTGATGTCACAATGGGGGAAATGGCATTGTGATATCACAATGGAGGAAATGGCATTGTGATGTCACAATGGGGGAAACGGCATTGTGATGTCACAATGGAGGAAATGGCATTGTGATGTCACAATGGGGGAAAGGGCATTGTGATGTCACAATGGGGAAAACGGCATTGTAATGTCACAATGGGGGAAATGGAATTGTGATGTCACAATGGGAAAAACAGCATTGTGATGTCACAATGGTGGAAAGGGCATTGTGATGTCACAATGGGGTAAACTGCATTGTGATGTCACAATGGGGGAAAGGGCATTGTGATGTCACAATGGGGTAAACTGCATTGTGATGTCACAATGGGGGAAAGGGCATTGTGATGTCACAATGCGGAAAACGGCATTGTGATGTCACAATGGGGGAAAGGGCATTGTTATGTCACAATGGGGAAAACTGCATTGTGATGTCACAATGGGGGAAATGCATTGTGATGTCACAATGTGGGAAATGGCATTGTGATGTCACAATAGGGAAAACAGCATTGTGATGTCACAATGGGGGAAAGGGCATTGTGATGTCACAATGGGGGAAATGGCATTGTGATGTCACAATGGGGAAAGGGCATTGTGATGTCACAATGGAGGAAATGGCATTGTGATGTCACAATAGGGAAACGGCATTGTGATGTCACAATGGGGGAAAGGGCATTGTGATGTCACAATGGGGTAAACTGCATTCTGATGTCACAATGGGGGAAACGGCATTGTGATGTCACAATGGGGAAATGCATTGTGATGTCACAATGGGGAAAGGGCATTGTGATGTCACAGTAGGGAAAACGGCATTGTGATGTCACAATGGGGGAAAGGGCATTGTGATGTCACCATGGGGTAAACTGCATTGTGATGTCACAATGGGGAAACGCATAGTGTTTTGTGTGTGTGATGTCACAATGGGGGGAAATGGCATTGTGATGTCACAATGGGGGAAAGGGCATTGTGATGTCACAATGGGGTAAACTGCATTGTGATGTCACAATGGGGGAAACGGCATTGTGATGTCACAATGGGGGAAACGGCATTGTGATGTCACAATGGGGGAAATGGCATTGTGATGTCACAATGGGGGAAATGGCATTGTGATGTCACACTGGGGGAAATGGCATTGTGATGTCACAATGGGGAAAAGGGCATTGTGATGTCACAATGGGGAAAACGGCATTGTGATGTCAACAATGGGGGAAATGGCATTGTGATGTCACAATGGGGGAAAGGGCATTGTGATGTCACAATGGGGGAAAGGACATTGTGATGTCACAATGGGGGAAACGGCATTGTGATGTCACAATGGGGGAAAGGGCATTGTGATGTCACAATGGGGGAAAGGGCATTGTGATGTCACAATAGGGAAAACGGCATTGTGATGTCACAATGGGGGAAATGGCATTGTGATGTCACAATGGGGGAAAGGGCATTGTGATGTCACAATGGGAAAATGGCATTGTGATGTCACAATGGGGGGAAAGGGCATTGCGATGTCACAATGGGGAAAACTGCATTGTGATGTCAGAATGGGGAAAGGGCATTGTGATGTCACAATGCAGAAAACGGCATTGTGATGTCACAATGGGGGAAATGGCATTGTGATGTCACAATGGGGGAAATGGCATTGTGATATCACAATGGGGGAAATGGCATTGTGATGTCACAATGGGGGAAATGGCATTGTGATGTCACAATGGGTGAAATGGCATTGTGATGTCACAATGGGGGAAAGAGCATTGTGATGTCACAATAGGGAAAACGGCATTGTAATGTCACAATGGGGGAAATGCATTGTGATGTCACAATGGGGGAAAGGGCATTGTGATGTCACAATGTGGAAAACGGCATTGTGATGTCACAATGGGGGAAAGGGCATTGCGATGTCACAATGGGGAAAACTGCATTGTGATGTCACAATGGGGGAAAGGGCATTGTGATGTCACAATGGGGAAAACGGCATTGTAAGTCACAATGGGGGAAATGGAATTGTGATGTCACAATGGAAAAACAGCATTGTGATGTCACAATGGGGGAAACGGCATTGTGATATCACAATGGGGAAAGGCATTGTGATGTCACAATGGAGGAAATGGCATTGTGATGTCACAATAGGGAAAACGGCATTGTGATGTCACAATGGGGAAAGGGCATTGTGAATGTCACAATGGGGTAAACTGCATTGTGATGTCACAATGGGGGAAACGGCATTGTGATGTCACAATGGGGGAAATGGCATTGTGATGTCACAATGGGGCAAATGTCATTGTGATTTCCCAATGGGGGAAATGGCATTGTGATGTCACAATGGGGGGAAAACGGCATTGTGATGTCACAATGGGGAAATGGCATTGTGATGTCACAATGGGGGAAAGGACATTGTGATGTCACAATGGGGTAAACTGCATTGTGATGTCACAATGGGGGAAAGGGCATTGTGATGTCACAATGCGGAAAACGGCATTGTGATGTCACAATGGGGGAAAGGGCATTGTGATGTCACAAAGGGGAAAACTGCATTGTGATGTCACAATGGGGAAAAGGCATTGTGATGTCACAATGTGGGAAATGGCATTGTGATGTCACAATAGGGAAAACAGCATTGTGATGTCACAATGGGGGAAAGGGCATTGTGATGTCACAATGTGGTTTAACTGCATTGTGATGTCACAATGGGGGGAAATGGCATTGTGATGTCACAATGGGGGAAATGGCATTGTGATGTCACAATGGGGAAATGGCATTGCGATGTCACAATGGGGAAAGGGCATTGTGATGTCACAATGGAGGAAATGGCATTGTGATGTCACAATAGGGAAACGGCATTGTGATGTCACAATGGGGGAAAGGGCATTGTGATGTCACAATGGGGTAAACTGCATCTGATGTCACAATGGGGAAACGGCATTCTGATGTCACAATGGGGGGAAATGGCATTGTGATGTCACAATGGGGAAAGGGCATTGTGATGTCACAGTAGGGAAAACGGCATTGTGATGTCACAATGGGGGAAATGGCATTGTGATGTCACAATGGGGCGAAATGGTATTGTGATGTCACAATGGGGGAAATGGCATTGTGATGTCACAATGGGGGAAACGGCATTGTGATGTCACAATGGGGGAAATGGCATTGTGATGTCACAATGGGGGAAATGGCATTGTGATGTCACAATGGGGGAAAGGGTCATTGTGATGTCACAATGGGGGTAAACTGCATTGTGATGTCAGAATGGGGAAAGGGCATTGTGATGTCACAATGCGGAAAACGGCATTGTGATGTCACAATGGGGGAAAGGGCATTGTGATGTCACAATGGGGAAAACTGCATTGTGATGTCACAATGGGGGAAAAGGCATTGTGATGTCACAATGTGGGAAATGGCATTGTGATGTCACAATAGGGAAAACAGCATTGTGATGTCACAATGGGGGGAAAGGGCATTGTGATGTCACAATGTGGTTAACTGCATTGTGATGTCACAATGTGGGAAATGGGCATTGTGATGTCACAATGGGGAAATGGCATTGTGATGTCACAATGGGGAAAGGGCATTGTGATGTCACAATGGAGGAAATGGCATTGTGATGTCACAATAGGGAAACCGCATTGTGATGTCACAATGGGGGAAAGGGCATTGTGATGTCACAATGGGGTAAACTGCATTCTGATGTCACAATGGGGGAAACGGCATTGTGATGTCACAATGGGGAAATGGCATTGTGATGTCACAATGGGGAAAGGGCATTGTGATGTCACAGTAGGGGAAACGGCATTGTGATGTCCACAATGGGGGAAAAGGGCATTGTGATGTCACAATGGGGTAAACTGCATTGTGATGTCACAAAGGGGGAAACGGCATTGTGATGTCACAATGGGGGAAAGGGCATTGTGATGTCACAATGGGGGAAAGGGCATTGTGATGTCACAATAGGGGAAAACGGCATTGTGATGTCACAATGGGGGAAATGGCATGGTGATGTCACAATGGGGGAAAGGGCATTGTGATGTCACAATGGGAAAATGGCATTGTGATGTCACAATGGGGGAAAGGGCATTGCGGTGTCACAATGGGGAAAACTGCATTGTGATGTCAGAATGGGGGAAAGGGCATTGTGATGTCACAATGCAGAAAACGGCATTGTGATGTCACAATAGGGAAACGGCATTGTAATGTCACAATGGGGGAAATGGCATTGTGATGTCACAATGGGGGAAAGGGCATTGTGATGTCACAATGTGGAAAACGGCATTGTGATGTCACATGGGGGAGAGGGCATTGTGATGTCACAATGCGGGAAAACGGCATAGTGATGTCACAATGGGGGAAAGTGCATTGTGATGTCACAATGGGGGAAAGTGCATTGTGATGTCCACAATGGGGGAAATGGCATTGTGATGTCACAATGCGGAAACGGCATTGTGATGTCACAATGGGGGAAAGGGCATTGTGATGTCACAATGGGGAAAACTGCATTGTGACGTCACAATGGGGGAAAAGGCATTGTGATGTCACAATGGGGAATGGGCATTGTGATGTCACAATGGGGAATGGGCATTGTGATGTCACAATGGGAATGGGCATTGTAATGTCACAATGGAGGAAATTGCATATTGATGTCACAAAAGGGGAAAACGGCATTGTGATGTCACAATGGGGAAAGGGCATTGTGATGTCACAATGGGGTAAACTGCATTGTGATGTCACAATGGGGGAAATGGCATTGTGATGTCACAATGGGGGAAATGGCATTGTGATGTCACAATAGGGAAAACGGCATTGTGATTTCACAATGGGGGGAATGGCATTGTGATGTCACAATGGGGGAAATGGCATTGTGATGTCACAATGGGGAAAGGGCATTGTGATGTCACAATGGGGGAAATGGCATTGTGATGTCACAATGGGGAAAACGGCATTGTAATGTCACAATGGGGGAAAGGGCATTGCGATGTCACAATGGGGAAAACTGCATTGTGATGTCACAATGGGGGAAACGGCATTGTGATGTCACAATGGGGGAAATGGCATTGTGATGTCACAATGTGGGAAAGGGCATTGTAATGTCACAATGGGGAAAACGGCATTGTAATGTCACAATGGGGGAAATGGAATTGTGATGTCACAATGGGAAAAACAGCATTGTGATGTCACAATGGGGGAAACGGCATTGTGATATCACAATGGAGGAAATGGCATTGTGATGTCACAATGGGGGAAACGGCATTGTGATGTCACAATGGAGGAAATGGCATTGTGATGTCACAATGGGGGAAAGGGCATTGTGATGTCACAATGGGGAAAACGGCATTGTAATGTCACAATGGGGGAAATGGAATTGTGATGTCACAATGGGAAAAACAGCATTGTGATGTCACAATGGTGGAAAGGGCATTGTGATGTCACAATGGGTGCATTGTGATGTCACAATGGGGGAAAGGGCATTGTGATGTCACAATGGGGTAAACTGCATTGTGATGTCACAATGGGGGAAAGGGCATTGTGATGTCACAATGTGGAAAACGGCATTGTGATGTCACAATGGGGGAAAGGGCATTGTTATGTCACAATGGGGAAAACTGCATTGTGATGTCACAATGGGGGAAATGCATTGTGATGTCACAATGTGGGAAATGGCATTGTGATGTCACAATAGGGAAAACAGCATTGTGATGTCACAATGGGGGAAAGGGCATTGTGATGTCACAATGTGGTTAACTGCATTGTGATGTCACAATGGGGGAAATGGCATTGCGATGTCACAATGGGGGAAATGGCATTGTGATGTCACAATGGGGAAAGGGCATTGTGATGTCACAATGGAGGAAATGGCATTGTGATGTCACAATAGGGAAACGGCATTGTGATGTCACAATGGGGGAAAGGGCATTGTGATGTCACAATGGGGTAAACTGCATTCTGATGTCACAATGGGGGAAACGGCATTGTGATGTCACAATGGCGGAAATGGCATTGTGATGTCACAATGGGGAAAGGGCATTGTGATGTCACAGTAGGGAAAACGGCATTGTGATGTCACAATGGGGGAAAGGGCATTGTGATGTCACCATGGGGTAAACTGCATTGTGATGTCACAATGGGGGAAACGGCATTGTGATGTCACAATGGGGGAAATGGCATTGTGATGTCACAATGGGGAAAGGGCATTGTGATGTCACAGTAGGGAAAACGGCATTGTGATGTCACAATGGGGGAAAGGGCATTGTGATGTCACAATGGGGTAAACTGCATTGTGACGTCACAATGGGGGAAACGGCATTGTGATGTCACAATGGGGGAAAGGGCATTGCGGTGTCACAATGGGGAAAACTGCATTGTGATGTCAGAATGGGGGAAAGGGCATTGTGATGTCACAATGGGGGAAATGGCATTGTGATATCACAATGGGGGAAATGGCATTGTGATGTCACAATGGGGGAAATGGCATTGTGATGTCACAATGGGTGAAATGGCATTGTGATGTCACAATGGGGGAAAGAGCATTGTGATGTCACAATAGGGAAAACGGCATTGTAATGTCACAATGGGGGAAATGGCATTGTAATGTCACAATGGGGGAAAGGGCATTGTGATGTCACAATGTGGAAAACGGCATAGTGATGTCACAATGGGGGAGAGGGCATTGTGATGTCACAATGCGGAAAACGGCATAGTGATGTCACAATGGGGGAAAGTGCATTGTGATGTCACAATGGGGGAAAGTGCATTGTGATGTCACAATGGGGGAAATGGCATTGTGATGTCACAATGCGGAAAACGGTATTGTGATGTCACAATGGGGGAAAGGGCATTGTGATGTCACAATGGGGAAAACTGCATTGTGACGTCACAATGGGGGAAAAGGCATTGTGATGTCACAATGTGAGAAATGGCATTGTGATGTCACAATGGGGAATGGGCATTGTGATGTCACAATGGGGAATGGGCATTGTGATGTCACAATGGGGAATGGGCATTGTAATGTCACAATGGAGGAAATTGCATATTGATGTCACAAAAGGGAAAACGGCATTGTGATGTCACAATGGGGAAAGGGCATTGTGATGTCACAATGGGGTAAACTGCATTGTGATGTCACAATGGGGGAAATGGCATTGTGATGTCACAATAGGGAAAACGGCATTGTGATTTCACAATGGGGGGAATGGCATTGTGATGTCACAATGGGGGAAATGGCATTGTGATGTCACAATGGGGAAAGGGCATTGTGATGTCACAATGGGGGAAATGGCATTGTGATGTCACAATGGGGAAAACGGCATTGTAATGTCACAATGGGGGAAAGGGCATTGCGATGTCACAATGGGGAAAACTGCATTGTGATGTCACAATGGGGGAAACGGCATTGTGATGTCACAATGGGGGAAATGGCATTGTGATGTCACAATGTGGGAAAGGGCATTGTAATGTCACAATGGGGAAAACGGCATTGTAATGTCACAATGGGGGAAATGGAATTGTGATGTCACAATGGGAAAAACAGCATTGTGATGTCACAATGGGGGAAACGGCATTGTGATATCACAATGGAGGAAATGGCATTGTGATGTCACAATGGGGGAAACGGCATTGTGATGTCACAATGGAGGAAATGGCATTGTGATGTCACAATGGGGGAAAGGGCATTGTGATGTCACAATGGGGAAAACGGCATTGTAATGTCACAATGGGGGAAATGGAATTGTGATGTCACAATGGGAAAAACAGCATTGTGATGTCACAATGGTGGAAAGGGCATTGTGATGTCACAATGGGGTAAACTGCATTGTGATGTCACAATGGGGGAAAGGGCATTGTGATGTCACAATGGGGTAAACTGCATTGTGATGTCACAATGGGGGAAAGGGCATTGTGATGTCACAATGCGGAAAACGGCATTGTGATGTCACAATGGGGGAAAGGGCATTGTTATGTCACAATGGGGAAAACTGCATTGTGATGTCACAATGGGGGAAATGCATTGTGATGTCACAATGTGGGAAATGGCATTGTGATGTCACAATAGGGAAAACAGCATTGTGATGTCACAATGGGGGAAAGGGCATTGTGATGTCACAATGTGGTTAACTGCATTGTGATGTCACAATGGGGGAAATGGCATTGCGATGTCACAATGGGGGAAATGGCATTGTGATGTCACAATGGGGAAAGGGCATTGTGATGTCACAATGGAGGAAATGGCATTGTGATGTCACAATAGGGAAACGGCATTGTGATGTCACAATGGGGGAAAGGGCATTGTGATGTCACAATGGGGTAAACTGCATTCTGATGTCACAATGGGGGAAACGGCATTGTGATGTCACAATGGGGGAAATGGCATTGTGATGTCACAATGGGGAAAGGGCATTGTGATGTCACAGTAGGGAAAACGGCATTGTGATGTCACAATGGGGGAAAGGGCATTGTGATGTCACCATGGGGTAAACTGCATTGTGATGTCACAATGGGGGAAAGGGCATTGTGATGTCACAATGGGGTAAACTGCATTGTGACGTCACAATGGGGGAAACGGCATTGTGATGTCACAATGGGGGAAATGGCATTGTGATGTCACACTGGGGGAAATGGCATTGTGATGTCACAATGGGGAAAAGGGCATTGTGATGTCACAATGGGGAAAACGGCATTGTGATGTCAACAATGGGGGAAATGGCATTGTGATGTCACAATGGGGGAAAGGGCATTGTGATGTCACAATGGGGGAAAGGACATTGTGATGTCACAATGGGGGAAACGGCATTGTGATGTCCCAATGGGGAAAACGGCATTGTGATGTCACAATGGGGGAGAGGGCATTGTGATGTCACAATGGGGTAAACTGCATTGTGATGTCACAATGGGGGAAATGGCATTGTGATGTCACAATGGGGGAAATGGCATTGTGATGTCACACTGGGGGAAATGGCATTGTGATGTCACAATGGGGAAAAGGGCATTGTGATGTCACAATGGGAAAAAACGGCATTGTGATGTCACAATGGGGGAAAGGGCATTGTGATGTCACAATGGGGTAAACTGCATTGTGATGTCACAATGGGGGAAACGGCATTGTGATGTCACAATGGGGGAGAGGGCATTGTGATGTCACAATGCGGAAAACGGCATAGTGATGTCACAATGGGGGAAAGTGCATTGTGATGTCACAATGGGGGAAAGTGCATTGTGATGTCACAATGGGGGAAATGGCATTGTGATGTCACAATGCGGAAAACGGTATTGTGATGTCACAATGGGGGAAAGGGCATTGTGATGTCACAATGGGGAAAACTGCATTGTGACGTCACAATGGGGGAAAAGGCATTGTGATGTCACAATGTGAGAAATGGCATTGTGATGTCACAATGGGGAATGGGCATTGTGATGTCACAATGGGGAATGGGCATTGTGATGTCACAATGGGGAATGGGCATTGTAATGTCACAATGGAGGAAATTGCATATTGATGTCACAAAAGGGAAAACGGCATTGTGATGTCACAATGGGGAAAGGGCATTGTGATGTCACAATGGGGTAAACTGCATTGTGATGTCACAATGGGGGAAATGGCATTGTGATGTCACAATGGGGGAAATGGCATTGTGATGTCACAATAGGGAAAACGGCATTGTGATTTCACAATGGGGGGAATGGCATTGTGATGTCACAATGGGGGAAATGGCATTGTGATGTCACAATGGGGAAAGGGCATTGTGATGTCACAAAGGGGGAAATGGCATTGTGATGTCACAATGGGGAAAACGGCATTGTAATGTCACAATGGGGGAAAGGGCATTGCGATGTCACAATGGGGAAAACTGCATTGTGATGTCACAATGGGGGAAACGGCATTGTGATGTCACAATGGGGGAAATGGTATTGTGATGTCACAATGTGGGAAAGGGCATTGTAATGTCACAATGGGGAAAACGGCATTGTAATGTCACAATGGGGGAAATGGAATTGTGATGTCACAATGGGAAAAACAGCATTGTGATGTCACAATGGGGGAAACGGCATTGTGATATCACAATGGAGGAAATGGCATTGTGATGTCACAATGGGGGAAACGGCATTGTGATGTCACAATGGAGGAAATGGCATTGTGATGTCACAATGGGGGAAAGGGCATTGTGATGTCACAATGGGGAAAACGGCATTGTAATGTCACAATGGGGGAAATGGAATTGTGATGTCACAATGGGAAAAACAGCATTGTGATGTCACAATGGTGGAAAGGGCATTGTGATGTCACAATGGGGTAAACTGCATTGTGATGTCACAATGGGGGAAAGGGCATTGTGATGTCACAATGGGGTAAACTGCATTGTGATGTCACAATGGGGGAAAGGGCATTGTGATGTCACAATGCGGAAAACGGCATTGTGATGTCACAATGGGGGAAAGGGCATTGTTATGTCACAATGGGGAAAACTGCATTGTGATGTCACAATGGGGGAAATGCATTGTGATGTCACAATGTGGGAAATGGCATTGTGATGTCACAATAGGGAAAACAGCATTGTGATGTCACAATGGGGGAAAGGGCATTGTGATGTCACAATGTGGTTAACTGCATTGTGATGTCACAATGGGGGAAATGGCATTGCGATGTCACAATGGGGGAAATGGCATTGTGATGTCACAATGGGGAAAGGGCATTGTGATGTCACAATGGAGGAAATGGCATTGTGATGTCACAATAGGGAAACGGCATTGTGATGTCACAATGGGGGAAAGGGCATTGTGATGTCACAATGGGGTAAACTGCATTCTGATGTCACAATGGGGGAAACGGCATTGTGATGTCACAATGGGGGAAATGGCATTGTGATGTCACAATGGGGAAAGGGCATTGTGATGTCACAGTAGGGAAAACGGCATTGTGATGTCACAATGGGGGAAAGGGCATTGTGATGTCACCATGGGGTAAACTGCATTGTGATGTCACAATGGGGGAAAGGGCATTGTGATGTCACAATGGGGTAAACTGCATTGTGACGTCACAATGGGGGAAACGGCATGATGATGTCACAATGGGGGAAATGGCATTGTGATGTCACACTGGGGGAAATGGCATTGTGATGTCACAATGGGGAAAAGGGCATTGTGATGTCACAATGGGGAAAACGGCATTGTGATGTCAACAATGGGGGAAATGGCATTGTGATGTCACAATGGGGGAAAGGGCATTGTGATGTCACAATGGGGGAAAGGACATTGTGATGTCACAATGGGGGAAACGGCATTGTGATGTCCCAATGGGGAAAACGGCATTGTGATGTCACAATGGGGGAGAGGGCATTGTGATGTCACAATGGGGTAAACTGCATTGTGATGTCACAATGGGGGAAATGGCATTGTGATGTCACAATGGGGGAAATGGCATTGTGATGTCACACTGGGGGAAATGGCATTGTGATGTCACAATGGGGAAAAGGGCATTGTGATGTCACAATGGGAAAAAACGGCATTGTGATGTCACAATGGGGGAAAGGGCATTGTGATGTCACAATGGGGTAAACTGCATTGTGATGTCACAATGGGGGAAACGGCATTGTGATGTCACAATGGGGGAAAGGGCATTGTGATGTCACAATGGGGGAAAGGGCATTGTGATGTCACAATAGGGAAAACGGCATTGTGATGTCACAATGGGGGAAATGGCATTGTGATGTCACAATGGGGGAAAGGGCATTGTGATGTCACAATGGGGAAAATGGCATTGTGATGTCACAATGGGGGAAAGGGCATTGCGATGTCACAATGGGGAAAACTGCATTGTGATGTCAGAATGGGGGAAAGGGCATTGTGATGTCACAATGCAGAAAACGGCATTGTGATGTCACAATGGGGGAAATGGCATTGTGATGTCACAATGGGGGAAATGGCATTGTGATATCACAATGGGGGAAATGGCATTGTGATGTCACAATGGGGGAAATGGCATTGTGATGTCACAATGGGTGAAATGGCATTGTGATGTCACAATGGGGGAAAGAGCATTGTGATGTCACAATAGGGAAAACGGCATTGTAATGTCACAATGGGGGAAATGGCATTGTGATGTCACAATGGGGGAAAGGGCATTGTGATGTCACAATGTGG
The DNA here is from genome assembly GCF_035609145.1 of Eleutherodactylus coqui. Lineage (NCBI taxonomy): Eukaryota > Metazoa > Chordata > Amphibia > Anura > Eleutherodactylidae > Eleutherodactylus > Eleutherodactylus coqui. Next base: position 503,442 of record NW_027102251.1, read on the forward strand.
AAAATGGCATTGTGATGTCACAATGGGGGAAAGGGCATTGCGATGTCACAATGGGGAAAACTGCATTGTGATGTCACAATGGGGGAAAGGGCATTGTGATGTCACAATGGGGAAAACGGCATTGTAATGTCACAATGGGGGAAATGGAATTGTGATGTCACAATGGGAAAAAAAGCATTGTGATGTCACAATGGGGGAAACGGCATTGTGATATCACAATGGGGAAAGGGCATTGTGATGTCACAATGGAGGAAATGGCATTGTGATGTCACAATAGGGAAAACGGCATTGTGATGTCACAATGGGGGAAAGGGCATTGTGATGTCACAATGGGGTAAACTGCATTGTGATGTCACAATGGGGGAAACGGCACTGTGATGTCACAATGGGGGAAATGGCATTGTGATGTCACAATGGGGGAAATGGCATTGTGATGTCACAATGGGGGAAACGGCATTGTGATGTCACAATAGGGAAAACGGCATTGTGATGTCACAATGGGGGAAAGGGCATTGTGATGTCACAATGTGGTTAACTGCATTGTGATGTCACAATGGGGGAAATGGCATTGTGATGTCACAATGGGGGAAATGGCATTGTGATGTCACAATGGGGAAAGGGCATTGTGATGTCACAATGGAGGAAATGGCATTGTGATGTCACAATAGGGAAACGGCATTGTGATGTCACAATGGGGGAAAGGGCATTGTGATGTCACAATGGGGTAAACTGCATTCTGATGTCACAATGGGGGAAACGGCATTGTGATGTCACAATGGGGGAAATGGCATTGTGATGTCACAATGGGGAAAGGGCATTGTGATGTCACAGTAGGGAAAACGGCATTGTGATGTCACAATGGGGGAAATGGCATTGTGATGTCACAATGGGGGAAATGGCATTGTGATGTCACAATGGGGGAAATGGCATTGTGATGTCACAATGGGGGAAACGGCATTGTGATGTCACAATGGGGGAAATGGCATTGTGATGTCACAATGGGGGAAAGGGCATTGTGATGTCACAATGGGGTAAACTGCATTGTGATGTCACAATGGGGGAAAGGGCATTGTGATGTCACAATGCGGATAACGGCATTGTGATGTCACAATGGGGAAAGGGCATTGTGATGTCACAATGGGGAAAACTGCATTGTGATGTCACAATGGGGGAAAAGGCATTGTGATGTCACAATGTGGGAAATGGCATTGTGATGTCACAATAGGGAAAACAGCATTGTGATGTCACAATGGGGGAAAGGGCATTGTGATGTCACAATGTGGTTAACTGCATTGTGATGTCACAATGGGGGAAATGGCATTGTGATGTCACAATGGGGGAAATGGCATTGTGATGTCACAATGGGGAAAGGGCATTGTGATGTCACAATGGAGGAAATGGCATTGTGATGTCACAATAGGGAAACGGCATTGTGATGTCACAATGGGGGAAAGGGCATTGTGATGTCACAATGGGGTAAACTGCATTCTGATGTCACAATGGGGGAAACGGCATTGTGATGTCACAATGGGGGAAATGGCATTGTGATGTCACAATGGGGAAAGGGCATTGTGATGTCACAGTAGGGAAAACGGCATTGTGATGTCACAATGGGGGAAAGGGCATTGTGATGTCACAATGGGGTAAACTGCATTGTGATGTCACAATGGGGGAAACGGCATTGTGATGTCACAATGGGGAAAATGGCATTGTGATGTCACAATGGGGGAAAGGGCATTGCGGTGTCACAATGGGGAAAACTGCATTGTGATGTCAGAATGGGGGAAAGGGCATTGTGATGTCACAATGCAGAAAACGGCATTGTGATGTCACAATGGGGGAAATGGCATTGTGATGTCACAATGGGGGAAATGGCATTGTGATATCACAATGGGGGAAATGGCATTGTGATGTCACAATGGGGGAAATGGCATTGTGATGTCACAATGGGTGAAATGGCATTGTGATGTCACAATGGGGGAAAGAGCATTGTGATGTCACAATAGGGAAAACGGCATTGTAATGTCACAATGGGGGAAATGGCATTGTGATGTCACAATGGGGGAAAGGGCATTGTGATGTCACAATGTGGAAAACGGCATTGTGATGTCACAATGGGGGAAAGGGCATTGCGATGTCACAATGCGGAAAACTGCATTGTGATGTCACAATGGGGGAAAGGGCATTGTGATGTCACAATGGGGAAAACGGCATTGTAATGTCACAATGGGGGAAATGGAATTGTGATGTCACAATGGGAAAAACAGCATTGTGATGTCACAATGGGGGAAACGGCATTGTGATATCACAATGGGGAAAGGGCATTGTGATGTACAATGGAGGAAATGGCATTGTGATGTCACAATAGGGAAAACGGCATTGTGATGTCACAATGGGGGAAAGGGCATTGTGATGTCACAATAGGGTAAACTGCATTGTGATGTCACAATGGGGGAAACGACATTGTGATGTCACAATGGGGGAAATGGCATTGTGATGTCACAATGGGGGAAATGGCATTGTGATGTCACAATGGGGGAAACGGCATTGTGATGTCACAATGGGGGAAACGGCATTGTGATGTCACAATGGGGGGAATGGCATTGTGATGTCACAATGGGGTAAACTGCATTGTGATGTCACAATGGGGGAAACGGCACTGTGATGTCACAATGGGGGAAATGGCATTGTGATGTCACAATGGGGGAAATGGCATTGTGATGTCACAATGGGGGAAACGGCATTGTGATGTCACAATAGGGAAAACGGCATTGTGATGTCACAATGGGGGAAAGGGCATTGTGATGTCACAATGTGGTTAACTGCATTGTGATGTCACAATGGGGGAAACGGCATTGTGATGTCACAATGGGGGAAATGGCATTGTGATGTCACAATGGGGGAAATGGCATTGTGATGTCACAATGTGGGAAAGGGCATTGTAATGTCACAATGGGGAAAACGGCATTGTAATGTCACAATGGGGGAAATGGAATTGTGATGTCACAATGGGAAAAACAGCATTGTGATGTCACAATGGGGGAAACGGCATTGTGATATCACAATGGAGGAAATGGCATTGTGATGTCACAATGGGGGAAACGGCATTGTGATGTCACAATGGAGGAAATGGCATTGTGATGTCACAATGGGGGAAAGGGCATTGTGATGTCACAATGGGGAAAACGGCATTGTAATGTCACAATGGGGGAAATGGAATTGTGATGTCACAATGGGAAAAACAGCATTGTGATGTCACAATGGTGGAAAGGGCATTGTGATGTCACAATGGGGTAAACTGCATTGTGATGTCACAATGGGGGAAAGGGCATTGTGATGTCACAATGGGGTAAACTGCATTGTGATGTCACAATGGGGGAAAGGGCATTGTGATGTCACAATGCGGAAAACGGCATTGTGATGTCACAATGGGGGAAAGGGCATTGTTATGTCACAATGGGGAAAACTGCATTGTGATGTCACAATGGGGGAAATGCATTGTGATGTCACAATGTGGGAAATGGCATTGTGATGTCACAATAGGGAAAACAGCATTGTGATGTCACAATGGGGGAAAGGGCATTGTGATGTCACAATGTGGTTAACTGCATTGTGATGTCACAATGGGGGAAATGGCATTGCGATGTCACAATGGGGGAAATGGCATTGTGATGTCACAATGGGGAAAGGGCATTGTGATGTCACAATGGAGGAAATGGCATTGTGATGTCACAATAGGGAAACGGCATTGTGATGTCACAATGGGGGAAAGGGCATTGTGATGTCACAATGGGGTAAACTGCATTCTGATGTCACAATGGGGGAAACGGCATTGTGATGTCACAATGGGGGAAATGGCATTGTGATGTCACAATGGGGAAAGGGCATTGTGATGTCACAGTAGGGAAAACGGCATTGTGATGTCACAATGGGGGAAAGGGCATTGTGATGTCACCATGGGGTAAACTGCATTGTGATGTCACAATGGGGGAAAGGGCATTGTGATGTCACAATGGGGTAAACTGCATTGTGACGTCACAATGGGGGAAACGGCATTGTGATGTCACAATGGGGGAAATGGCATTGTGATGTCACACTGGGGGAAATGGCATTGTGATGTCACAATGGGGAAAAGGGCATTGTGATGTCACAATGGGGAAAACGGCATTGTGATGTCAACAATGGGGGAAATGGCATTGTGATGTCACAATGGGGGAAAGGGCATTGTGATGTCACAATGGGGGAAAGGACATTGTGATGTCACAATGGGGGAAACGGCATTGTGATGTCCCAATGGGGAAAACGGCATTGTGATGTCACAATGGGGGAGAGGGCATTGTGATGTCACAATGGGGTAAACTGCATTGTGATGTCACAATGGGGGAAATGGCATTGTGATGTCACAATGGGGGAAATGGCATTGTGATGTCACACTGGGGGAAATGGCATTGTGATGTCACAATGGGGAAAAGGGCATTGTGATGTCACAATGGGAAAAAACGGCATTGTGATGTCACAATGGGGGAAAGGGCATTGTGATGTCACAATGGGGGAAAGGGCATTGTGATGTCACAATAGGGAAAACGGCATTGTGATGTCACAATGGGGGAAATGGCATTGTGATGTCACAATGGGGGAAAGGGCATTGTGATGTCACAATGGGGAAAATGGCATTGTGATGTCACAATGGGGGAAAGGGCATTGCGATGTCACAATGGGGAAAACTGCATTGTGATGTCAGAATGGGGGAAAGGGCATTGTGATGTCACAATGCAGAAAACGGCATTGTGATGTCACAATGGGGGAAATGGCATTGTGATGTCACAATGGGGGAAATGGCATTGTGATATCACAATGGGGGAAATGGCATTGTGATGTCACAATGGGGGAAATGGCATTGTGATGTCACAATGGGTGAAATGGCATTGTGATGTCACAATGGGGGAAAGAGCATTGTGATGTCACAATAGGGAAAACGGCATTGTAATGTCACAATGGGGGAAATGGCATTGTGATGTCACAATGGGGGAAAGGGCATTGTGATGTCACAATGTGGAAAACGGCATTGTGATGTCACAATGGGGGAAAGGGCATTGCGATGTCACAATGGGGAAAACTGCATTGTGATGTCACAATGGGGGAAAGGGCATTGTGATGTCACAATGGGGAAAACGGCATTGTAATGTCACAATGGGGGAAATGGAATTGTGATGTCACAATGGGAAAAAAAGCATTGTGATGTCACAATGGGGGAAACGGCATTGTGATATCACAATGGGGAAAGGGCATTGTGATGTCACAATGGAGGAAATGGCATTGTGATGTCACAATAGGGAAAACGGCATTGTGATGTCACAATGGGGGAAAGGGCATTGTGATGTCACAATGGGGTAAACTGCATTGTGATGTCACAATGGGGGAAACGGCACTGTGATGTCACAATGGGGGAAATGGCATTGTGATGTCACAATGGGGGAAATGGCATTGTGATGTCACAATGGGGGAAACGGCATTGTGATGTCACAATAGGGAGAACGGCATTGTGATGTCACAATGGGGGAAAGGGCATTGTGATGTCACAATGTGGTTAACTGCATTGTGATGTCACAATGGGGGAAATGGCATTGTGATGTCACAATGGGGGAAATGGCATTGTGATGTCACAATGGGGAAAGGGCATTGTGATGTCACAATGGAGGAAATGGCATTGTGATGTCACAATAGGGAAACGGCATTGTGATGTCACAATGGGGGAAAGGGCATTGTGATGTCACAATGGGGTAAACTGCATTCTGATGTCACAATGGGGGAAACGGCATTGTGATGTCACAATGGGGGAAATGGCATTGTGATGTCACAATGGGGAAAGGGCATTGTGATGTCACAGTAGGGAAAACGGCATTGTGATGTCACAATGGGGGAAATGGCATTGTGATGTCACAATGGGGGAAATGGCATTGTGATGTCACAATGGGGGAAATGGCATTGTGATGTCACAATGGGGGAAACGGCATTGTGATGTCACAATGGGGGAAATGGCATTGTGATGTCACAATGGGGGAAAGGGCATTGTGATGTCACAATGGGGTAAACTGCATTGTGATGTCACAATGGGGGAAAGGGCATTGTGATGTCACAATGCGGATAACGGCATTGTGATGTCACAATGGGGGAAAGGGCATTGTGATGTCACAATGGGGAAAACTGCATTGTGATGTCACAATGGGGGAAAAGGCATTGTGATGTCACAATGTGGGAAATGGCATTGTGATGTCACAATAGGGAAAACAGCATTGTGATGTCACAATGGGGGAAAGGGCATTGTGATGTCACAATGTGGTTAACTGCATTGTGATGTCACAATGGGGGAAATGGCATTGTGATGTCACAATGGGGGAAATGGCATTGTGATGTCACAATGGGGAAAGGGCATTGTGATGTCACAATGGAGGAAATGGCATTGTGATGTCACAATAGGGAAACGGCATTGTGATGTCACAATGGGGGAAAGGGCATTGTGATGTCACAATGGGGTAAACTGCATTCTGATGTCACAATGGGGGAAACGGCATTGTGATGTCACAATGGGGGAAATGGCATTGTGATGTCACAATGGGGAAAGGGCATTGTGATGTCACAGTAGGGAAAACGGCATTGTGATGTCACAATGGGGGAAAGGGCATTGTGATGTCACAATGGGGTAAACTGCATTGTGATGTCACAATGGGGGAAACGGCATTGTGATGTCACAATGGGGAAAATGGCATTGTGATGTCACAATGGGGGAAAGGGCATTGCGGTGTCACAATGGGGAAAACTGCATTGTGATGTCAGAATGGGGGAAAGGGCATTGTGATGTCACAATGCAGAAAACGGCATTGTGATGTCACAATGGGGGAAATGGCATTGTGATGTCACAATGGGGGAAATGGCATTGTGATATCACAATGGGGGAAATGGCATTGTGATGTCACAATGGGGGAAATGGCATTGTGATGTCACAATGGGTGAAATGGCATTGTGATGTCACAATGGGGGAAAGAGCATTGTGATGTCACAATAGGGAAAACGGCATTGTAATGTCACAATGGGGGAAATGGCATTGTGATGTCACAATGGGGGAAAGGGCATTGTGATGTCACAATGTGGAAAACGGCATTGTGATGTCACAATGGGGGAAAGGGCATTGCGATGTCACAATGCGGAAAACTGCATTGTGATGTCACAATGGGGGAAAGGGCATTGTGATGTCACAATGGGGAAAACGGCATTGTAATGTCACAATGGGGGAAATGGAATTGTGATGTCACAATGGGGGAAACGGCATTGTGATATCACAATGGGGAAAGGGCATTGTGATGTACAATGGAGGAAATGGCATTGTGATGTCACAATAGGGAAAACGGCATTGTGATGTCACAATGGGGGAAAGGGCATTGTGATGTCACAATAGGGTAAACTGCATTGTGATGTCACAATGGGGGAAACGACATTGTGATGTCACAATGGGGGAAATGGCATTGTGATGTCACAATGGGGGAAATGGCATTGTGATGTCACAATGGGGGAAACGGCATTGTGATGTCACAATGGGGGAAACGGCATTGTGATGTCACAATGGGGGGAATGGCATTGTGATGTCACAATGGGGTAAACTGCATTGTGATGTCACAATGGGGGAAACGGCACTGTGATGTCACAATGGGGGAAATGGCATTGTGATGTCACAATGGGGGAAATGGCATTGTGATGTCACAATGGGGGAAACGGCATTGTGATGTCACAATAGGGAAAACGGCATTGTGATGTCACAATGGGGGAAAGGGCATTGTGATGTCACAATGTGGTTAACTGCATTGTGATGTCACAATGGGGGAAATGGCATTGTGATGTCACAATGGGGGAAATGGCATTGTGATGTCACAATGGGGAAAGGGCATTGTGATGTCACAATGGAGGAAATGGCATTGTGATGTCACAATAGGGAAACGGCATTGTGATGTCACAATGGGGGAAAGGGCATTGTGATGTCACAATGGGGTAAACTGCATTCTGATGTCACAATGGGGGAAACGGCATTGTGATGTCACAATGGGGGAAATGGCATTGTGATGTCACAATGGGGAAAGGGCATTGTGATGTCACAGTAGGGAAAACGGCATTGTGATGTCACAATGGGGGAAATGGCATTGTGATGTCACAATGGGGGAAATGGCATTGTGATGTCACAATGGGGGAAATGGCATTGTGATGTCACAATGGGGGAAACGGCATTGTGATGTCACAATGGGGGAAATGGCATTGTGATGTCACAATGGGGGAAAGGGCATTGTGATGTCACAATGGGGTAAACTGCATTGTGATGTCACAATGGGGGAAAGGGCATTGTGATGTCACAATGCGGATAACGGCATTGTGATGTCACAATGGGGGAAAGGGCATTGTGATGTCACAATGGGGAAAACTGCATTGTGATGTCACAATGGGGGAAAAGGCATTGTGATGTCACAATGTGGGAAATGGCATTGTGATGTCACAATAGGGAAAACAGCATTGTGATGTCACAATGGGGGAAAGGGCATTGTGATGTCACAATGTGGTTAACTGCATTGTGATGTCACAATGGGGGAAATGGCATTGTGATGTCACAATGGGGGAAATGGCATTGTGATGTCACAATGGGGAAAGGGCATTGTGATGTCACAATGGAGGAAATGGCATTGTGATGTCACAATAGGGAAACGGCATTGTGATGTCACAATGGGGGAAAGGGCATTGTGATGTCACAATGGGGTAAACTGCATTCTGATGTCACAATGGGGGAAACGGCATTGTGATGTCACAATGGGGGAAATGCCATTGTGATGTCACAATGGGGAAAGGGCATTGTGATGTCACAGTAGGGAAAACGGCATTGTGATGTCACAATGGGGGAAAGGGCATTGTGATGTCACAATGGGGTAAACTGCATTGTGATGTCACAATGGGGGAAACGGCATTGTGATGTCACAATGGGGAAAATGGCATTGTGATGTCACAATGGGGGAAAGGGCATTGCGGTGTCACAATGGGGAAAACTGCATTGTGATGTCAGAATGGGGGAAAGGGCATTGTGATGTCACAATGCAGAAAACGGCATTGTGATGTCACAATGGGGGAAATGGCATTGTGATGTCACAATGGGGGAAATGGCATTGTGATATCACAATGGGGGAAATGGCATTGTGATGTCACAATGGGGGAAATGGCATTGTGATGTCACAATGGGTGAAATGGCATTGTGATGTCACAATGGGGGAAAGAGCATTGTGATGTCACAATAGGGAAAACGGCATTGTAATGTCACAATGGGGGAAATGGCATTGTGATGTCACAATGGGGGAAAGGGCATTGTGATGTCACAATGTGGAAAACGGCATTGTGATGTCACAATGGGGGAAAGGGCATTGCGATGTCACAATGCGGAAAACTGCATTGTGATGTCACAATGGGGGAAAGGGCATTGTGATGTCACAATGGGGAAAACGGCATTGTAATGTCACAATGGGGAAATGGAATTGTGATGTCACAATGGGAAAAACAGCATTGTGATGTCACAATGGGGGAAACGGCATTGTGATATCACAATGGGGAAAGGGCATTGTGATGTACAATGGAGGAAATGGCATTGTGATGTCACAATAGGGAAAACGGCATTGTGATGTCACAATGGGGGAAAGGGCATTGTGATGTCACAATAGGGTAAACTGCATTGTGATGTCACAATGGGGGAAACGACATTGTGATGTCACAATGGGGGAAATGGCATTGTGATGTCACAATGGGGGAAATGGCATTGTGATGTCACAATGGGGGAAACGGCATTGTGATGTCACAATGGGGGAAACGGCATTGTGATGTCACAATGGGGGGAATGGCATTGTGATGTCACAATGGGGTAAACTGCATTGTGATGTCACAATGGGGGAAACGGCACTGTGATGTCACAATGGGGGAAATGGCATTGTGATGTCACAATGGGGGAAATGGCATTGTGATGTCACAATGGGGGAAACGGCATTGTGATGTCACAATAGGGAAAACGGCATTGTGATGTCACAATGGGGGAAAGGGCATTGTGATGTCACAATGTGGTTAACTGCATTGTGATGTCACAATGGGGGAAATGGCATTGTGATGTCACAATGGGGGAAATGGCATTGTGATGTCACAATGGGGAAAGGGCATTGTGATGTCACAATGGAGGAAATGGCATTGTGATGTCACAATAGGGAAATGGCATTGTGATGTCACAATGGGGGAAAGGGCATTGTGATGTCACAATGGGGTAAACTGCATTCTGATGTCACAATGGGGGAAACGGCATTGTGATGTCACAATGGGGGAAATGGCATTGTGATGTCACAATGGGGAAAGGGCATTGTGATGTCACAGTAGGGAAAACGGCATTGTGATGTCACAATGGGGGAAATGGCATTGTGATGTCACAATGGGGGAAATGGCATTGTGATGTCACAATGGGGGAAATGGCATTGTGATGTCACAATGGGGGAAACGGCATTGTGATGTCACAATGGGGGAAATGGCATTGTGATGTCACAATGGGGGAAAGGGCATTGTGATGTCACAATGGGGTAAACTGCATTGTGATGTCACAATGGGGGAAAGGGCATTGTGATGTCACAATGCGGATAACGGCATTGTGATGTCACAATGGGGGAAAGGGCATTGTGATGTCACAATGGGGAAAACTGCATTGTGATGTCACAATGGGGGAAAAGGCATTGTGATGTCACAATGTGGGAAATGGCATTGTGATGTCACAATAGGGAAAACAGCATTGTGATGTCACAATGGGGGAAAGGGCATTGTGATGTCACAATGTGGTTAACTGCATTGTGATGTCACAATGGGGGAAATGGCATTGTGATGTCACAATGGGGGAAATGGCATTGTGATGTCACAATGGGGAAAGGGCATTGTGATGTCACAATGGAGGAAATGGCATTGTGATGTCACAATAGGGAAATGGCATTGTGATGTCACAATGGGGGAAAGGGCATTGTGATGTCACAATGGGGTAAACTGCATTCTGATGTCACAATGGGGGAAACGGCATTGTGATGTCACAATGGGGGAAATGGCATTGTGATGTCACAATGGGGGAAAGGGCATTGCGGTGTCACAATGGGGAAAACTGCATTGTGATGTCAGAATGGGGGAAAGGGCATTGTGATGTCACAATGCAGAAAACGGCATTGTGATGTCACAATGGGGGAAATGGCATTGTGATGTCACAATGGGGGAAATGGCATTGTGATATCACAATGGGGGAAATGGCATTGTGATGTCACAATGGGGGAAATGGCATTGTGATGTCACAATGGGTGAAATGGCATTGTGATGTCACAATGGGGGAAAGAGCATTGTGATGTCACAATAGGGAAAACGGCATTGTAATGTCACAATGGGGGAAATGGCATTGTGATGTCACAATGGGGGAAAGGGCATTGTGATGTCACAATGTGGAAAACGGCATTGTGATGTCACAATGGGGGAAAGGGCATTGCGATGTCACAATGCGGAAAACTGCATTGTGATGTCACAATGGGGGAAAGGGCATTGTGATGTCACAATGGGGAAAACGGCATTGTAATGTCACAATGGGGGAAATGGAATTGTGATGTCACAATGGGAAAAACAGCATTGTGATGTCACAATGGGGGAAACGGCATTGTGATATCACAATGGGGAAAGGGCATTGTGATGTACAATGGAGGAAATGGCATTGTGATGTCACAATAGGGAAAACGGCATTGTGATGTCACAATGGGGGAAAGGGCATTGTGATGTCACAATAGGGTAAACTGCATTGTGATGTCACAATGGGGGAAATGGCATTGTGATGTCACAATGGGGGAAACGGCATTGTGATGTCACAATGGGGGAAACGGCATTGTGATGTCACAATGGGGGGAATGGCATTGTGATGTCACAATGGGGGAAAGGGCATTGTGATGTCACAATGGGGTAAACTGCATTGTGATGTCACAATGGGGGAAAGGGCATTGTGATGTCACAATGCGGAAAACGGCATTGTGATGTCACAATGGGGGAAAGGGCATTGTTATGTCACAATGGGGAAAACTGCATTGTGATGTCACAATGGGGGAAAAGTCATTGTGATGTCACAATGTGGGAAATGGCATTGTGATGTCACAATAGGGAAAACAGCATTGTGATGTCACAATGGGGGAAAGGGCATTGTGATGTCACAATGTGGTTAACTGCATTGTGATGTCACAATGGGGGAAATGGCATTGTGATGTCACAATGGGGGAAATGGCATTGTGATGTCACAATGGGGAAAGGGCATTGTGATGTCACAATAGGGAAACGGCATTGTGATGTCACAATGGGGGAAAGGGCATTGTGATGTCACAATGGGGTAAACTGCATTCTGGTGTCACAATGGGGGAAACAGCATTGTGATGTCACAATGGGGGAAATGGCATTGTGATGTCACAATGGGGAAAGGGCATTGTGATGTCACAGTAGGGAAAACGGCATTGTGATGTCACAATGGGGGAAAGGGCATTGTGATGTCACAATGGGGTAAACTGCATTGTGATGTCACAATGGGGGAAACGGCATTGTGATGTCACAATGGGGGAAACGGCATTGTGATGTCACAATGGGGGAAATGGCATTGTGATGTCACAATGGGGGAAATGGCATTGTGATGTCACACTGGGGGAAATGACATTGTGATGTCACAATGGGGAAAAGGGCATTGTGATGTCACAATGGGGAAAACGGCATTGTGATGTCAACAATGGGGGAAATGGCATTGTGATGTCACAAGGGGGAAAGGGCATTGTGATGTCACAATGGGGGAAAGGACATTGTGATGTCACAATGGGGGAAACGGCATTGTGATGTCCCAATGGGGAAAACGGCATTGTGATGTCACAATGGGGGAAAGGGCATTGTGATGTCACAATGGGGTAAACTGCATTGTGATGTCACAATGGGGGAAATGGCATTGTGATGTCACAATGGGGGAAATGGCATTGCGATGTCACAATGGGGGAAATGGCATTGTGATGTCACAATGGGGAAAGGGCATTGTGATGTCACAATGGAGGAAATGGCATTGTGATGTCACAATAGGGAAACGGCATTGTGATGTCACAATGGGGGAAAGGGCATTGTGATGTCACAATGGGGTAAACTGCATTCTGATGTCACAATGGGGGAAACGGCATTGTGATGTCACAATGGGGGAAATGGCATTGTGATGTCACAATGGGGAAAGGGCATTGTGATGTCACAGTAGGGAAAACGGCATTGTGATGTCACAATGGGGGAAAGGGCATTGTGATGTCACCATGGGGTAAACTGCATTGTGATGTCACAATGGGGGAAACGGCATTGTGATGTCACAATGGGGGAAATGGCATTGTGATGTCACAATGGGGAAAGGGCATTGTGATGTCACAGTAGGGAAAACGGCATTGTGATGTCACAATGGGGGAAAGGGCATTGTGATGTCACAATGGGGTAAACTGCATTGTGATGTCACAATGGGGGAAACGGCATTGTGATGTCACAATGGGGGAAATGGCATTGTGATGTCACAATGGGGGAAATGGCATTGTGATGTCACACTGGGGGAAATGGCATTGTGATGTCACAATGGGGAAAAGGGCATTGTGATGTCACAATGGGGAAAACGGCATTGTGATGTCAACAATGGGGGAAATGGCATTGTGATGTCACAATGGGGGAAAGGGCATTGTGATGTCACAATGGGGGAAAGGACATTGTGATGTCACAATGGGGGAAACGGCATTGTGATGTCACAATGGGGGAAAGGGCATTGTGATGTCACAATGGGGGAAAGGGCATTGTGATGTCACAATAGGGAAAACGGCATTGTGATGTCACAATGGGGGAAATGGCATTGTGATGTCACAATGGGGGAAAGGGCATTGTGATGTCACAATGGGGAAAATGGCATTGTGATGTCACAATGGGGGAAAGGGCATTGCGATGTCACAATGGGGAAAACTGCATTGTGATGTCAGAATGGGGGAAAGGGCATTGTGATGTCACAATGGGGAAAATGGCATTGTGATGTCACAATGGGGGAAAGGGCATTGCGATGTCACAATGGGGAAAACTGCATTGTGATGTCAGAATGGGGGAAAGGGCATTGTGATGTCACAATGCAGAAAACGGCATTGTGATGTCACAATGGGGGAAATGGCATTGTGATGTCACAATGGGGGAAATGGCATTGTGATATCACAATGGGGGAAATGGCATTGTGATGTCACAATGGGTGAAATGGCATTGTGATGTCACAATGGGGGAAAGAGCATTGTGATGTCACAATAGGGAAAACGGCATTGTAATGTCACAATGGGGGAAATGGCATTGTGATGTCACAATGGGGGAAAGGGCATTGTGATGTCACAATGTGGAAAACGGCATTGTGATGTCACAATGGGGGAAAGGGCATTGTGATGTCACAATGCAGAAAACGGCATTGTGATGTCACAATGGGGGAAATGGCATTGTGATGTCACAATGGGGGAAATGGCATTGTGATATCACAATGGGGGAAATGGCATTGTGATGTCAGAATGGGGGAAATGGCATTGTGATGTCACAATGGGTGAAATGGCATTGTGATGTCACAATGGGGGAAAGAGCATTGTGATGTCACAATAGGGAAAACGGCATTGTAATGTCACAATGGGGGAAATGGCATTGTGATGTCACAATGGGGGAAAGGGCATTGTGATGTCACAATGTGGAAAACGGCATTGTGATGTCACAATGGGGGAAAGGGCATTGCGATGTCACAATGGGGAAAACTGCATTGTGATGTCACAATGGGGGAAATGGAATTGTGATGTCACAATGGGAAAAACAGCATTGTGATGTCACAATGGGGGAAACGGCATTGTGATATCACAATGGGGAAAGGGCATTGTGATGTCACAATGGAGGAAATGGCATTGTGATGTCACAATAGGGAAAACGGCATTGTGATGTCACAATGGGGGAAAGGGCATTGTGATGTCACAATGGGGTAAACTGCATTGTGATGTCACAATGGGGGAAACGGCATTGTGATGTCACAATGGGGGAAATGGCATTGTGATGTCACAATGGGGGAAATGTCATTGTGATTTCACAATGGGGGAAATGGCATTGTGATGTCACAATGGGGGAAACGGCATTGTGATGTCACAATGGGGGAAATGGCATTGTGATGTCACAATGGGGGAAAGGGCATTGTGATGTCACAATGGGGTAAACTGCATTGTGATGTCACAATGGGGGAAAGGGCATTGTGATGTCACAATGCGGAAAACGGCATTGTGATGTCACAATGGGGGAAAGGGCATTGTGATGTCACAATGGGGGAAAGGGCATTGTGATGTCACAATGCGGAAAACGGCATTGTGATGTCACAATGGGGGAAAGGGCATTGTGATGTCACAAAGGGGAAAACTGCATTGTGATGTCATAATGGGGGAAAAGGCATTGTGATGTCACAATGTGGGAAATGGCATTGTGATGTCACAATAGGGAAAACAGCATTGTGATGTCACAATGGGGGAAAGGGCATTGTGATGTCACAATGTGGTTAACTGCATTGTGATGTCACAATGGGGGAAATGGCATTGTGATGTCACAATGGGGGAAATGGCATTGTGATGTCACAATGGGGGAAATGGCATTGCGATGTCACAATGGGGAAAAGGCATTGTGATGTCACAATGGAGGAAATGGCATTGTGATGTCACAATAAGGAAACGGCATTGTGATGTCACAATGGGGGAAAGGGCATTGTGATGTCACAATGGGGTAAACTGCATTCTGATGTCACAATGGGGGAAACGGCATTCTGATGTCACAATGGGGGAAATGGCATTGTGATGTCACAATGGGGAAAGGGCATTGTGATGTCACAGTAGGGAAAACGGCATTGTGATGTCACAATGGGGGAAATGGCATTGTGATGTCACAATGGGGGAAATGGTATTGTGATGTCACAATGGGGGAAATGGCATTGTGATGTCACAATGGGGGAAACGGCATTGTGATGTCACAATGGGGGAAATGGCATTGTGATGTCACAATGGGGTAAACTGCATTGTGATGTCACAATGGGGGAAAGGGCATTGTGATGTCACAATGCGGAAAACGGCATTGTGATGTCACAATGGGGGAAAGGGCATTGTGATGTCACAATGGGGAAAACTGCATTGTGATGTCACAATGGGGGAAAAGGCATTGTGATGTCACAATGTGGGAAATGGCATTGTGATGTCACAATAGGGAAAACAGCATTGTGATGTCACAATGGGGGAAAGGGCATTGTGATGTCACAATGTGGTTAACTGCATTGTGATGTCACAATGGGGGAAATGGCATTGTGATGTCACAATGGGGGAAATGGCATTGTGATGTCACAATGGGGAAAGGGCATTGTGATGTCACAATGGAGGAAATGGCATTGTGATGTCACAATAGGGAAACAGCATTGTGATGTCACAATGGGGGAAAGGGCATTGTGATGTCACAATGGGGTAAACTGCATTCTGATGTCACAATGGGGGAAACGGCATTGTGATGTCACAATGGGGGAAATGGCATTGTGATGTCACAATGGGGAAAGGGCATTGTGATGTCACAGTAGGGAAAACGGCATTGTGATGTCACAATGGGGGAAAGGGCATTGTGATGTCACAATGGGGTAAACTGCATTGTGATGTCACAATGGGGGAAACGGCATTGTGATGTCACAATGGGGGAAAGGGCATTGTGATGTCACAATGGGGGAAAGGGCATTGTGATGTCACAATAGGGAAAACGGCATTGTGATGTCACAATGGGGGAAATGGCATGGTGATGTCACAATGGGGGAAAGGGCATTGTGATGTCACAATGGGGAAAATGGCATTGTGATGTCACAATGGGGGAAAGGGCATTGCGGTGTCACAATGGGGAAAACTGCATTGTGATGTCAGAATGGGGGAAAGGGCATTGTGATGTCACAATGCAGAAAACGGCATTGTGATGTCACAATGGGGGAAATGGCATTGTGATGTCACAATGGGGGAAATGGCATTGTGATATCACAATGGGGGAAATGGCATTGTGATGTCACAATGGGGGAAATGGCATTGTGATGTCACAATGGGTGAAATGGCATTGTGATGTCACAATGGGGGAAAGAGCATTGTGATGTCACAATAGGGAAAACGGCATTGTAATGTCACAATGGGGGAAATGGCATTGTGATGTCACAATGGGGGAAAGGGCATTGTGATGTCACAATGTGGAAAACGGCATTGTGATGTCACAATGGGGGAGAGGGCATTGTGATGTCACAATGCGGAAAACGGCATAGTGATGTCACAATGGGGGAAAGTGCATTGTGATGTCACAATGGGGGAAAGTGCATTGTGATGTCACAATGGGGGAAATGGCATTGTGATGTCACAATGCGGAAAACGGCATTGTGATGTCACAATGGGGGAAAGGGCATTGTGATGTCACAATGGGGAAAACTGCATTGTGACGTCACAATGGGGGAAAAGGCATTGTGATGTCACAATGTGAGAAATGGCATTGTGATGTCACAATGGGGAATGGGCATTGTGATGTCACAATGGGGAATGGGCATTGTGATGTCACAATGGGGAATGGGCATTGTAATGTCACAATGGAGGAAATTGCATATTGATGTCACAAAAGGGAAAACGGCATTGTGATGTCACAATGGGGGAAAGGGCATTGTGATGTCACAATGGGGTAAACTGCATTGTGATGTCACAATGGGGGAAATGGCATTGTGATGTCACAATGGGGGAAATGGCATTGTGATGTCACAATAGGGAAAACGGCATTGTGATTTCACAATGGGGGGAATGGCATTGTGATGTCACAATGGGGGAAATGGCATTGTGATGTCACAATGGGGAAAGGGCATTGTGATGTCACAATGGGGGAAATGGCATTGTGATGTCACAATGGGGAAAACGGCATTGTAATGTCACAATGGGGGAAAGGGCATTGCGATGTCACAATGGGGAAAACTGCATTGTGATGTCACAATGGGGGAAACGGCATTGTGATGTCACAATGGGGGAAATGGCATTGTGATGTCACAATGTGGGAAAGGGCATTGTAATGTCACAATGGGGAAAACGGCATTGTAATGTCACAATGGGGGAAATGGAATTGTGATGTCACAATGGGAAAAACAGCATTGTGATGTCACAATGGGGGAAACGGCATTGTGATATCACAATGGAGGAAATGGCATTGTCATGTCACAATGGGGGAAACGGCATTGTGATGTCACAATGGAGGAAATGGCATTGTGATGTCACAATGGGGGAAAGGGCATTGTGATGTCACAATGGGGAAAACGGCATTGTAATGTCACAATGGGGGAAATGGAATTGTGATGTCACAATGGGAAAAACAGCATTGTGATGTCACAATGGTGGAAAGGGCATTGTGATGTCACAATGGGGTAAACTGCATTGTGATGTCACAATGGGGGAAAGGGCATTGTGATGTCACAATGGGGTAAACTGCATTGTGATGTCACAATGGGGGAAAGGGCATTGTGATGTCACAATGCGGAAAACGGCATTGTGATGTCACAATGGGGGAAAGGGCATTGTTATGTCACAATGGGGAAAACTGCATTGTGATGTCACAATGGGGGAAATGCATTGTGATGTCACAATGTGGGAAATGGCATTGTGATGTCACAATAGGGAAAACAGTATTGTGATGTCACAATGGGGGAAAGGGCATTGTGATGTCACAATGTGGTTAACTGCATTGTGATGTCACAATGGGGGAAATGGCATTGCGATGTCACAATGGGGGAAATGGCATTGTGATGTCACAATGGGGAAAGGGCATTGTGATGTCACAATGGAGGAAATGGCATTGTGATGTCACAATAGGGAAACGGCATTCTGATGTCACAATGGGGGAAATGGCATTGTGATGTCACAATGGGGAAAGGGCATTGTGATGTCACAGTAGGGAAAACGGCATTGTGATGTCACAATGGGGGAAATGGCATTGTGATGTCACAATGGGGGAAATGGTATTGTGATGTCACAATGGGGGAAATGGCATTGTGATGTCACAATGGGGGAAACGGCATTGTGATGTCACAATGGGGGAAATGGCATTGTGATGTCACAATGGGGGAAAGGGCATTGTGATGTCACAATGGGGTAAACTGCATTGTGATGTCACAATGGGGGAAAGGGCATTGTGATGTCACAATGCGGAAAACGGCATTGTGATGTCACAATGGGGGAAAGGGCATTGTGATGTCACAATGGGGAAAACTGCATTGTGATGTCACAATGGGGGAAAAGGCATTGTGATGTCACAATGTGGGAAATGGCATTGTGATGTCACAATAGGGAAAACAGCATTGTGATGTCACAATGGGGGAAAGGGCATTGTGATGTCACAATGTGGTTAACTGCATTGTGATGTCACAATGGGGGAAATGGCATTGTGATGTCACAATGGGGGAAATGGCATTGTGATGTCACAATGGGGGAAATGGCATTGTGATGTCACAATGGGGAAAGGGCATTGTGATGTCACAATGGAGGAAATGGCATTGTGATGTCACAATAGGGAAACAGCATTGTGATGTCACAATGGGGGAAAGGGCATTGTGATGTCACAATGGGGTAAACTGCATTCTGATGTCACAATGGGGGAAACGGCATTGTGATGTCACAATGGGGGAAATGGCATTGTGATGTCACAATGGGGAAAGGGCATTGTGATGTCACAGTAGGGAAAACGGCATTGTGATGTCACAATGGGGGAAAGGGCATTGTGATGTCACAATGGGGTAAACTGCATTGTGATGTCACAATGGGGGAAACGGCATTGTGATGTCACAATGGGGGAAAGGGCATTGTGATGTCACAATGGGGGAAAGGGCATTGTGATGTCACAATAGGGAAAACGGCATTGTGATGTCACAATGGGGGAAATGGCATGGTGATGTCACAATGGGGGAAAGGGCATTGTGATGTCACAATGGGGAAAATGGCATTGTGATGTCACAATGGGGGAAAGGGCATTGCGGTGTCACAATGGGGAAAACTGCATTGTGATGTCAGAATGGGGGAAAGGGCATTGTGATGTCACAATGCAGAAAACGGCATTGTGATGTCACAATGGGGGAAATGGCATTGTGATGTCACAATGGGGGAAATGGCATTGTGATATCACAATGGGGGAAATGGCATTGTGATGTCACAATGGGGGAAATGGCATTGTGATGTCACAATGGGTGAAATGGCATTGTGATGTCACAATGGGGGAAAGAGCATTGTGATGTCACAATAGGGAAAACGGCATTGTAATGTCACAATGGGGGAAATGGCATTGTGATGTCACAATGGGGGAAAGGGCATTGTGATGTCACAATGTGGAAAACGGCATTGTGATGTCACAATGGGGGAGAGGGCATTGTGATGTCGCAATGCGGAAAACGGCATAGTGATGTCACAATGGGGGAAAGTGCATTGTGATGTCACAATGGGGGAAAGTGCATTGTGATGTCACAATGGGGGAAATTGCATTGTGATGTCACAATGCGGAAAACGGCATTGTGATGTCACAATGGGGGAAAGGGCATTGTGATGTCACAATGGGGAAAACTGCATTGTGACGTCACAATGGGGGAAAAGGCATTGTGATGTCACAATGTGAGAAATGGCATTGTGATGTCACAATGGGGAATGGGCATTGTGATGTCACAATGGGGAATGGGCATTGTAATGTCACAATGGAGGAAATTGCATATTGATGTCACAAAAGGGAAAACGGCATTGTGATGTCACAATGGGGGAAAGGGCATTGTGATGTCACAATGGGGTAAACTGCATTGTGATGTCACAATGGGGGAAATGGCATTGTGATGTCACAATGGGGGAAATGGCATTGTGATGTCACAATAGGGAAAACGGCATTGTGATTTCACAATGGGGGGAATGGCATTGTGATGTCACAATGGGGGAAATGGCATTGTGATGTCACAATGGGGAAAGGGCATTGTGATGTCACAATGGGGGAAATGGCATTGTGATGTCACAATGGGGAAAACGGCATTGTAATGTCACAATGGGGGAAAGGGCATTGCGATGTCACAATGGGGAAAACTGCATTGTGATGTCACAATGGGGGAAACGGCATTGTGATGTCACAATGGGGGAAATGGCATTGTGATGTCACAATGTGGGAAAGGGCATTGTAATGTCACAATGGGGAAAACGGCATTGTAATGTCACAATGGGGGAAATGGAATTGTGATGTCACAATGGGAAAAACAGCATTGTGATGTCACAATGGGGGAAACGGCATTGTGATATCACAATGGAGGAAATGGCATTGTGATGTCACAATGGGGGAAACGGCATTGTGATGTCACAATGGAGGAAATGGCATTGTGATGTCACAATGGGGGAAAGGGCATTGTGATGTCACAATGGGGAAAACGGCATTGTAATGTCACAATGGGGGAAATGGAATTGTGATGTCACAATGGGAAAAACAGCATTGTGATGTCACAATGGTGGAAAGGGCATTGTGATGTCACAATGGGGTAAACTGCATTGTGATGTCACAATGGGGGAAAGGGCATTGTGATGTCACAATGGGGTAAACTGCATTGTGATGTCACAATGGGGGAAAGGGCATTGTGATGTCACAATGCGGAAAACGGCATTGTGATGTCACAATGGGGGAAAGGGCATTGTTATGTCACAATGGGGAAAACTGCATTGTGATGTCACAATGGGGGAAATGCATTGTGATGTCACAATGTGGGAAATGGCATTGTGATGTCACAATAGGGAAAACAGCATTGTGATGTCACAATGGGGGAAAGGGCATTGTGATGTCACAATGTGGTTAACTGCATTGTGATGTCACAATGGGGGAAATGGCATTGCGATGTCACAATGGGGGAAATGGCATTGTGATGTCACAATGGGGAAAGGGCATTGTGATGTCACAATGGAGGAAATGGCATTGTGATGTCACAATAGGGAAACGGCATTGTGATGTCACAATGGGGGAAAGGGCATTGTGATGTCACAATGGGGTAAACTGCATTCTGATGTCACAATGGGGGAAACGGCATTGTGATGTCACAATGGGGGAAATGGCATTGTGATGTCACAATGGGGAAAGGGCATTGTGATGTCACAGTAGGGAAAACGGCATTGTGATGTCACAATGGGGGAAAGGGCATTGTGATGTCACCATGGGGTAAACTGCATTGTGATGTCACAATGGGGGAAACGGCATTGTGATGTCACAATGGGGGAAATGGCATTGTGATGTCACAATGGGGAAAGGGCATTGTGATGTCACAGTAGGGAAAACGGCATTGTGATGTCACAATGGGGGAAAGGGCATTGTGATGTCACAATGGGGTAAACTGCATTGTGACGTCACAATGGGGGAAACGGCATTGTGATGTCACAATGGGGGAAACGGCATTGTGATGTCACAATGGGGGAAATGGCATTGTGATGTCACAATGGGGGAAATGGCATTGTGATGTCACACTGGGGGAAATGGCATTGTGATGTCACAATGGGGAAAAGGCCTTGTGATGTCACAATGGGGAAAACGGCATTGTGATGTCAACAATGGGGGAAATGGCATTGTGATGTCACAATGGGGGAAAGGGCATTGTGATGTCACAATGGGGGAAATGGCATTGTGATGTCACAATGCGGAAAACGGCATTGTGATGTCACAATGGGGGAAAAGGCATTGTGATGTCACAATGTGGGAAATGGCATTGTGATGTCACAATAGGGAAAACAGCATTGTGATGTCACAATGGGGGAAAGGGCATTGTGATGTCACAATGTGGTTAACTGCATTGTGATGTCACAATGGGGGAAATGGCATTGTGATGTCACAATGGGGGAAATGGCATTGTGATGTCACAATGGGGAAAGGGCATTGTGATGTCACAATGGAGGAAATGGCATTGTGATGTCACAATAGGGAAACGGCATTGTGATGTCACAATGGGGGAAAGGGCATTGTGATGTCACAATGGGGTAAACTGCATTCTGATGTCACAATGGGGGAAACGGCATTGTGATGTCACAATGGGGGAAATGGCATTGTGATGTCACAATGGGGAAAGGGCATTGTGATGTCACAGTAGGGAAAACGGCATTGTGATGTCACAATGGGGGAAAGGGCATTGTGATGTCACAATGGGGTAAACTGCATTGTGATGTCACAATGGGGGAAACGGCATTGTGATGTCACAATGGGGGAAAGGGCATTGTGATGTCACAATGGGGTAAACTGCATTGTGATGTCACAATGGGGGAAACGGCATTGTGATGTCACAATGGGGGAAAGGGCATTGTGATGTCACAATGGGGGAAAGGGCATTGTGATGTCACAATAGGGAAAACGGCATTGTGATGTCACAATGGGGGAAATGGCATTGCGATGTCACAATGGGGGAAAGGGCATTGTGATGTCACAATGGGGTAAATGGCATTGTGATGTCACAATGGGGGAAAGGGCATTGCGGTGTCATATGGGGAAAACTGCATTGTGATGTCAGAATGGGGGAAAGGGCATTGTGATGTCACAATGGGGAAAGGGCATTGTGATGTCACAGTAGGGAAAACGGCATTGTGATGTCACAATGGGGGAAAGGGCATTGTGATGTCACAATGCAGAAAACGGCATTGTGATGTCACAATGGGGGAAATGGCATTGTGATGTCACAATGGGGGAAATGGCATTGTGATATCACAATGGGGGAAATGGCATTGCGATGTCACAATGGGGGAAATGGCATTGTGATGTCACAATGGGTGAAATGGCATTGTGATGTCACAATGGGGGAAAGAGCATTGTGATGTCACAATAGGGAAAACGGCATTGTAATGTCACAATGGGGAAAATGGCATTGTGATGTCACAATGGGGGAAAGGGCATTGTGATGTCACAATGTGGAAAACGGCATTGTGATGTCACAATGGGGGAAAGGGCATTGCGATGTCACAATGCGGAAAACTGCATTGTGATGTCACAATGGGGGAAAGGGCATTGTGATGTCACAATGGGGAAAACGGCATTGTAATGTCACAATGGGGGAAATGGAATTGTGATGTCACAATGGGAAAAACAGCATTGTGATGTCACAATGGGGGAAACGGCATTGTGATATCACAATGGGGAAAGGGCATTGTGATGTCACAATGGAGGAAATGGCATTGTGATGTCACAATAGGGAAAACGGCATTGTGATGTCACAATGGGGGAAAGGGCATTGTGATGTCACAATAGGGTAAACTGCATTGTGATGTCACAATGGGGGAAACGACATTGTGATGTCACAATGGGGGAAATGGCATTGTGATGTCACAATGGGGGAAATGGCATTGTGATGTCACAATGGGGGAAACGGCATTGTGATGTCACAATGGGGGAAACGGCATTGTGATGTCACAATGGGGGAAAGGGCATTGTGATGTCACAATGTGGTTAACTGCATTGTGATGTCACAATGGGGGAAATGGCATTGTGATGTCACAATGGGGGAAATGGCATTGTGATGTCACAATGGGGGAAATGGCATTGTGATGTCACAATGGGGAAAGGGCATTGTGATGTCACAATGGAGGAAATGGCATTGTGATGTCACAATAGGGAAACAGCATTGTGATGTCACAATGGGGGAAAGGGCATTGTGATGTCACAATGGGGTAAACTGCATTCTGATGTCACAATGGGGGAAACGGCATTGTGATGTCACAATGGGGGAAATGGCATTGTGATGTCACAATGGGGAAAGGGCATTGTGATGTCACAGTAGGGAAAACGGCATTGTGATGTCACAATGGGGGAAAGGGCATTGTGATGTCACAATGGGGTAAACTGCATTGTGATGTCACAATGGGGGAAACGGCATTGTGATGTCACAATGGGGGAAAGGGCATTGTGATGTCACAATGGGGGAAAGGGCATTGTGATGTCACAATAGGGAAAACGGCATTGTGATGTCACAATGGGGGAAATGGCATGGTGATGTCACAATGGGGGAAAGGGCATTGTGATGTCACAATGGGGAAAATGGCATTGTGATGTCACAATGGGGGAAAGGGCATTGCGGTGTCACAATGGGGAAAACTGCATTGTGATGTCAGAATGGGGGAAAGGGCATTGTGATGTCACAATGCAGAAAACGGCATTGTGATGTCACAATGGGGGAAATGGCATTGTGATGTCACAATGGGGGAAATGGCATTGTGATATCACAATGGGGGAAATGGCATTGTGATGTCACAATGGGGGAAATGGCATTGTGATGTCACAATGGGTGAAATGGCATTGTGATGTCACAATGGGGGAAAGAGCATTGTGATGTCACAATAGGGAAAACGGCATTGTAATGTCACAATGGGGGAAATGGCATTGTGATGTCACAATGGGGGAAAGGGCATTGTGATGTCACAATGTGGAAAACGGCATTGTGATGTCACAATGGGGGAGAGGGCATTGTGATGTCGCAATGCGGAAAACGGCATAGTGATGTCACAATGGGGGAAAGTGCATTGTGATGTTACAATGGGGGAAAGTGCATTGTGATGTCACAATGGGGGAAATGGCATTGTGATGTCACAATGCGGAAAACGGCATTGTGATGTCACAATGGGGGAAAGGGCATTGTGATGTCACAATGGGGAAAACTGCATTGTGACGTCACAATGGGGGAAAAGGCATTGTGATGTCACAATGTGAGAAATGGCATTGTGATGTCACAATGGGGAATGGGCATTGTGATGTCACAATGGGGAATGGGCATTGTAATGTCACAATGGAGGAAATTGCATATTGATGTCACAAAAGGGAAAACGGCATTGTGATGTCACAATGGGGGAAAGGGCATTGTGATGTCACAATGGGGTAAACTGCATTGTGATGTCACAATGGGGGAAATGGCATTGTGATGTCACAATGGGGGAAATGGCATTGTGATGTCACAATAGGGAAAACGGCATTGTGATTTCACAATGGGGGGAATGGCATTGTGATGTCACAATGGGGGAAAGGGCATTGTGATGTCACAATGTGGAAAACGGCATTGTGATGTCACAATGGGGGAAAGGGCATTGCGATGTCACAATGCGGAAAACTGCATTGTGATGTCACAATGGGGGAAAGGGCATTGTGATGTCACAATGGGGAAAACGGCATTGTAATGTCACAATGGGGGAAATGGAATTGTGATGTCACAATGGGAAAAACAGCATTGTGATGTCACAATGGGGGAAACGGCATTGTGATATCACAATGGGGAAAGGGCATTGTGATGTCACAATGGAGGAAATGGCATTGTGATGTCACAATAGGGAAAACGGCATTGTGATGTCACAATGGGGGAAAGGGCATTGTGATGTCACAATAGGGTAAACTGCATTGTGATGTCACAATGGGGGAAACGACATTGTGATGTCACAATGGGGGAAATGGCATTGTGATGTCACAATGGGGGAAATGGCATTGTGATGTCACAATGGGGGAAACGGCATTGTGATGTCACAATGGGGGAAACGGCATTGTGATGTCACAATGGGGGGAATGGCATTGTGATGTCACAATGGGGGAAAGGGCATTGTGATGTCACAATGGGGGAAATGGCATTGTGATGTCACAATGGGGGAAATGGCATTGTGATGTCACAATGGGGAAAGGGCATTGTGATGTCACAATAGGGAAACGGCATTGTGATGTCACAATGGGGGAAAGGGCATTGTGATGTCACAATGCGGAAAACGGCATTGTGATGTCACAATGGGGGAAAGGGCATTGTGATGTCACAATGGGGAAAACTGCATTGTGATGTCACAATGGGGGAAAAGGCATTGTGATGTCACAATGTGGGAAATGGCATTGTGATGTCACAATAGGGAAAACAGCATTGTGATGTCACAATGGGGGAAAGGGCATTGTGATGTCACAATGTGGTTAACTGCATTGTGATGTCACAATGGGGGAAATGGCATTGTGATGTCACAATGGGGGAAATGGCATTGTGATGTCACAATGGGGGAAATGGCATTGTGATGTCACAATGGGGAAAGGGCATTGTGATGTCACAATGGAGGAAATGGCATTGTGATGTCACAATAGGGAAACAGCATTGTGATGTCACAATGGGGGAAAGGGCATTGTGATGTCACAATGGGGTAAACTGCATTCTGATGTCACAATGGGGGAAACGGCATTGTGATGTCACAATGGGGGAAATGGCATTGTGATGTCACAATGGGGAAAGGGCATTGTGATGTCACAGTAGGGAAAACGGCATTGTGATGTCACAATGGGGGAAAGGGCATTGTGATGTCACAATGGGGTAAACTGCATTGTGATGTCACAATGGGGGAAACGGCATTGTGATGTCACAATGGGGGAAAGGGCATTGCGATGTCACAATGGGGGAAAGGGCATTGTGATGTCACAATAGGGAAAACGGCATTGTGATGTCACAATGGGGGAAATGGCATGGTGATGTCACAATGGGGGAAAGGGCATTGTGATGTCACAATGGGGAAAATGGCATTGTGATGTCACAATGGGGGAAAGGGCATTGCGGTGTCACAATGGGGAAAACTGCATTGTGATGTCAGAATGGGGGAAAGGGCATTGTGATGTCACAATGCAGAAAACGGCATTGTGATGTCACAATGGGGGAAATGGCATTGTGATGTCACAATGGGGGAAATGGCATTGTGATATCACAATGGGGGAAATGGCATTGTGATGTCACAATGGGGGAAATGGCATTGTGATGTCACAATGGGTGAAATGGCATTGTGATGTCACAATGGGGGAAAGAGCATTGTGATGTCACAATAGGGAAAACGGCATTGTAATGTCACAATGGGGGAAATGGCATTGTGATGTCACAATGGGGGAAAGGGCATTGTGATGTCACAATGTGGAAAACGGCATTGTGATGTCACAATGGGGGAGAGGGCATTGTGATGTCGCAATGCGGAAAACGGCATAGTGATGTCACAATGGGGGAAAGTGCATTGTGATGTTACAATGGGGGAAAGTGCATTGTGATGTCACAATGGGGGAAATGGCATTGTGATGTCACAATGCGGAAAACGGCATTGTGATGTCACAATGGGGGAAAGGGCATTGTGATGTCACAATGGGGAAAACTGCATTGTGACGTCACAATGGGGGAAAAGGCATTGTGATGTCACAATGTGAGAAATGGCATTGTGATGTCACAATGGGGAATGGGCATTGTGATGTCACAATGGGGAATGGGCATTGTAATGTCACAATGGAGGAAATTGCATATTGATGTCACAAAAGGGAAAACGGCATTGTGATGTCACAATGGGGGAAAGGGCATTGTGATGTCACAATGGGGTAAACTGCATTGTGATGTCACAATGGGGGAAATGGCATTGTGATGTCACAATGGGGGAAATGGCATTGTGATGTCACAATAGGGAAAACGGCATTGTGATTTCACAATGGGGGGAATGGCATTGTGATGTCACAATGGGGGAAATGGCATTGTGATGTCACAATGGGGAAAGGGCATTGTGATGTCACAATGGGGGAAATGGCATTGTGATGTCACAATGGGGAAAACGGCATTGTAATGTCACAATGGGGGAAAGGGCATTGCGATGTCACAATGGGGAAAACTGCATTGTGATGTCACAATGGGGGAAACGGCATTGTGATGTCACAATGGGGGAAATGGCATTGTGATGTCACAATGTGGGAAAGGGCATTGTAATGTCACAATGGGGAAAACGGCATTGTAATGTCACAATGGGGGAAATGGAATTGTGATGTCACAATGGGAAAAACAGCATTGTGATGTCACAATGGGGGATACGGCATTGTGATATCACAATGGAGGAAATGGCATTGTGATGTCACAATGGGGGAAACGGCATTGTGATGTCACAATGGAGGAAATGGCATTGTGATGTCACAATGGGGGAAAGGGCATTGTGATGTCACAATGGGGAAAACGGCATTGTAATGTCACAATGGGGGAAATGGAATTGTGATGTCACAATGGGAAAAACAGCATTGTGATGTCACAATGGTGGAAAGGGCATTGTGATGTCACAATGGGGTAAACTGCATTGTGATGTCACAATGGGGGAAAGGGCATTGTGATGTCACAATGGGGTAAACTGCATTGTGATGTCACAATGGGGGAAAGGGCATTGTGATGTCACAATGCGGAAAACGGCATTGTGATGTCACAATGGGGGAAAGGGCATTGTTATGTCACAATGGGGAAAACTGCATTGTGATGTCACAATGGGGGAAATGCATTGTGATGTCACAATGTGGGAAATGGCATTGTGATGTCACAATAGGGAAAACAGCATTGTGATGTCACAATGGGGGAAAGGGCATTGTGATGTCACAATGTGGTTAACTGCATTGTGATGTCACAATGGGGGAAATGGCATTGCGATGTCACAATGGGGGAAATGGCATTGTGATGTCACAATGGGGAAAGGGCATTGTGATGTCACAATGGAGGAAATGGCATTGTGATGTCACAATAGGGAAACGGCATTGTGATGTCACAATGGGGGAAAGGGCATTGTGATGTCACAATGGGGTAAACTGCATTCTGATGTCACAATGGGGGAAACGGCATTGTGATGTCACAATGGGGGAAATGGCATTGTGATGTCACAATGGGGAAAGGGCATTGTGATGTCACAGTAGGGAAAACGGCATTGTGATGTCACAATGGGGGAAAGGGCATTGTGATGTCACCATGGGGTAAACTGCATTGTGATGTCACAATGGGGGAAACGGCATTGTGATGTCACAATGGGGGAAATGGCATTGTGATGTCACAATGGGGAAAGGGCATTGTGATGTCACAGTAGGGAAAACGGCATTGTGATGTCACAATGGGGGAAAGGGCATTGTGATGTCACAATGGGGTAAACTGCATTGTGACGTCACAATGGGGGAAACGGCATTGTGATGTCACAATGGGGGAAACGGCATTGTGATGTCACAATGGGGGAAATGGCATTGTGATGTCACAATGGGGGAAATGGCATTGTGATGTCACACTGGGGGAAATGGCATTGTGATGTCACAATGGGGAAAAGGCCTTGTGATGTCACAATGGGGAAAACGGCATTGTGATGTCAACAATGGGGGAAATGGCATTGTGATGTCACAATGGGGGAAAGGGCATTGTGATGTCACAATGGGGGAAATGGCATTGTGATGTCACAATGCGGAAAACGGCATTGTGATGTCACAATGGGGGAAAAGGCATTGTGATGTCACAATGTGGGAAATGGCATTGTGATGTCACAATAGGGAAAACAGCATTGTGATGTCACAATGGGGGAAAGGGCATTGTGATGTCACAATGTGGTTAACTGCATTGTGATGTCACAATGGGGGAAATGGCATTGTGATGTCACAATGGGGGAAATGGCATTGTGATGTCACAATGGGGAAAGGGCATTGTGATGTCACAATGGAGGAAATGGCATTGTGATGTCACAATAGGGAAACGGCATTGTGATGTCACAATGGGGGAAAGGGCATTGTGATGTCACAATGGGGTAAACTGCATTCTGATGTCACAATGGGGGAAACGGCATTGTGATGTCACAATGGGGGAAATGGCATTGTGATGTCACAATGGGGAAAGGGCATTGTGATGTCACAGTAGGGAAAACGGCATTGTGATGTCACAATGGGGGAAAGGGCATTGTGATGTCACAATGGGGTAAACTGCATTGTGATGTCACAATGGGGGAAACGGCATTGTGATGTCACAATGGGGGAAAGGGCATTGTGATGTCACAATGGGGTAAACTGCATTGTGATGTCACAATGGGGGAAACGGCATTGTGATGTCACAATGGGGGAAAGGGCATTGTGATGTCACAATGGGGGAAAGGGCATTGTGATGTCACAATAGGGAAAACAGCATTGTGATGTCACAATGGGGGAAATGGCATGGTGATGTCACAATGGGGGAAAGGGCATTGTGATGTCACAATGGGGTAAATGGCATTGTGATGTCGCAATGGGGGAAAGGGCATTGCGGTGTCACAATGGGGAAAACTGCATTGTGATGTCAGAATGGGGGAAAGGGCATTGTGATGTCACAATGGGGAAAGGGCATTGTGATGTCACAGTAGGGAAAACGGCATTGTGATGTCACAATGGGGGAAAGGGCATTGTGATGTCACAATGCAGAAAACGGCATTGTGATGTCACAATGGGGGAAATGGCATTGTGATGTCACAATGGGGGAAATGGCATTGTGATATCACAATGGGGGAAATGGCATTGTGATGTCACAATGGGGGAAATGGCATTGTGATGTCACAATGGGTGAAATGGCATTGTGATGTCACAATGGGGGAAAGAGCATTGTGATGTCACAATAGGGAAAACGGCATTGTAATGTCACAATGGGGAAAATGGCATTGTGATGTCACAATGGGGGAAAGGGCATTGTGATGTCACAATGTGGAAAACGGCATTGTGATGTCACAATGGGGGAAAGGGCATTGCGATGTCACAATGCGGAAAACTGCATTGTGATGTCACAATGGGGGAAAGGGCATTGTGATGTCACAATGGGGAAAACGGCATTGTAATGTCACAATGGGGGAAATGGAATTGTGATGTCACAATGGGAAAAACAGCATTGTGATGTCACAATGGGGGAAACGGCATTGTGATATCACAATGGGGAAAGGGCATTGTGATGTCACAATGGAGGAAATGGCATTGTGATGTCACAATAGGGAAAACGGCATTGTGATGTCACAATGGGGGAAAGGGCATTGTGATGTCACAATAGGGTAAACTGCATTGTGATGTCACAATGGGGGAAACGACATTGTGATGTCACAATGGGGGAAATGGCATTGTGATGTCACAATGGGGGAAATGGCATTGTGATGTCACAATGGGGGAAACGGCATTGTGATGTCACAATGGGGGAAACGGCATTGTGATGTCACAATGGGGGGAATGGCATTGTGATGTCACAATGGGGGAAAGGGCATTGTGATGTCACAATGGGGGAAATGGCATTGTGATGTCACAATGGGGGAAATGGCATTGTGATGTCACAATGGGGAAAGGGCATTGTGATGTCACAATAGGGAAACGGCATTGTGATGTCACAATGGGGGAAAGGGCATTGTGATGTCACAATGGGGTAAACTGCATTCTGGTGTCACAATGGGGGAAACGGCATTGTGATGTCACAATGGGGGAAATGGCATTGTGATGTCACAATGGGGAAAGGGCATTGTGATGTCACAGTAGGGAAAACGGCATTGTGATGTCACAATGGGGGAAAGGGCATTGTGATGTCACAATGGGGTAAACTGCATTGTGATGTCACAATGGGGGAAACGGCATTGTGATGTCACAATGGGGGAAACGGCATTGTGATGTCACAATGGGGGAAATGGCATTGTGATGTCACAATGGGGGAAATGGCATTGTGATGTCACACTGGGGGAAATGGCATTGTGATGTCACAATGGGGAAAAGGGCATTGTGATGTCACAATGGGGAAAACGGCATTGTGATGTCAACAATCGGGGAAATGGCATTGTGATGTCACAAGGGGGAAAGGGCATTGTGATGTCACAATGGGGGAAAGGACATTGTGATGTCACAATGGGGGAAACGGCATTGTGATGTCCCAATGGGGAAAACGGCATTGTGATGTCACAATGGGGGAAACGGCATTGTGATGTCACAATGGGGTAAACTGCATTGTGATGTCACAATGGGGGAAATGGCATTGCGATGTCACAATGGGGGAAATGGCATTGTGATGTCACACTGGGGGAAATGGCATTGTGATGTCACAATGGGGAAAAGGGCATTGTGATGTCACAATGGGAAAAAACGGCATTGTGATGTCACAATGGGGGAAAGGGCATTGTGATGTCACAATGGGGTAAACTGCATTGTGATGTCACAATGGGGGAAAGGGCATTGGGATGTCACAATGGGGGAAAGGGCATTGTGATGTCACAATAGGGAAAACGGCATTGTGATGTCACAATGGGGGAAATGGCATGGTGATGTCACAATGGGGGAAAGGGCATTGTGATGTCACAATGGGGAAAATGGCATTGTGATGTCACAATGGGGGAAAGGGCATTGCGATGTCACAATGGGGAAAACTGCATTGTGATGTCAGAATGGGGGAAAGGGCATTGTGATGTCACAATGCAGAAAACGGCATTGTGATGTCACAATGCAGAAAACGGCATTGTGATGTCACAATGGGGGAAATGGCATTGTGATGTCACAATGGGGGAAATGGCATTGTGATATCACAATGGGGGAAATGGCATTGTGATGTCACAATGGGGGAAATGGCATTGTGATGTCACAATGGGTGAAATGGCATTGTGATGTCACAATGGGGGAAAGAGCATTGTGATGTCACAATAGGGAAAACGGCATTGTAATGTCACAATGGGGGAAATGGCATTGTGATGTCACAATGGGGGAAAGGGCATTGCGATGTCACAATGCGGAAAACTGCATTGTGATGTCACAATGGGGGAAAGGGCATTGTGATGTCACAATGGGGAAAACGGCATTGTAATGTCACAATGGGGGAAATAGAATTGTGATGTCACAATGGGAAAAACAGCATTGTGATGTCACAATGGGGGAAACGGCATTGTGATATCACAATGGGGAAAGGGCATTGTGATGTCACAATGGAGGAAATGGCATTGTGATGTCACAATAGGGAAAACGGCATTGTGATGTCACAATGGGGGAAAGGGCATTGTGATGTCACAATGGGGTAAACTGCATTGTGATGTCACAATGGGGGAAACAACATTGTGATGTCACAATGGGGGAAATGGCATTGTGATGTCACAATGGGGGAAATGGCATTGTGATGTCACAATGGGGGAAACGGCATTGTGATGTCACAATGGGGGAAACGGCATTGTGATGTCACAATGGGGGAAATGGCATTGTGATGTCACAATGGGGGAAAGGGCATTGTGATGTCACAATGGGGTAAACTGCATTGTGATGTCACAATGGGGGAAAGGGCATTGTGATGTCACAATGCGGAAAACTGCATTGTGATGTCACAATGGGGGAAAG
Source organism: Eleutherodactylus coqui (assembly GCF_035609145.1). Taxonomy (NCBI): domain Eukaryota; kingdom Metazoa; phylum Chordata; class Amphibia; order Anura; family Eleutherodactylidae; genus Eleutherodactylus; species Eleutherodactylus coqui. Next base: position 537,729 of record NW_027102251.1, read on the forward strand.
GGCATTGTTATGTCACAATGGGGAAAACTGCATTGTGATGTCACAATGGGGGAAAAGTCATTGTGATGTCACAATGTGGGAAATGGCATTGTGATGTCACAATAGGGAAAACAGCATTGTGATGTCACAATGGGGGAAAGGGCATTGTGATGTCACAATGTGGTTAACTGCATTGTGATGTCACAATGGGGGAAATGGCATTGTGATGTCACAATGGGGGAAATGGCATTGTGATGTCACAATGGGGAAAAGGCATTGTGATGTCACAATAGGGAAACGGCATTGTGATGTCATAATGGGGGAAAGGGCATTGTGATGTCACAATGGGGTAAACTGCATTCTGGTGTCACAATGGGGGAAACGGCATTGTGATGTCACAATGGGGGAAATGGCATTGTGATGTCACAATGGGGAAAGGGCATTGTGATGTCACAGTAGGGAAAACGGCATTGTGATGTCACAATGGGGTAAAGGGCATTGTGATGTCACAATGGGGGAAATGGCATTGTGATGTCACAATGGGGGAAATGGCATTGTGATGTCACACTGGGGGAAATGGCATTGTGATGTCACAATGGGGAAAAGGGCATTGTGATGTCACAATGGGGAAAACGGCATTGTGATGTCAACAATGGGGGAAATGGCATTGTGATGTCACAATGGGGGAAAGGGCATTGTGATGTCACAATGGGGGAAAGGACATTGTGATGTCACAATGGGGGAAACGGCATTGTGATGTCCCAATGGGGAAAACGGCATTGTGATGTCACAATGGGGGAAAGGGCATTGTGATGTCACAATGGGGTAAACTGCATTGTGATGTCACAATGGGGGAAATGGCATTGTGATGTCACAATGGGGGAAATGGCATTGTGATGTCACACTGGGGGAAATGGCATTGTGATGTCACAATGGGGAAAAGGGCATTGTGATGTCACAATGGGAAAAAACGGCATTGTGATGTCACAATGGGGGAAAGGGCATTGTGATGTCACAATGGGGTAAACTGCATTGTGATGTCACAATGGGGGAAACGGCATTGTGATGTCACAATGGGGGAAACGGAATTGTGATGTCACAATGCGGAAAACTGCATTGTGATGTCACAATGGGGGAAATGGCATTGTGATGTCACAATGGGGGAAATGGCATTGTGATGTCACAATGGGGAAAGGGCATTGTGATGTCACAATAGGGAAACGGCATTGTGATGTCACAATGGGGGAAAGGGCATTGTGATGTCACAATATGGTAAACTGCATTCTGGTGTCACAATGGGGGAAACGGCATTGTGATGTCACAATGGGGGAAATGGCATTGTGATGTCACAATGGGGAAAGGGCATTGTGATGTCACAGTAGGGAAAACGGCATTGTGATGTCACAATGGGGGAAAGGGCATTGTGATGTCACAATGGGGTAAACTGCATTGTGATGTCACAATGGGGGAAACGGCATTGTGATGTCACAATGGGGGAAACGGCATTGTGATGTCACAATGGGGGAAATGGCATTGTGATGTCACAATGGGGGAAATGGCATTGTGATGTCACACTGGGGGAAATGGCATTGTGATGTCACAATGGGGAAAAGGGCATTGTGATGTCACAATGGGGAAAACGGCATTGTGATGTCAACAATGGGGGAAATGGCATTGTGATGTCACAAGGGGGAAAGGGCATTGTGATGTCACAATGGGGGAAAGGACATTGTGATGTCACAATGGGGGAAACGGCATTGTGATGTCCCAATGGGGAAAACGGCATTGTGATGTCACAATGGGAGAAAGGGCATTGTGATGTCACAATGGGGTAAACTGCATTGTGATGTCACAATGGGGGAAATGGCATTGTGATGTCACAATGGGGGAAATGGCATTGTGATGTCACACTGGGGGAAATGGCATTGTGATGTCACAATGGGGAAAAGGGCATTGTGATGTCACAATGAGAAAAAACGGCATTGTGATGTCACAATGGGGGAAAGGGCATTGTGATGTCACAATGGGGTAAACTGCATTGTGATGTCACAATGGGGGAAAGGGCATTGGGATGTCACAATGGGGGAAAGGGCATTGTGATGTCACAATAGGGAAAACGGCATTGTGATGTCACAATGGGGGAAAGGGCATTGCGATGTCACAATGGGGAAAACTGCATTGTGATGTCAGAATGGGGGAAAGGGCATTGTGATGTCACAATGCAGAAAACGGCATTGTGATGTCACAATGGGGGAAATGGCATTGTGATGTCACAATGGGGGAAATGGCATTGTGATATCACAATGGGGGAAATGGCATTGTGATGTCACAATGGGGGAAATGGCATTGTGATGTCACAATGGGGAAAATGGCATTGTGATGTCACAATGGGGGAAAGGGCATTGCGATGTCACAATGGGGAAAACTGCATTGTGATGTCAGAATGGGGGAAAGGGCATTGTGATGTCACAATGCAGAAAACGGCATTGTGATGTCACAATGGGGGAAATGGCATTGTGATGTCACAATGGGGGAAATGGCATTGTGATATCACAATGGGGGAAATGGCATTGTGATGTCACAATGGGGGAAATGGCATTGTGATGTCACAATGGGTGAAATGGCATTGTGATGTCACAATGGGGGAAAGAGCATTGTGATGTCACAATAGGGAAAACGGCATTGTAATGTCACAATGGGGGAAATGGCATTGTGATGTCACAATGGGGGAAAGGGCATTGTGATGTCACAATGTGGAAAACGGCATTGTGATGTCACAATGGGGGAAAGGGCATTGCGATGTCACAATGCGGAAAACTGCATTGTGATGTCACAATGGGGGAAAGGGCATTGTGATGTCACAATGGGGAAAGCGGCATTGTGATGTCACAATGGGGGAAATGGCATTGTGATGTCACAATGGGGGAAAGGGCATTGTGATGTCACAATGGGGGAAAGGACATTGTGATGTCACAATGGGGGAAACGGCATTGTGATGTCCCAATGGGGAAAACGGCATTGTGATGTCACAATGGGGGAAAGGGCATTGTGATGTCACAATGGGGTAAACTGCATTGTGATGTCACAATGGGGGAAATGGCATTGTGATGTCACAATGGGGGAAATGGCATTGTGATGTCACACTGGGGGAAATGGCATTGTGATGTCACAATGGGGAAAAGGGCATTGTGATGTCACAATGGGAAAAAACGGCATTGTGATGTCACAATGGGGGAAAGGGCATTGTGATGTCACAATGGGGTAAACTGCATTGTGATGTCACAATGGGGGAAACGGCATTGTGATGTCACAATGGGGAAACGGCATTGTGATGTCACAATGCGGAAAACTGCATTGTGATGTCACAATGGGGGAAATGGCATTGTGATGTCACAATGGGGGAAATGGCATTGTGATGTCACAATGGGGAAAGGGCATTGTGATGTCACAATAGGGAAACGGCATTGTGATGTCACAATGGGGGAAAGGGCATTGTGATGTCACAATATGGTAAACTGCATTCTGGTGTCACAATGGGGGAAACGGCATTGTGATGTCACAATGGGGGAAATGGCATTGTGATGTCACAATGGGGAAAGGGCATTGTGATGTCACAGTAGGGAAAACGGCATTGTGATGTCACAATGGGGGAAAGGGCATTGTGATGTCACAATGGGGTAAACTGCATTGTGATGTCACAATGGGGGAAACGGCATTGTGATGTCACAATGGGGGAAACGGCATTGTGATGTCACAATGGGGGAAATGGCATTGTGATGTCACAATGGGGGAAATGGCATTGTGATGTCACACTGGGGGAAATGGCATTGTGATGTCACAATGGGGAAAAGGGCATTGTGATGTCACAATGGGGAAAACGGCATTGTGATGTCAACAATGGGGGAAATGGCATTGTGATGTCACAAGGGGGAAAGGGCATTGTGATGTCACAATGGGGGAAAGGACATTGTGATGTCACAATGGGGGAAACGGCATTGTGATGTCCCAATGGGGAAAACGGCATTGTGATGTCACAATGAGAGAAAGGGCATTGTGATGTCACAATGGGGTAAACTGCATTGTGATGTCACAATGGGGGAAATGGCATTGTGATGTCACAATGGGGGAAATGGCATTGTGATGTCACACTGGGGGAAATGGCATTGTGATGTCACAATGGGGAAAAGGGCATTGTGATGTCACAATGGGAAAAAAACGGCATTGTGATGTCACAATGGGGGAAAGGGCATTGTGATGTCACAATGGGGTAAACTGCATTGTGATGTCACAATGGGGGAAAGGGCATTGGGATGTCACAATGGGGGAAAGGGCATTGTGATGTCACAATAGGGAAAACGGCATTGTGATGTCACAATGGGGGAAAGGGCATTGCGATGTCACAATGGGGAAAACTGCATTGTGATGACAGAATGGGGGAAAGGGCATTGTGATGTCACAATGCAGAAAACGGCATTGTGATGTCACAATGGGGGAAATGGCATTGTGATGTCACAATGGGGGAAATGGCATTGTGATATCACAATGGGGGAAATGGCATTGTGATGTCACAATGGGGGAAATGGCATTGTGATGTCACAATGGGGAAAATGGCATTGTGATGTCACAATGGGGGAAAGGGCATTGCGATGTCACAATGGGGAAAACTGCATTGTGATGTCAGAATGGGGGAAAGGGCATTGTGATGTCACAATGCAGAAAACGGCATTGTGATGTCACAATGGGGGAAATGGCATTGTGATGTCACAATGGGGGAAATGGCATTGTGATATCACAATGGGGGAAATGGCATTGTGATGTCACAATGGGGGAAATGGCATTGTGATGTCACAATGGGTGAAATGGCATTGTGATGTCACAATGGGGGAAAGAGCATTGTGATGTCACAATAGGGAAAACGGCATTGTAATGTCACAATGGGGGAAATGGCATTGTGATGTCACAATGGGGGAAAGGGCATTGTGATGTCACAATGTGGAAAACGGCATTGTGATGTCACAATGGGGGAAAGGGCATTGCGATGTCACAATGCGGAAAACTGCATTGTGATGTCACAATGGGGGAAAGGGCATTGTGATGTCACAATGGGGAAAACGGCATTGTAATGTCACAATGGGGGAAATGGAATTGTGATGTCACAATGGGAAAAACAGCATTGTGATGTCACAATGGGGGAAACGGCATTGTGATATCACAATGGGGAAAGGGCATTGTGATGTCACAATGGAGGAAATGGCATTGTGATGTCACAATAGGGAAAACAGCATTGTGATGTCACAATGGGGGAAAGGGCATTGTGATGTCACAATGGGGTAAACTGCATTGTGATGTCACAATGGGGGAAACAACATTGTGATGTCACAATGGGGGAAATGGCATTGTGATGTCACAATGGGGGAAATGGCATTGTGATGTCACAATGGGGGAAACGGCATTGTGATGTCACAATGGGGGAAACGGCATTGTGATGTCACAATGGGGGAAATGGCATTGTGATGTCACAATGGGGGAAAGGGCATTGTGATGTCACAATGGGGTAAACTGCATTGTGATGTCACAATGGGGGAAAGGGCATTGTGATGTCACAATGCGGAAAACTGCATTGTGATGTCACAATGGGGGAAAGGGCATTGTTATGTCACAATGGGGAAAACTGCATTGTGATGTCACAATGGGGGAAAAGTCATTGTGATGTCACAATGTGGGAAATGGCATTGTGATGTCACAATAGGGAAAACAGCATTGTGATGTCACAATGGGGGAAAGGGCATTGTGATGTCACAATGTGGTTAACTGCATTGTGATGTCACAATGGGGGAAATGGCATTGTGATGTCACAATGGGGGAAATGGCATTGTGATGTCACAATGGGGAAAGGGCATTGTGATGTCACAATAGGGAAACGGCATTGTGATGTCACAATGGGGGAAAGGGCATTGTGATGTCACAATGGGGTAAACTGCATTCTGGTGTCACAATGGGGGAAACGGCATTGTGATGTCACAATGGGGGAAATGGCATTGTGATGTCACAATGGGGAAAGGGCATTGTGATGTCACAGTAGGGAAAACGGCATTGTGATGTCACAATGGGGTAAAGGGCATTGTGATGTCACAATGGGGGAAATGGCATTGTGATGTCACAATGGGGGAAATGGCATTGTGATGTCACACTGGGGGAAATGGCATTGTGATGTCACAATGGGGAAAAGGGCATTGTGATGTCACAATGGGGAAAACGGCATTGTGATGTCAACAATGGGGGAAATGGCATTGTGATGTCACAATGGGGGAAAGGGCATTGTGATGTCACAATGGGGGAAAGGACATTGTGATGTCACAATGGGGGAAACGGCATTGTGATGTCCCAATGGGGAAAACGGCATTGTGATGTCACAATGGGGGAAAGGGCATTGTGATGTCACAATGAGGTAAACTGCATTGTGATGTCACAATGGGGGAAATGGCATTGTGATGTCACAATGGGGGAAATGGCATTGTGATGTCACACTGGGGGAAATGGCATTGTGATGTCACAATGGGGAAAAGGGCATTGTGATGTCACAATGGGAAAAAACGGCATTGTGATGTCACAATGGGGGAAAGGGCATTGTAATGTCACAATGGGGTAAACTGCATTGTGATGTCACAATGGGGGAAACGGCATTGTGATGTCGCAATGGGGGAAACGGCATTGTGATGTCACAATGGGGGAAATGGCATTGTGATGTCACAATGGGGGAAAGGGCATTGTGATGTCACAATGGGGTAAACTGCATTGTGATGTCACAATGGGGGAAATGGCATTGTGATGTCACAATGGGGGAAAGGGCATTGTGATGTCACAATGGGGTAAACTGCATTGTGATGTCACAATGGGGGAAAGGGCATTGTGATGTCACAATGCGGAAAACTGCATTGTGATGTCACAATGGGGGAAAGGGCATTGTTATGTCACAATGGGGAAAACTGCATTGTGATGTCACAATGGGGGAAAAGTCATTGTGATGTCACAATGTGGGAAATGGCATTGTGATGTCACAATAGGGAAAACAGCATTGTGATGTCACAATGGGGGAAAGGGCATTGTGATGTCACAATGTGGTTAACTGCATTGTGATGTCACAATGGGGGAAATGGCATTGTGATGTCACAATGGGGGAAATGGCATTGTGATGTCACAATGGGGAAAGGGCATTGTGATGTCACAATAGGGAAACGGCATTGTGATGTCACAATGGGGGAAAGGGCATTGTGATGTCACAATGGGGTAAACTGCATTCTGGTGTCACAATGGGGGAAACGGCATTGTGATGTCACAATGGGGGAAATGGCATTGTGATGTCACAATGGGGAAAGGGCATTGTGATGTCACAGTAGGGAAAACGGCATTGTGATGTCACAATGGGGTAAAGGGCATTGTGATGTCACAATGGGGGAAATGGCATTGTGATGTCACAATGGGGGAAATGGCATTGTGATGTCACACTGGGGGAAATGGCATTGTGATGTCACAATGGGGAAAAGGGCATTGTGATGTCACAATGGGGAAAACGGCATTGTGATGTCAACAATGGGGGAAATGGCATTGTGATGTCACAATGGGGGAAAGGGCATTGTGATGTCACAATGGGGGAAAGGACATTGTGATGTCACAATGGGGGAAACGGCATTGTGATGTCCCAATGGGGAAAACGGCATTGTGATGTCACAATGGGGGAAAGGGCATTGTGATGTCACAATGGGGTAAACTGCATTGTGATGTCACAATGGGGGAAATGGCATTGTGATGTCACAATGGGGGAAATGGCATTGTGATGTCACACTGGGGGAAATGGCATTGTGATGTCACAATGGGGAAAAGGGCATTGTGATGTCACAATGGGAAAAAACGGCATTGTGATGTCACAATGGGGGAAAGGGCATTGTGATGTCACAATGGGGTAAACTGCATTGTGATGTCACAATGGGGAAAGGGCATTGGGATGTCACAATGGGGGAAAGGGCATTGTGATGTCACAATAGGGAAAACGGCATTGTGATGTCACAATGGGGGAAATGGCATGGTGATGTCACAATGGGGGAAAGGGCATTGTGATGTCACAATGGGGAAAATGGCATTGTGATGTCACAATGGGGGAAAGGGCATTGCGATGTCACAATGGGGAAAACTGCATTGTGATGTCAGAATGGGGGAAAGGGCATTGTGATGTCACAATGCAGAAAACGGCATTGTGATGTCACAATGCAGAAAACGGCATTGTGATGTCACAATGGGGGAAATGGCATTGTGATGTCACAATGGGGGAAATGGCATTGTGATATCACAATGGGGGAAATGGCATTGTGATGTCACAATGGGGGAAATGGCATTGTGATGTCACAATGGGTGAAATGGCATTGTGATGTCACAATGGGGGAAAGAGCATTGTGATGTCACAATAGGGAAAACGGCATTGTAATGTCACAATGGGGGAAATGGCATTGTGATGTCACAATGGGGGAAAGGGCATTGTGATGTCACAATGTGGAAAACGGCATTGTGATGTCACAATGGGGGAAAGGGCATTGCGATGTCACAATGCGGAAAACTGCATTGTGATGTCACAATGGGGGAAAGGGCATTGTGATGTCACAATGGGGAAAACGGCATTGTAATGTCACAATGGGGGAAATAGAATTGTGATGTCACAATGGGAAAAACAGCATTGTGATGTCACAATGGGGGGAAACGGCATTGTGATATCACAATGGGGAAAGGGCATTGTGATGTCACAATGGAGGAAATGGCATTGTGATGTCACAATAGGGAAAACGGCATTGTGATGTCACAATGGGGGAAAGGGCATTGTGATGTCACAATGGGGTAAACTGCATTGTGATGTCACAATGGGGGAAACAACATTGTGATGTCACAATGGGGGAAATGGCATTGTGATGTCACAATGGGGGAAATGGCATTGTGATGTCACAATGGGGGAAACGGCATTGTGATGTCACAATGGGGGAAACGGCATTGTGATGTCACAATGGGGGAAATGGCATTGTGATGTCACAATGGGGGAAAGGGCATTGTGATGTCACAATGGGGTAAACTGCATTGTGATGTCACAATGGGGGAAAGGGCATTGTGATGTCACAATGCGGAAAACTGCATTGTGATGTCACAATGGGGGAAAGGGCATTGTTATGTCACAATGGGGAAAACTGCATTGTGATGTCACAATGGGGGAAAAGTCATTGTGATGTCACAATGTGGGAAATGGCATTGTGATGTCACAATAGGGAAAACAGCATTGTGATGTCACAATGGGGGAAAGGGCATTGTGATGTCACAATGTGGTTAACTGCATTGTGATGTCACAATGGGGGAAATGGCATTGTGATGTCACAATGGGGGAAATGGCATTGTGATGTCACAATGGGGAAAAGGCATTGTGATGTCACAATAGGGAAACGGCATTGTGATGTCATAATGGGGGAAAGGGCATTGTGATGTCACAATGGGGTAAACTGCATTCTGGTGTCACAATGGGGGAAACGGCATTGTGATGTCACAATGGGGGAAATGGCATTGTGATGTCACAATGGGGAAAAGGGCATTGTGATGTCACAATGGGGAAAACGGCATTGTGATGTCAACAATGGGGGAAATGGCATTGTGATGTCACAATGGGGGAAAGGGCATTGTGATGTCACAATGGGGGAAAGGACATTGTGATGTCACAATGGGGGAAACGGCATTGTGATGTCCCAATGGGGAAAACGGCATTGTGATGTCACAATGGGGGAAAGGGCATTGTGATGTCACAATGGGGTAAACTGCATTGTGATGTCACAATGGGGGAAATGGCATTGTGATGTCACAATGGGGGAAATGGCATTGTGATGTCACACTGGGGGAAATGGCATTGTGATGTCACAATGGGGAAAAGGGCATTGTGATGTCACAATGGGAAAAAACGGCATTGTGATGTCACAATGGGGGAAAGGGCATTGTGATGTCACAATGGGGTAAACTGCATTGTGATGTCACAATGGGGGAAACGGCATTGTGATGTCACAATGGGGGAAACGGCATTGTGATGTCACAATGCGGAAAACTGCATTGTGATGTCACAATGGGGGAAATGGCATTGTGATGTCACAATGGGGGAAATGGCATTGTGATGTCACAATGGGGAAAGGGCATTGTGATGTCACAATAGGGAAACGGCATTGTGATGTCACAATGGGGGAAAGGGCATTGTGATGTCACAATATGGTAAACTGCATTCTGGTGTCACAATGGGGGAAACGGCATTGTGATGTCACAATGGGGGAAATGGCATTGTGATGTCACAATGGGGAAAGGGCATTGTGATGTCACAGTAGGGAAAACGGCATTGTGATGTCACAATGGGGGAAAGGGCATTGTGATGTCACAATGGGGTAAACTGCATTGTGATGTCACAATGGGGGAAACGGCATTGTGATGTCACAATGGGGGAAACGGCATTGTGATGTCACAATGGGGGAAATGGCATTGTGATGTCATAATGGGGGAAATGGCATTGTGATGTCACACTGGGGGAAATGGCATTGTGATGTCACAATGGGGAAAAGGGCATTGTGATGTCACAATGGGGAAAACGGCATTGTGATGTCAACAATGGGGGAAATGGCATTGTGATGTCACAAGGGGGAAAGGGCATTGTGATGTCACAATGGGGGAAAGGACATTGTGATGTCACAATGGGGGAAACGGCATTGTGATGTCCCAATGGGGAAAACGGCATTGTGATGTCACAATGGGAGAAAGGGCATTGTGATGTCACAATGGGGTAAACTGCATTGTGATGTCACAATGGGGGAAATGGCATTGTGATGTCACAATGGGGGAAATGGCATTGTGATGTCACACTGGGGGAAATGGCATTGTGATGTCACAATGGGGAAAAGGGCATTGTGATGTCACAATGGGAAAAAACGGCATTGTGATGTCACAATGGGGGAAAGGGCATTGTGATGTCACAATGGGGTAAACTGCATTGTGATGTCACAATGGGGGAAAGGGCATTGGGATGTCACAATGGGGGAAAGGGCATTGTGATGTCACAATAGGGAAAACGGCATTGTGATGTCACAATGGGGGAAAGGGCATTGCGATGTCACAATGGGGAAAACTGCATTGTGATGTCAGAATGGGGGAAAGGGCATTGTGATGTCACAATGCAGAAAACGGCATTGTGATGTCACAATGGGGGAAATGGCATTGTGATGTCACAATGGGGGAAATGGCATTGTGATATCACAATGGGGGAAATGGCATTGTGATGTCACAATGGGGGAAATGGCATTGTGATGTCACAATGGGGAAAATGGCATTGTGATGTCACAATGGGGGAAAGGGCATTGCGATGTCACAATGGGGAAAACTGCATTGTGATGTCAGAATGGGGGAAAGGGCATTGTGATGTCACAATGCAGAAAACGGCATTGTGATGTCACAATGGGGGAAATTGCATTGTGATGTCACAATGGGGGAAATGGCATTGTGATATCACAATGGGGGAAATGGCATTGTGATGTCACAATGGGGGAAATGGCATTGTGATGTCACAATGGGTGAAATGGCATTGTGATGTCACAATGGGGGAAAGAGCATTGTGATGTCACAATAGGGAAAACGGCATTGTAATGTCACAATGGGGGAAATGGCATTGTGATGTCACAATGGGGGAAAGGGCATTGTGATGTCACAATGTGGAAAACGGCATTGTGATGTCACAATGGGGGAAAGGGCATTGCGATGTCACAATGCGGAAAACTGCATTGTGATGTCACAATGGGGGAAAGGGCATTGTGATGTCACAATGGGGAAAACGGCATTGTAATGTCACAATGGGGGAAATGGAATTGTGATGTCACAATGGGAAAAACAGCATTGTGATGTCACAATGGGGGAAACGGCATTGTGATATCACAATGGGGAAAGGGCATTGTGATGTCACAATGGAGGAAATGGCATTGTGATGTCACAATAGGGAAAGGGCATTGTGATGTCACAGTAGGGAAAACGGCATTGTGATGTCACAATGGGGTAAAGGGCATTGTGATGTCACAATGGGGGAAATGGCATTGTGATGTCACAATGGGGGAAATGGCATTGTGATGTCACACTGGGGGAAATGGCATTGTGATGTCACAATGGGGAAAAGGGCATTGTGATGTCACAATGGGGAAAACGGCATTGTGATGTCAACAATGGGGGAAATGGCATTGTGATGTCACAATGGGGGAAAGGGCATTGTGATGTCACAATGGGGGAAAGGACATTGTGATGTCACAATGGGGGAAACGGCATTGTGATGTCCCAATGGGGAAAACGGCATTGTGATGTCACAATGGGGGAAAGGGCATTGTGATGTCACAATGAGGTAAACTGCATTGTGATGTCACAATGGGGGAAATGGCATTGTGATGTCACAATGGGGGAAATGGCATTGTGATGTCACACTGGGGGAAATGGCATTGTGATGTCACAATGGGGAAAAGGGCATTGTGATGTCACAATGGGAAAAAACGGCATTGTGATGTCACAATGGGGGAAAGGGCATTGTAATGTCACAATGGGGTAAACTGCATTGTGATGTCACAATGGGGGAAACGGCATTGTGATGTCGCAATGGGGGAAACGGCATTGTGATGTCACAATGGGGGAAATGGCATTGTAATGTCACAATGGGGGAAAGGGCATTGTGATGTCACAATGGGGTAAACTGCATTGTGATGTCACAATGGGGGAAATGGCATTGTGATGTCACAATGGGGGAAAGGGCATTGTGATGTCACAATGGGGTAAACTGCATTGTGATGTCACAATGGGGGAAAGGGCATTGTGATGTCACAATGCGGAAAACTGCATTGTGATGTCACAATGGGGGAAAGGGCATTGTTATGTCACAATGGGGAAAACTGCATTGTGATGTCACAATGGGGGAAAAGTCATTGTGATGTCACAATGTGGGAAATGGCATTGTGATGTCACAATAGGGAAAACAGCATTGTGATGTCACAATGGGGGAAAGGGCATTGTGATGTCACAATGTGGTTAACTGCATTGTGATGTCACAATGGGGGAAATGGCATTGTGATGTCACAATGGGGGAAATGGCATTGTGATGTCACAATGGGGAAAGGGCATTGTGATGTCACAATAGGGAAACGGCATTGTGATGTCACAATGGGGGAAAGGGCATTGTGATGTCACAATGGGGTAAACTGCATTCTGGTGTCACAATGGGGGAAACGGCATTGTGATGTCACAATGGGGGAAATGGCATTGTGATGTCACAATGGGGAAAGGGCATTGTGATGTCACAGTAGGGAAAACGGCATTGTGATGTCACAATGGGGTAAAAGGCATTGTGATGTCACAATGGGGGAAATGGCATTGTGATGTCACAATGGGGGAAATGGCATTGTGATGTCACACTGGGGGAAATGGCATTGTGATGTCACAATGGGGAAAAGGGCATTGTGATGTCACAATGGGGAAAACGGCATTGTGATGTCAACAATGGGGGAAATGGCATTGTGATGTCACAATGGGGGAAAGGGCATTGTGATGTCACAATGGGGGAAAGGACATTGTGATGTCACAATGGGGGAAACGGCATTGTGATGTCCCAATGGGGAAAACGGCATTGTGATGTCACAATGGGGGAAAGGGCATTGTGATGTCACAATGGGGTAAACTGCATTGTGATGTCACAATGGGGGAAATGGCATTGTGATGTCACAATGGGGGAAATGGCATTGTGATGTCACACTGGGGGAAATGGCATTGTGATGTCACAATGGGGAAAAGGGCATTGTGATGTCACAATGGGAAAAAACGGCATTGTGATGTCACAATGGGGGAAAGGGCATTGTGATGTCACAATGGGGTAAACTGCATTGTGATGTCACAATGGGGAAAGGGCATTGGGATGTCACAATGGGGGAAAGGGCATTGTGATGTCACAATAGGGAAAACGGCATTGTGATGTCACAATGGGGGAAATGGCATGGTGATGTCACAATGGGGGAAAGGGCATTGTGATGTCACAATGGGGAAAATGGCATTGTGATGTCACAATGGGGGAAAGGGCATTGCGATGTCACAATGGGGAAAACTGCATTGTGATGTCAGAATGGGGGAAAGGGCATTGTGATGTCACAATGCAGAAAACGGCATTGTGATGTCACAATGCAGAAAACGGCATTGTGATGTCACAATGGGGGAAATGGCATTGTGATGTCACAATGGGGGAAATGGCATTGTGATATCACAATGGGGGAAATGGCATTGTGATGTCACAATGGGGGAAATGGCATTGTGATGTCACAATGGGTGAAATGGCATTGTGATGTCACAATGGGGGAAAGAGCATTGTGATGTCACAATAGGGAAAACGGCATTGTAATGTCACAATGGGGGAAATGGCATTGTGATGTCACAATGGGGGAAAGGGCATTGTGATGTCACAATGTGGAAAACGGCATTGTGATGTCACAATGGGGGAAAGGGCATTGCGATGTCACAATGCGGAAAACTGCATTGTGATGTCACAATGGGGGAAAGGGCATTGTGATGTCACAATGGGGAAAACGGCATTGTAATGTCACAATGGGGAAAATAGAATTGTGATGTCACAATGGGAAAAACAGCATTGTGATGTCACAATGGGGGGAAACGGCATTGTGATATCACAATGGGGAAAGGGCATTGTGATGTCACAATGGAGGAAATGGCATTGTGATGTCACAATAGGGAAAACGGCATTGTGATGTCACAATGGGGGAAAGGGCATTGTGATGTCACAATGGGGTAAACTGCATTGTGATGTCACAATGGGGGAAACAACATTGTGATGTCACAATGGGGGAAATGGCATTGTGATGTCACAATGGGGGAAATGGCATTGTGATGTCACAATGGGGGAAACGGCATTGTGATGTCACAATGGGGGAAACGGCATTGTGATGTCACAATGGGGGAAATGGCATTGTGATGTCACAATGGGGGAAAGGGCATTGTGATGTCACAATGGGGTAAACTGCATTGTGATGTCACAATGGGGGAAAGGGCATTGTGATGTCACAATGCGGAAAACTGCATTGTGATGTCACAATGGGGGAAAGGGCATTGTTATGTCACAATGGGGAAAACTGCATTGTGATGTCACAATGGGGGAAAAGTCATTGTGATGTCACAATGTGGGAAATGGCATTGTGATGTCACAATAGGGAAAACAGCATTGTGATGTCACAATGGGGGAAAGGGCATTGTGATGTCACAATGTGGTTAACTGCATTGTGATGTCACAATGGGGGAAATGGCATTGTGATGTCACAATGGGGGAAATGGCATTGTGATGTCACAATGGGGAAAAGGCATTGTGATGTCACAATAGGGAAACGGCATTGTGATGTCATAATGGGGGAAAGGGCATTGTGATGTCACAATGGGGTAAACTGCATTCTGGTGTCACAATGGGGGAAACGGCATTGTGATGTCACAATGGGGGAAATGGCATTGTGATGTCACAATGGGGAAAAGGGCATTGTGATGTCACAATGGGGAAAACGGCATTGTGATGTCAACAATGGGGGAAATGGCATTGTGATGTCACAATGGGGGAAAGGGCATTGTGATGTCACAATGGGGGAAAGGACATTGTGATGTCACAATGGGGGAAACGGCATTGTGATGTCCCAATGGGGAAAACGGCATTGTGATGTCACAATGGGGGAAAGGGCATTGTGATGTCACAATGGGGTAAACTGCATTGTGATGTCACAATGGGGGAAATGGCATTGTGATGTCACAATGGGGGAAATGGCATTGTGATGTCACACTGGGGGAAATGGCATTGTGATGTCACAATGGGGAAAAGGGCATTGTGATGTCACAATGGGAAAAAACGGCATTGTGATGTCACAATGGGGGAAAGGGCATTGTGATGTCACAATGGGGTAAACTGCATTGTGATGTCACAATGGGGGAAACGGCATTGTGATGTCACAATGGGGGAAACGGCATTGTGATGTCACAATGCGGAAAACTGCATTGTGATGTCACAATGGGGGAAATGGCATTGTGATGTCACAATGGGGGAAATGGCATTGTGATGTCACAATGGGGAAAGGGCATTGTGATGTCACAATAGGGAAACGGCATTGTGATGTCACAATGGGGGAAAGGGCATTGTGATGTCACAATATGGTAAACTGCATTCTGGTGTCACAATGGGGGAAACGGCATTGTGATGTCACAATGGGGGAAATGGCATTGTGATGTCACAATGGGGAAAGGGCATTGTGATGTCACAGTAGGGAAAACGGCATTGTGATGTCACAATGGGGGAAAGGGCATTGTGATGTCACAATGGGGTAAACTGCATTGTGATGTCACAATGGGGGAAACGGCATTGTGATGTCACAATGGGGGAAACGGCATTGTGATGTCACAATGGGGGAAATGGCATTGTGATGTCACAATGGGGGAAATGGCATTGTGATGTCACACTGGGGGAAATGGCATTGTGATGTCACAATGGGGAAAAGGGCATTGTGATGTCACAATGGGGAAAACGGCATTGTGATGTCAACAATGGGGGAAATGGCATTGTGATGTCACAAGGGGGAAAGGGCATTGTGATGTCACAATGGGGGAAAGGACATTGTGATGTCACAATGGGGGAAACGGCATTGTGATGTCCCAATGGGGAAAACGGCATTGTGATGTCACAATGGGAGAAAGGGCATTGTGATGTCACAATGGGGTAAACTGCATTGTGATGTCACAATGGGGGAAATGGCATTGTGATGTCACAATGGGGGAAATGGCATTGTGATGTCACACTGGGGGAAATGGCATTGTGATGTCACAATGGGGAAAAGGGCATTGTGATGTCACAATGGGAAAAAACGGCATTGTGATGTCACAATGGGGGAAAGGGCATTGTGATGTCACAATGGGGTAAACTGCATTGTGATGTCACAATGGGGGAAAGGGCATTGGGATGTCACAATGGGGGAAAGGGCATTGTGATGTCACAATAGGGAAAACGGCATTGTGATGTCACAATGGGGGAAAGGGCATTGCGATGTCACAATGGGGAAAACTGCATTGTGATGTCAGAATGGGGGAAAGGGCATTGTGATGTCACAATGCAGAAAACGGCATTGTGATGTCACAATGGGGGAAATGGCATTGTGATGTCACAATGGGGGAAATGGCATTGTGATATCACAATGGGGGAAATGGCATTGTGATGTCACAATGGGGGAAATGGCATTGTGATGTCACAATGGGGAAAATGGCATTGTGATGTCACAATGGGGGAAAGGGCATTGCGATGTCACAATGGGGAAAACTGCATTGTGATGTCAGAATGGGGGAAAGGGCATTGTGATGTCACAATGCAGAAAACGGCATTGTGATGTCACAATGGGGGAAATGGCATTGTGATGTCACAATGGGGGAAATGGCATTGTGATATCACAATGGGGGAAATGGCATTGTGATGTCACAATGGGGGAAATGGCATTGTGATGTCACAATGGGTGAAATGGCATTGTGATGTCACAATGGGGGAAAGAGCATTGTGATGTCACAATAGGGAAAACGGCATTGTAATGTCACAATGGGGGAAATGGCATTGTGATGTCACAATGGGGGAAAGGGCATTGTGATGTCACAATGTGGAAAACGGCATTGTGATGTCACAATGGGGGAAAGGGCATTGCGATGTCACAATGCGGAAAACTGCATTGTGATGTCACAATGGGGGAAAGGGCATTGTGATGTCACAATGGGGAAAACGGCATTGTAATGTCACAATGGGGGAAATGGAATTGTGATGTCACAATGGGAAAAACAGCATTGTGATGTCACAATGGGGGAAACGGCATTGTGATATCACAATGGGGAAAGGGCATTGTGATGTCACAATGGAGGAAATGGCATTGTGATGTCACAATAGGGAAAGGGCATTGTGATGTCACAGTAGGGAAAACGGCATTGTGATGTCACAATGGGGTAAAGGGCATTGTGATGTCACAATGGGGGAAATGGCATTGTGATGTCACAATGGGGGAAATGGCATTGTGATGTCACACTGGGGGAAATGGCATTGTGATGTCACAATGGGGAAAAGGGCATTGTGATGTCACAATGGGGAAAACGGCATTGTGATGTCAACAATGGGGGAAATGGCATTGTGATGTCACAATGGGGGAAAGGGCATTGTGATGTCACAATGGGGGAAAGGACATTGTGATGTCACAATGGGGGAAACGGCATTGTGATGTCCCAATGGGGAAAACGGCATTGTGATGTCACAATGGGGGAAAGGGCATTGTGATGTCACAATGAGGTAAACTGCATTGTGATGTCACAATGGGGGAAATGGCATTGTGATGTCACAATGGGGGAAATGGCATTGTGATGTCACACTGGGGGAAATGGCATTGTGATGTCACAATGGGGAAAAGGGCATTGTGATGTCACAATGGGAAAAAACGGCATTGTGATGTCACAATGGGGGAAAGGGCATTGTAATGTCACAATGGGGTAAACTGCATTGTGATGTCACAATGGGGGAAACGGCATTGTGATGTCGCAATGGGGGAAACGGCATTGTGATGTCACAATGGGGGAAATGGCATTGTAATGTCACAATGGGGGAAAGGGCATTGTGATGTCACAATGGGGTAAACTGCATTGTGATGTCACAATGGGGGAAATGGCATTGTGATGTCACAATGGGGGAAAGGGCATTGTGATGTCACAATGGGGTAAACTGCATTGTGATGTCACAATGGGGGAAAGGGCATTGTGATGTCACAATGCGGAAAACTGCATTGTGATGTCACAATGGGGGAAAGGGCATTGTTATGTCACAATGGGGAAAACTGCATTGTGATGTCACAATGGGGGAAAAGTCATTGTGATGTCACAATGTGGGAAATGGCATTGTGATGTCACAATAGGGAAAACAGCATTGTGATGTCACAATGGGGGAAAGGGCATTGTGATGTCACAATGTGGTTAACTGCATTGTGATGTCACAATGGGGGAAATGGCATTGTGATGTCACAATGGGGGAAATGGCATTGTGATGTCACAATGGGGAAAGGGCATTGTGATGTCACAATAGGGAAACGGCATTGTGATGTCACAATGGGGGAAAGGGCATTGTGATGTCACAATGGGGTAAACTGCATTCTGGTGTCACAATGGGGGAAACGGCATTGTGATGTCACAATGGGGGAAATGGCATTGTGATGTCACAATGGGGAAAGGGCATTGTGATGTCACAGTAGGGAAAACGGCATTGTGATGTCACAATGGGGTAAAGGGCATTGTGATGTCACAATGGGGGAAATGGCATTGTGATGTCACAATGGGGGAAATGGCATTGTGATGTCACACTGGGGGAAATTGCATTGTGATGTCACAATGGGGAAAAGGGCATTGTGATGTCACAATGGGGAAAACGGCATTGTGATGTCAACAATGGGGGAAATGGCATTGTGATGTCACAATGGGGGAAAGGGCATTGTGATGTCACAATGGGGGAAAGGACATTGTGATGTCACAATGGGGGAAACGGCATTGTGATGTCCCAATGGGGAAAACGGCATTGTGATGTCACAATGGGGGAAAGGGCATTGTGATGTCACAATGGAGTAAACTGCATTGTGATGTCACAATGGGGGAAATGGCATTGTGATGTCACAATGGGGGAAATGGCATTGTGATGTCACACTGGGGGAAATGGCATTGTGATGTCACAATGGGGAAAAGGGCATTGTGATGTCACAATGGGAAAAAACGGCATTGTGATGTCACAATGGGGGAAAGGGCATTGTGATGTCACAATGGGGTAAACTGCATTGTGATGTCACAATGGGGGAAACGGCATTGTGATGTCACAATGGGGGAAAGGGCATTGTGATGTCACAATAGGGAAAACGGCATTGTGATGTCACAATGGGGGAAATTGCATTGTGATGTCACAAAGGGGGAAAGGGCATTGTGATGTCACAATGGGGAAAATGGCATTGTGATGTCACAATGGGGGAAAGGGCATTGCGATGTCACAATGGGGAAAACTGCATTGTGATGTCAGAATGGGGGAAAGGGCATTGTGATGTCACAATGCAGAAAACGGCATTGTGATGTCAGAATGGGGGAAATGGCATTGTGATGTCACAATGGGGGAAATGGCATTGTGATATCACAATGGGGGAAATGGCATTGTGATGTCACAATGGGGGAAATGGCATTGTGATGTCACAATGGGTGAAATGGCATTGTGATGTCACAATGGGGGAAAGAGCATTGTGATGTCACAATAGGGAAAACGGCATTGTAATGTCACAATGGGGGAAATGGCATTGTGATGTCACAATGGGGGAAAGGGCATTGTGATGTCACAATGTGGAAAACGGCATTGTGATGTCACAATGGGGGAAAGGGCATTGCGATGTCACAATGGGGAAAACTGCATTGTGATGTCACAATGGGGGAAAGGGCATTGTGATGTCACAATGGGGGAAAGGGCATTGTGATGTCACAATGGGGAAAACGGCATTGTAATGTCACAATGGGGGAAATGGAATTGTGATGTCACAATGGGAAAAACAGCATTGTGATGTCACAATGGGGGAAACGGCATTGTGATATCACAATGGGGAAAGGGCATTGTGATGTCACAATGGAGGAAATGGCATTGTGATGTCACAATAGGGAAAACGGCATTGTGATGTCACAATGGGGGAAAGGGCATTGTGATGTCACAATGTGGTAAACTGCATTGTGATGTCACAATGGGGGAAACGGCATTGTGATGTCACAATGGGGGAAATGGCATTGTGATGTCACAATGGGGGAAATGGCATTGTGATGTCACAATGGGGGAAATGGCATTGTGATGTCACAATGGGGGAAACGGCATTGTGATGTCACAATGGGGGAAACGGCATTGTGATGTCACAATGGGGGAAATGGCATTGTGATGTCACAATGGGGGAAAGGGCATTGTGATGTCACAATGGGGTAAACTGCATTGTGATGTCACAATGGGGGAAAGGGCATTGTGATGTCACAATGGGGTAAACTGCATTGTTATGTCACAATGGGGGAAATGGCATTGTGATGTCACAATGGGGGAAATGGCATTGTGATGTCACACTGGGGGAAATGGCATTGTGATGTCACAATGGGGAAAAGGGCATTGTGATGTCACAATGGGGTAAACGGCATTGTGATGTCACAATGGGGGAAAGGGCATTGTGATGTCACAATGGGGTAAACTGCATTCTGATGTCACAATGGGGGAAACGGCATTGTGATGTCACAATGGGGGAAATGGCATTGTGATGTCACAATGGGGAAAGGGCATTGTGATGTCACCATGGGGTAAACTGCATTGTGATGTCACAATGGGGGAAATGGCATTGTGATGTCACAATGGGGGAAATGGCATTGTGATATCACAATGGGGGAAATGGCATTGTGATGTCACAATGGGGGAAATGGCATTGTGATGTCACAATGGGTGAAATGGCATTGTGATGTCACAATGGGGGAAAGAGCATTGTGATGTCACAATAGGGAAAACGGCATTGTAATGTCACAATGGGGGAAATGGCATTGTGATGTCACAATGGGGGAAAGGGCATTGTGATGTCACAATGTGGAAAACGGCATTGTGATGTCACAATGGGGGAAAGGGCATTGCGATGTCACAATGGGGAAAACTGCATTGTGATGTCACAATGGGGGAAAGGGCATTGTGATGTCACAATGGGGGAAAGGGCATTGTGATGTCACAATGGGGAAAACGGCATTGTAATGTCACAATGGGGGAAATGGAATTGTGATGTCACAATGGGAAAAACAGCATTGTGATGTCACAATGGGGGAAACGGCATTGTGATATCACAATGGGGAAAGGGCATTGTGATGTCACAATGGAGGAAATGGCATTGTGATGTCACAATAGGGAAAACGGCATTGTGATGTCACAATGGGGGAAAGGGCATTGTGATGTCACAATGTGGTAAACTGCATTGTGATGTCACAATGGGGGAAACGGCATTGTGATGTCACAATGGGGGAAATGGCATTGTGATGTCACAATGGGGGAAATGGCATTGTGATGTCACAATGGGGGAAATGGCATTGTGATGTCACAATGGGGGAAACGGCATTGTGATGTCACAATGGGGGAAACGGCATTGTGATGTCACAATGGGGGAAATGGCATTGTGATGTCACAATGGGGGAAAGGGCATTGTGATGTCACAATGGGGTAAACTGCATTGTGATGTCACAATGGGGGAAAGGGCATTGTGATGTCACAATGGGGTAAACTGCATTGTTATGTCACAATGGGGGAAATGGCATTGTGATGTCACAATGGGGGAAATGGCATTGTGATGTCACACTGGGGGAAATGGCATTGTGATGTCACAATGGGGAAAAGGGCATTGTGATGTCACAATGGGGTAAACGGCATTGTGATGTCACAATGGGGGAAAGGGCATTGTGATGTCACAATGGGGTAAACTGCATTCTGATGTCACAATGGGGGAAACGGCATTGTGATGTCACAATGGGGGAAATGGCATTGTGATGTCACAATGGGGAAAGGGCATTGTGATGTCACCATGGGGTAAACTGCATTGTGATGTCACAATGGGGGAAACTGCATTGTGGTGTCAGAATGGGGGAAAGGGCATTGTGATGTCACAATGCAGAAAACGGCATTGTGATGTCACAATGGGGGAAATGGCATTGTGATGTCACAATGGGGGAAAAGGCATTGTGATGTCACAATAGGGAAAACAGCATTGTGATGTCACAATGGGGGAAAGGGCATTCTGATGTCACAATGTGGTTAACTGCATTGTGATGTCACAATGGGGGAAATGGCATTGTGATGTCACAATGGGGGAATTGGCATTGTGATGTCACAATGGGGAAAGGGCATTGTGATGTCACAATGGAGGAAATGGCATTGTGATGTCACAATAGGGAAACGGCATTGTGATGTCACAATGGGGGAAAGGGCATTGTGATGTCACAATGGGGTAAACTGCATTGTGATGTCACAATGGGGGAAACGGCATTGTGATGTCACAATGGGGGAAATGGCATTGTGATGTCACAATGGGGAAAGGGCATTGTGATGTCACAGTAGGGAAAACGGCATTGTGATGTCACAATGGGGTAAAGGGCATTGTGATGTCACAATGGGGTAAACTGCATTGTGATGTCACAATGGGGGAAACGGCATTGTGATGTCACAATGGGGGAAACGGCATTGTGATGTCACAATGGGGGAAATGGCATTGTGATGTCACAATGGGGGAAATGGCATTGTGATGTCACACTGGGGGAAATGGCATTGTGATGTCACAATGGGGAAAAGGGCATTGTGATGTCACAATGGGGAAAACGGCATTGTGATGTCAACAATGGGGGAAATGGCAATGTGATGTCACAATGGGGGAAAGGGCATTGTGATGTCACAATGGGGGAAAGGACATTGTGATGTCACAATGGGGGAAACGGCATTGTGATGTCCCAATGGGGAAAACGGCATTGTGATGTCACAATGGGGGAAAGGGCATTGTGATGTCACAATGGGGTAAACTGCATTGTGATGTCACAATGGGGGAAACTGCATTGTGATGTCACAATGGGGGAAATGGCATTGTGATGTCACAATGGGGGAAATGGCATTGTGATGTCACACTGGGGGAAATGGCACTGTGATGTCACAATGGGGAAAAGGGCATTGTGATGTCACAATGGGAAAAAACGGCATTGTGATGTCACAATGGGGGAAAGGGCATTGTGATGTCACAATGGGGTAAACTGCATTGTGATGTCACAATGGGGGAAACGGCATTGTGATGTCACAATGGGGGAAAGGGCATTGTGATGTCACAATAGGGAAAACGGCATTGTGATGTCACAATGGGGGAAATGGCATTGTGATGTCACAAAGGGGGAAAGGGCATTGTGATGTCACAATGGGGAAAATGGCATTGTGATGTCACAATGGGGAAAAGGGCATTGCGATGTCACAATGGGGAAAACTGCATTGTGATGTCAGAATGGGGGAAAGGGCATTGTGATGTCACAATGGGGGAAATGGCATTGTGATATCACAATGGGGGAAATGGCATTGTGATGTCACAATGGGGGAAATGGCATTGTGATGTCACAATGGGTGAAATGGCATTGTGATGTCACAATGGGGGAAAGAGCATTGTGATGTCACAATAGGGAAAACGGCATTGTAATGTCACAATGGGGGAAATGGCATTGTGATGTCACAATGGGGGAAAGGGCATTGTGATGTCACAATGTGGAAAACGGCATTGTGATGTCACAATGGGGGAAAGGGCATTGCGATGTCACAATGGGGAAAACTGCATTGTGATGTCACAATGGGGGAAAGGGCATTGTGATGTCACAATGGGGAAAACGGCATTGTAATGTCACAATGGGGGAAATGGAATTGTGATGTCACAATGGGAAAAACAGCTTTGTGATGTCACAATGGGGGAAACGGCATTGTGATATCACAATGGGGAAAGGGCATTGTGATGTCACAATGGAGGAAATGGCATTGTGATGTCACAATAGGGAAAACGGCATTGTGATGTCACAATGGGGGAAAGGGCATTGTGATGTCACAATGTGGTAAACTGCATTGTGATGTCACAATGGGGGAAACGGCATTGTGATGTCACAATGGGGGAAATGGCATTGTGATGTCACAATGGGGGAAATGGCATTGTGATGTCACAATGGGGGAAATGGCATTGTGATGTCACAATGGGGAAAGGGCATTGTGATGTCACAGTAGGGAAAACGGCATTGTGATGTCACAATGGGGGAAAGGGCATTGTGATGTCACCATGGGGTAAACTGCATTGTGATGTCACAATAAGGGAAACGGCATTGTGATGTCACAATGGGGGAAAGGGCATTGTGATGTCACAATGGGGGAAAGGGCATTGTGATGTCACAATAGGGAAAACGGCTTTGTATTATCACAATGGGGGAAATGGCATTGTGATGTCACAATGGGGGAAAGGGCATTGTGATGTCACAATGGGGAAAAGGGCATTGTGATGTCACAATGGGGGAAAGGGCATTGCGATGTCACAATGGGGAAAACTGCATTGTGATGTCACAATGGGGGAAAGGGCATTGTGATGTCACAATGCAGAAAACGGCATTGTGATGTCACAATGGGGGAAATGGCATTGTGATGTCACAATGGGGGAAAAGGCATTGTGATGTCACAATGTGGGAAATGGCATTGTGATGTCACAATAGGGAAAACAGCATTGTGATGTCACAATGGGGGAAAGGGCATTCTGATGTCACAATGTGGTTAACTGCATTGTGATGTCACAATGGGGGAAATGGCATTGTGATGTCACAATGGGGGAAATGGCATTGTGAAGTCACAATGGGGAAAGGGCATTGTGATGTCACAATGGAGGAAATGGCATTGTGATGTCACAATAGGGAAACGGCATTGTGATGTCACAATAGGGGAAAGGGCATTGTGATGTCACAATGGGGTAAACTGCATTCTGATGTCACAATGGGGGAAACGGCATTGTGATGTCACAATGGGGGAAATGGCATTGTGATGTCACAGTAGGGGAAACGGCATTGTGATGTCACAGTAGGGAAAACGGCATTGTGATGTCACAATGGGGGAAAGGGCATTGTGATGTCACCATGGGGTAAACTGCATTGTGATGTCACAATGGGGGAAACGGCATTGTGATGTCACAATGGGGGAAAGGGCATTGTGATGTCACAATGGGGGAAAGGGCATTGTGATGTCACAATAGGGAAAACGGCTTTGTATTATCACAATGGTGGAAATGGCATTGTGATGTCACAATGGGGGAAAGGGCATTGTGATGTCACAATGGGGAAAATGGCATTGTGATGTCACAATGGGGGAAAGGGCATTGCGATGTCACAATGGGGAAAACTGCATTGTGATGTCAGAATGGGGGAAAGGGCATTGTGATGTCACAATGCAGAAAACGGCATTGTGATGTCACAATGGGGGAAATGGCATTGTGATGTCACAATGGGGGAAAAGGCATTGTGATGTCACAATGTGGGAAATGGCATTGTGATGTCACAATAGGGAAAACAGCATTGTGATGTCACAATGGGGAAAGGGCATTCTGATGTCACAATGTGGTTAACTGCATTGTGATGTCACAATGGGGGAAATGGCATTGTGATGTCACAATGGGGGAAATGGCATTGTGATGTCACAATGGGGAAAGGGCATTGTGATGTCACAATGGAGGAAATGGCATTGTGATGTCACAATAGGGAAACGGCATTGTGATGTCACAATGGGGGAAAGGGCATTGTGATGTCACAATGGGGTAAACTGCATTCTGATGTCACAATGGGGGAAACGGCATTGTGATGTCACAATGGGGGAAATGGCATTGTGATGTCACAATGGGGAAAGGGCATTGTGATGTCACAGTAGGGAAAACGGCATTGTGATGTCACAATGGGGGAAAGGGCATTGTGATGTCACAATGGGGTAAACTGCATTGTGATGTCACAATGGGGGAAACGGCATTGTGATGTCACAATGGGGGAAACGGCATTGTGATGTCACAATGGGGAAAAGGGCATTGTGATGTCACAATGGGGGAAATGGCATTGTGATGTCACAATGGGGAAAGGGCATTGTGATGTCACAATGGGGGAAAGGGCATTGTGATGTCACAATGGGGTAAACTGTAATCTGATGTCACAATGGGGGAAACGGCATTGTGATGTCACAATGGGGGAAATGGCATTGTGATGTCACAATGGGGAAAGGGCATTGTGATGTCACAGTAGGGAAAACGGCATTGTGATGTCACAATGGGGGAAAGGGCATTGTGATGTCACAATGGGGTAAACTGCATTGTGATGTCACAATGGGGGAAACGGCATTGTGATGTCACAATGGGGGAAAGGGCATTGTGATGTCACAATGGGGTAAACTGCATTGTGATGTCACAATGGGGGAAACGGCATTGTGATGTCACAATGGGGGAAATGGCATTGTGATGTCACAATGGGGAAAAGGGCATTGTGATGTCACAATGGGGAAAACGGCATTGTGATGTCAACAATGGGGGAAATGGCATTGTGATGTCACAATGGGGAAAGGGCATTGTGATGTCACAATGGGGGAAAGGTCATTGTGATGTCACAATGGGGGAAACGGAATTGTGATGTCCCAATGGGGAAAACGGCATTGTGATGTCACAATGGGGGAAAGGGCATTGTGATGTCACAATTGGGTAAACTGCATTGTGATGTCACAATGGGGGAAATGGCATTGTGATGTCACACTGGGGGAAATGGCATTGTGATGTCACAATGGGGGAAATGGCATTGTGATGTCACAATGGGGTAAACTGCATTGTGTTGTCACAATGGGGCAACGGCATTGTGATGTCACAATGGGGGAAATGGCATTGTGATGTCACAATGGGGGAAAGGGCATTGTGATGTCACAATGGGGGAAAGCACATTGTGATGTCACAATGGGGAAAACTGCATTGTGATGTCACAATGGGGGAGAGGGCATTGTGATGTCACAATGCGGAAAACGGCATAGTGATGTCACAATGGGGGAAAGTGCATTGTGATGTCACAATGGGGGAAAGTGCATTGTGATGTCACAATGGGGGAAATGGCATTGTGATGTCACAATGGGGGAAATGGCATTGTGATGTCACAATGCGGAAAACGGCATTGTTTTGTCACAATGGGGGAAAGGGCATTGTGATGTCACAATGGGGAAAACTGCATTGCGACGTCACAATGGGGGAAAAGGCATTGTGATGTCACAATGTGAGAAATGGCATTGTGATGTCACAATGGGGAATGGGCATTGTGATGTCACAATGGGGAATGGGCATTGTAATGTCACAATGGAGGAAATTGCATATTGATGTCACAAAAGGGAAAACGGCATTGTGATGTCACAATGGGGGAAAGGGCATTGTGATGTCACAATGGGGTAAACTGCATTGTGATGTCACAATGGGGGAAATGGCATTGTGATGTCACAATGGGGGAAATGGCATTGTGATGTCACAATAGGGAAAACGGCATTGTGATGTCACAATGGGGGAAATGGCATTGTGATGTCACAATGGGGGAAATGGCATTGTGATGTCACAATGGGGGAAATGGCATTGTGATGTCACAATGGGGAAAGGGCATTGTGATGTCACAATGGAGGAAATGGCATTGTGATGTCACAATGGGGGAAAGGGCATTGTGATGTCACAATGGGGGAAACGGCATTGTGATGTCACAATGGGGGAAATGGCATTGTGATGTCACAATGGGGGAAGGGCATTGTGATGTCACAGTAGGGAAAAAAGGCATTGTGATGTCACAATGGGGGAAATGGCATTGTGATGTCACAATGGGGAAAACGGCATTGTGATGTCACAATGGGGGAAAGGGCATTGCGATGTCACAATGGGGAAAACTGCATTGTGATGTCACAATGGGGGAAACGGCATTGGGATGTCACAATGGGGGAAATGGCATTGTGATGTCACAATGTGGGAAATGGCATTGTGATGTCACAATGGGGGAAATGGCATTGTGATATCACAATGGGGGAAATGGCATTGTGATGTCACAAAGGGGGAAAGGGCATTGTGATGTCACAATGCGGATAACGGCATTGTGATGTCACAATGGGGGAAAGGGCATTGTGATGTCACAATGGGGAAAACTGCATTGTGATGTCACAATGGGGGAAATGCATTGTGATGTCACAATGTGGGAAATGGCATTGTGATGTCACAATAGGGAAAACAGCATTGTGATGTCACAATGGGGGAAAGGGCATTGTGATGTCACAATGTGGTTAACTGCATTGTGATGTCACAATGGGGGAAATGGCATTGCGATGTCACAATGGGGGAAATGGCATTGCGATGTCACAATGGGGGAAATGGCATTGCGATGTCACAATGGGGGAAATGGCATTGTGATGTCACAATGGGGAAAGGGCATTGTGATGTCACAATGGAGGAAATGGCATTGTGATGTCACAATAGGGAAACGGCATTGTGATGTCACAATGGGGGAAAGGGCATTGTGATGTCACAATGGGGTAAACTGCATTCTGATGTCACAATGGGGGAAACGGCATTGTGATGTCACAATGGGGGAAATGGCATTGTGATGTCACAATGGGGAAAGGGCATTGTGATGTCACAGTAGGGAAAACGGCATTGTGATGTCACAATGGGGGAAAGGGCATTGTGATGTCACCATGGGGTAAACTGCATTGTGATGTCACAATGGGGGAAAGGGCATTGTGATGTCACAATGGGGTAAACTGCATTGTGACGTCACAATGGGGGAAACGGCATTGTGATGTCACAATGGGGGAAACGGCATTGTGATGTCACAATGGGGGAAATGGCATTGTGATGTCACAATGGGGGAAATGGCATTGTGATGTCACACTGGGGGAAATGGCATTGTGATGTCACAATGGGGAAAAGGGCATTGTGATGTCACAATGGGGAAAACGGCATTGTGATGTCAACAATGGGGGAAATGGCATTGTGATGTCACAATGGGGGAAAGGGCATTGTGATGTCACAATGGGGGAAAGGGCATTGTGATGTCACAATGGGGGAAACGGCATTGTGATGTCCCAATGGGGAAAACGGCATTGTGATGTCACAATGGGGGAAAGGGCATTGTGATGTCACAATGGGGTAAACTGCATTGTGATGTCACAATGGGGGAAATGGCATTGTGATGTCACAATGGGGGAAATGGCATTGTGATGTCACACTGGGGGAAATGGCATTGTGATGTCACAATGGGGAAAAGGGCATTGTGATGTCACAATGGGAAAAAACGGCATTGTGATGTCACAATGGGGGAAAGGGCATTGTGATGTCACAATGGGGTAAACTGCATTGTGATGTCACAATGGGGGAAACGGCATTGTGATGTCACAATGGGGGAAAGGGCATTGTGATGTCACAATGGGGGAAAGGGCATTGTGATGTCACAATAGGGAAAACGGCATTGTGATGTCACAATGGGGGAAAGGGCATTGTGATGTCACAATGGGGAAAATGGCAGTGTGATGTCACAATGGGGGAAAGGGCATTGCGATGTCACAATGGGGAAAACTGCATTGTGATGTCAGAATGGGGGAAAGGGCATTGTGATGTCACAATGCAGAAAACTGCATTGTGATGTCACAATGGGGGAAATGGCATTGTGATGTCACAATGGGGAAATGGCATTGTGATATCACAATGGGGGAAATGGCATTGTGATGTCACAATCGGGGAAATGGCATTGTGATGTCACAATGGGTGAAATGGCATTGTGATGTCACAATGGGGGAAAGGGCATTGTGATGTCACAATGGGGAAAATGGCATTGTGATGTCACAATGGGGGAAAGGGCATTGCGATGTCACAATGGGGAAAACTGCATTGTGATGTCAGAATGGGGGAAAGGGCATTGTGATGTCACAATGCAGAAAACTGCATTGTGATGTCACAATGGGGGAAATGGCATTGTGATGTCACAATGGGGGAAATGGCATTGTGATATCACAATGGGGGAAATGGCATTGTGATGTCACAATGGGGGAAATGGCATTGTGATGTCACAATGGGTGAAATGGCATTGTGATGTCACAATGGGGGAAAGAGCATTGTGATGTCACAATAGGGAAAACGGCATTGTAATGTCACAATGGGGGAAATGGCATTGTGATGTCACAATGGGGGAAAGGGCATTGTGATGTCACAATGTGGAAAACGGCATTGTGATGTCACAATGGGGGAAAGGGCATTGCGATGTCACAATGGGGAAAACTGCATCGTGATGTCACAATGGGGGAAAGGGCATTGTGATGTCACAATGGGGAAAACGGCATTGTAATGTCACAATGGGGGAAATGGAATTGTGATGTCACAATGGGAAAAACAGCATTGTGATGTCACAATGGGGGAAACGGCATTGTGATATCACAATGGGGAAAGGGCATTGTGATGTCACAATGGAGGAAATGGCATTGTAATGTCACAATAGGGAAAACGGCATTGTGATGTCACAATGGGGGAAAGGGCATTGTGATGTCACAATGGGGTAAACTGCATTGTGATGTCACAATGGGGGAAACGGCACTGTGATGTCACAATGGGGGAAATGGCATTGTGATGTCACAATGGGGGAAATGGCATTGTGATGTCACAATGGGGGAAATGGCATTGTGATGTCACAATGGGGGAAACGGCATTGTGATGTCACAATGGGGGAAATGGCATTGTGATGTCACAATGGGGGAAAGGGCATTGTGATGTCACAATGGGGTAAACTGCATTGTGATGTCACAATGGGGGAAAGGGCATTGTGATGTCACAAT
Source organism: Eleutherodactylus coqui (assembly GCF_035609145.1). Lineage (NCBI taxonomy): Eukaryota > Metazoa > Chordata > Amphibia > Anura > Eleutherodactylidae > Eleutherodactylus > Eleutherodactylus coqui. Next base: position 569,266 of record NW_027102251.1, read on the forward strand.
GCGGAAAACGGCATTGTGATGTCACAATGGGGGAAAGGGCATTGTGATGTCACAATGGGGGAAAGGGCATTGTGATGTCACAATGCGGAAAACGGCATTGTGATGTCACAATGGGGGAAAGGGCATTGTGATGTCACAAAGGGGAAAACTGCATTGTGATGTCACAATGGGGGAAAAGGCATTGTGATGTCACAATGTGGGAAATGGCATTGTGATGTCACAATAGGGAAAACAGCATTGTGATGTCACAATGGGGGAAAGGGCATTGTGATGTCACAATGTGGTTAACTGCATTGTGATGTCACAATGGGGGAAATGGCATTGTGATGTCACAATGGGGGAAATGGCATTGTGATGTCACAATGGGGGAAATGGCATTGCGATGTCACAATGGGGAAAAGGCATTGTGATGTCACAATGGAGGAAATGGCATTGTGATGTCACAATAAGGAAACGGCATTGTGATGTCACAATGGGGGAAAGGGCATTGTGATGTCACAATGGGGTAAACTGCATTCTGATGTCACAATGGGGGAAACGGCATTCTGATGTCACAATGGGGGAAATGGCATTGTGATGTCACAATGGGGAAAGGGCATTGTGATGTCACAGTAGGGAAAACGGCATTGTGATGTCACAATGGGGGAAATGGCATTGTGATGTCACAATGGGGGAAATGGTATTGTGATGTCACAATGGGGGAAATGGCATTGTGATGTCACAATGGGGGAAACGGCATTGTGATGTCACAATGGGGGAAATGGCATTGTGATGTCACAATGGGGTAAACTGCATTGTGATGTCACAATGGGGGAAAGGGCATTGTGATGTCACAATGCGGAAAACGGCATTGTGATGTCACAATGGGGGAAAGGGCATTGTGATGTCACAATGGGGTAAACTGCATTGTGATGTCACAATGGGGGAAAGGGCATTGTGATGTCACAATGCGGAAAACTGCATTGTGATGTCACAATGGGGGAAAGGGCATTGTGATGTCACAATGCGGAAAACGGCATTGTGATGTCACAATGGGGGAAAGGGCATTGTGATGTCACAATGGGGAAAACTGCATTGTGATGTCACAATGGGGGAAAAGGCATTGTGATGTCACAATGTGGGAAATGGCATTGTGATGTCACAATAGGGAAAACAGCATTGTGATGTCACAATGGGGGAAAGGGCATTGTGATGTCACAATGTGGTTAACTGCATTGTGATGTCACAATGGGGGAAATGGCATTGTGATGTCACAATGGGGGAAATGGCATTGTGATGTCACAATGGGGAAAGGGCATTGTGATGTCACAATGGAGGAAATGGCATTGTGATGTCACAATAGGGAAACAGCATTGTGATGTCACAATGGGGGAAAGGGCATTGTGATGTCACAATGGGGTAAACTGCATTCTGATGTCACAATGGGGGAAACGGCATTGTGATGTCACAATGGGGGAAATGGCATTGTGATGTCACAATGGGGAAAGGGCATTGTGATGTCACAGTAGGGAAAACGGCATTGTGATGTCACAATGGGGGAAAGGGCATTGTGATGTCACAATGGGGTAAACTGCATTGTGATGTCACAATGGGGGAAACGGCATTGTGATGTCACAATGGGGGAAAGGGCATTGTGATGTCACAATGGGGGAAAGGGCATTGTGATGTCACAATAGGGAAAACGGCATTGTGATGTCACAATGGGGGAAATGGCATGGTGATGTCACAATGGGGGAAAGGGCATTGTGATGTCACAATGGGGAAAATGGCATTGTGATGTCACAATGGGGGAAAGGGCATTGCGGTGTCACAATGGGGAAAACTGCATTGTGATGTCAGAATGGGGGAAAGGGCATTGTGATGTCACAATGCAGAAAACGGCATTGTGATGTCACAATGGGGGAAATGGCATTGTGATGTCACAATGGGGGAAATGGCATTGTGATATCACAATGGGGGAAATGGCATTGTGATGTCACAATGGGGGAAATGGCATTGTGATGTCACAATGGGTGAAATGGCATTGTGATGTCACAATGGGGGAAAGAGCATTGTGATGTCACAATAGGGAAAACGGCATTGTAATGTCACAATGGGGGAAATGGCATTGTGATGTCACAATGGGGGAAAGGGCATTGTGATGTCACAATGTGGAAAACGGCATTGTGATGTCACAATGGGGGAGAGGGCATTGTGATGTCACAATGCGGAAAACGGCATAGTGATGTCACAATGGGGGAAAGTGCATTGTGATGTCACAATGGGGGAAAGTGCATTGTGATGTCACAATGGGGGAAATGGCATTGTGATGTCACAATGCGGAAAACGGCATTGTGATGTCACAATGGGGGAAAGGGCATTGTGATGTCACAATGGGGAAAACTGCATTGTGACGTCACAATGGGGGAAAAGGCATTGTGATGTCACAATGTGAGAAATGGCATTGTGATGTCACAATGGGGAATGGGCATTGTGATGTCACAATGGGGAATGGGCATTGTGATGTCACAATGGGGAATGGGCATTGTAATGTCACAATGGAGGAAATTGCATATTGATGTCACAAAAGGGAAAACGGCATTGTGATGTCACAATGGGGGAAAGGGCATTGTGATGTCACAATGGGGTAAACTGCATTGTGATGTCACAATGGGGGAAATGGCATTGTGATGTCACAATGGGGGAAATGGCATTGTGATGTCACAATAGGGAAAACGGCATTGTGATTTCACAATGGGGGGAATGGCATTGTGATGTCACAATGGGGGAAATGGTATTGTGATGTCACAATGGGGAAAGGGCATTGTGATGTCACAATGGGGGAAATGGCATTGTGATGTCACAATGGGGAAAACGGCATTGTAATGTCACAATGGGGGAAAGGGCATTGCGATGTCACAATGGGGAAAACTGCATTGTGATGTCACAATGGGGGAAACGGCATTGTGATGTCACAATGGGGGAAATGGCATTGTGATGTCACAATGTGGGAAAGGGCATTGTAATGTCACAATGGGGAAAACGGCATTGTAATGTCACAATGGGGGAAATGGAATTGTGATGTCACAATGGGAAAAACAGCATTGTGATGTCACAATGGGGGAAACGGCATTGTGATATCACAATGGAGGAAATGGCATTGTGATGTCACAATGGGGGAAACGGCATTGTGATGTCACAATGGAGGAAATGGCATTGTGATGTCACAATGGGGGAAAGGGCATTGTGATGTCACAATGGGGAAAACGGCATTGTAATGTCACAATGGGGGAAATGGAATTGTGATGTCACAATGGGAAAAACAGCATTGTGATGTCACAATGGTGGAAAGGGCATTGTGATGTCACAATGGGGTAAACTGCATTGTGATGTCACAATGGGGGAAAGGGCATTGTGATGTCACAATGGGGTAAACTGCATTGTGATGTCACAATGGGGGAAAGGGCATTGTGATGTCACAATGCGGAAAACGGCATTGTGATGTCACAATGGGGGAAAGGGCATTGTTATGTCACAATGGGGAAAACTGCATTGTGATGTCACAATGGGGGAAATGCATTGTGATGTCACAATGTGGGAAATGGCATTGTGATGTCACAATAGGGAAAACAGCATTGTGATGTCACAATGGGGGAAAGGGCATTGTGATGTCACAATGTGGTTAACTGCATTGTGATGTCACAATGGGGGAAATGGCATTGCGATGTCACAATGGGGGAAATGGCATTGTGATGTCACAATGGGGAAAGGGCATTGTGATGTCACAATGGAGGAAATGGCATTGTGATGTCACAATAGGGAAACGGCATTGTGATGTCACAATGGGGGAAAGGGCATTGTGATGTCACAATGGGGTAAACTGCATTCTGATGTCACAATGGGGGAAACGGCATTGTGATGTCACAATGGGGGAAATGGCATTGTGATGTCACGATGGGGAAAGGGCATTGTGATGTCACAGTAGGGAAAACGGCATTGTGATGTCACAATGGGGGAAAGGGCATTGTGATGTCACCATGGGGTAAACTGCATTGTGATGTCACAATGGGGGAAACGGCATTGTGATGTCACAATGGGGGAAATGGCATTGTGATGTCACAATGGGGAAAGGGCATTGTGATGTCACAGTAGGGAAAACGGCATTGTGATGTCACAATGGGGGAAAGGGCATTGTGATGTCACAATGGGGTAAACTGCATTGTGACGTCACAATGGGGGAAACGGCATTGTGATGTCACAATGGGGGAAACGGCATTGTGATGTCACAATGGGGGAAATGGCATTGTGATGTCACAATGGGGGAAATGGCATTGTGATGTCACACTGGGGGAAATGGCATTGTGATGTCACAATGGGGAAAAGGCCTTGTGATGTCACAATGGGGAAAACGGCATTGTGATGTCAACAATGGGGGAAATGGCATTGTGATGTCACAATGGGGGAAAGGGCATTGTGATGTCACAATGGGGGAAATGGCATTGTGATGTCACAATGCGGAAAACGGCATTGTGATGTCACAATGGGGGAAAAGGCATTGTGATGTCACAATGTGGGAAATGGCATTGTGATGTCACAATAGGGAAAACAGCATTGTGATGTCACAATGGGGGAAAGGGCATTGTGATGTCACAATGTGGTTAACTGCATTGTGATGTCACAATGGGGGAAATGGCATTGTGATGTCACAATGGGGGAAATGGCATTGTGATGTCACAATGGGGAAAGGGCATTGTGATGTCACAATGGAGGAAATGGCATTGTGATGTCACAATAGGGAAACGGCATTGTGATGTCACAATGGGGGAAAGGGCATTGTGATGTCACAATGGGGTAAACTGCATTCTGATGTCACAATGGGGGAAACGGCATTGTGATGTCACAATGGGGGAAATGGCATTGTGATGTCACAATGGGGAAAGGGCATTGTGATGTCACAGTAGGGAAAACGGCATTGTGATGTCACAATGGGGGAAAGGGCATTGTGATGTCACAATGGGGTAAACTGCATTGTGATGTCACAATGGGGGAAACGGCATTGTGATGTCACAATGGGGGAAAGGGCATTGTGATGTCACAATGGGGTAAACTGCATTGTGATGTCACAATGGGGGAAACGGCATTGTGATGTCACAATGGGGGAAAGGGCATTGTGATGTCACAATGGGGGAAAGGGCATTGTGATGTCACAATAGGGAAAACGGCATTGTGATGTCACAATGGGGGAAATGGCATGGTGATGTCACAATGGGGGAAACGGCATTGTGATGTCACAATGGGGTAAATGGCATTGTGATGTCACAATGGGGGAAAGGGCATTGCGGTGTCACAATGGGGAAAACTGCATTGTGATGTCAGAATGGGGGAAAGGGCATTGTGATGTCACAATGGGGAAAGGGCATTGTGATGTCACAGTAGGGAAAACGGCATTGTGATGTCACAATGGGGGAAAGGGCATTGTGATGTCACAATGCAGAAAACGGCATTGTGATGTCACAATGGGGGAAATGGCATTGTGATATCACAATGGGGGAAATGGCATTGTGATGTCACAATGGGGAAAACGGCATTGTAATGTCACAATGGGGGAAATGGAATTGTGATGTCACAATGGGAAAAACAGCATTGTGATGTCACAATGGGGGAAACGGCATTGTGATATCACAATGGGGAAAGGGCATTGTGATGTCACAATGGAGGAAATGGCATTGTGATGTCACAATAGGGAAAACGGCATTGTGATGTCACAATGGGGGAAAGGGCATTGTGATGTCACAATAGGGTAAACTGCATTGTGATGTCACAATGGGGGAAACGACATTGTGATGTCACAATGGGGGAAATGGCATTGTGATGTCACAATGGGGGAAATGGCATTGTGATGTCACAATGGGGGAAACGGCATTGTGATGTCACAATGGGGGAAACGGCATTGTGATGTCACAATGGGGGGAATGGCATTGTGATGTCACAATGGGGGAAAGGGCATTGTGATGTCACAATGGGGTAAACTGCATTGTGATGTCACAATGGGGGAAAGGGCATTGTGATGTCACAATGCGGAAAACGGCATTGTGATGTCACAATGGGGGAAAGGGCATTGTTATGTCACAATGGGGAAAACTGCATTGTGATGTCACAATGGGGGAAAAGTCATTGTGATGTCACAATGTGGGAAATGGCATTGTGATGTCACAATAGGGAAAACAGCATTGTGATGTCACAATGGGGGAAAGGGCATTGTGATGTCACAATGTGGTTAACTGCATTGTGATGTCACAATGGGGGAAATGGCATTGTGATGTCACAATGGGGGAAATGGCATTGTGATGTCACAATGGGGAAAGGGCATTGTGATGTCACAATAGGGAAACGGCATTGTGATGTCACAATGGGGGAAAGGGCATTGTGATGTCACAATGGGGTAAACTGCATTCTGGTGTCACAATGGGGGAAACGGCATTGTGATGTCACAATGAGGGAAATGGCATTGTGATGTCACAATGGGGAAAGGGCATTGTGATGTCACAGTAGGGAAAACGGCATTGTGATGTCACAATGGGGGAAAGGGCATTGTGATGTCACAATGGGGTAAACTGCATTGTGATGTCACAATGGGGGAAAGGGCATTGGGATGTCACAATGGGGGAAAGGGCATTGTGATGTCACAATAGGGAAAACGGCATTGTGATGTCACAATGGGGGAAATGGCATGGTGATGTCACAATGGGGGAAAGGGCATTGTGATGTCACAATGGGGAAAATGGCATTGTAATGTCACAATGGGGGAAAGGGCATTGCGGTGTCACAATGGGGAAAACTGCATTGTGATGTCAGAATGGGGGAAAGGGCATTGTGATGTCACAATGCAGAAAACGGCATTGTGATGTCACAATGGGGGAAATGGCATTGTGATGTCACAATGGGGGAAATGGCATTGTGATATCACAATGGGGGAAATGGCATTGTGATGTCACAATGGGGGAAATGGCATTGTGATGTCACAATGGGTGAAATGGCATTGTGATGTCACAATGGGGGAAAGAGCATTGTGATGTCACAATAGGGAAAACGGCATTGTAATGTCACAATGGGGGAAATGGCATTGTGATGTCACAATGGGGGAAAGGGCATTGTGATGTCACAATGTGGAAAACGGCATTGTGATGTCACAATGGGGGAAAGGGCATTGCGATGTCACAATGCGGAAAACTGCATTGTGATGTCACAATGGGGGAAAGGGCATTGTGATGTCACAATGGGGAAAACGGCATTGTAATGTCACAATGGGGGAAATGGAATTGTGATGTCACAATGGGAAAAACAGCATTGTGATGTCACAATGGGGGAAACGGCATTGTGATATCACAATGGGGAAAGGGCATTGTGATGTCACAATGGAGGAAATGGCATTGTGATGTCACAATAGGGAAAACGGCATTGTGATGTCACAATGGGGGAAAGGGCATTGTGATGTCACAATAGGGTAAACTGCATTGTGATGTCACAATGGGGGAAACGACATTGTGATGTCACAATGGGGGAAATGGCATTGTGATGTCACAATGGGGGAAATGGCATTGTGATGTCACAATGGGGGAAACGGCATTGTGATGTCACAATGGGGGAAACGGCATTGTGATGTCACAATGGGGGGAATGGCATTGTGATGTCACAATGGGGGAAAGGGCATTGTGATGTCACAATGGGGTAAACTGCATTGTGATGTCACAATGGGGGAAAGGGCATTGTGATGTCACAATGCGGAAAACGGCATTGTGATGTCACAATGGGGGAAAGGGCATTGTTATGTCACAATGGGGAAAACTGCATTGTGATGTCACAATGGGGGAAAAGTCATTGTGATGTCACAATGTGGGAAATGGCATTGTGATGTCACAATAGGGAAAACAGCATTGTGATGTCACAATGGGGGAAAGGGCATTGTGATGTCACAATGTGGTTAACTGCATTGTGATGTCACAATGGGGGAAATGGCATTGTGATGTCACAATGGGGAAAGGGCATTGTGATGTCACAATAGGGAAACGGCATTGTGATGTCACAATGGGGGAAAGGGCATTGTGATGTCACAATGGGGTAAACTGCATTCTGGTGTCACAATGGGGGAAACGGCATTGTGATGTCACAATGAGGGAAATGGCATTGTGATGTCACAATGGGGAAAGGGCATTGTGATGTCACAGTAGGGAAAACGGCATTGTGATGTCACAAATGGGGAAAGGGCATTGTGATGTCACAATGGGGTAAACTGCATTGTGATGTCACAATGGGGGAAACGGCATTGTGATGTCACAATGGGGGAAACGGCATTGTGATGTCACAATGGGGGAAATGGCATTGTGATGTCACAATGGGGGAAATGGCATTGTGATGTCACACTGGGGGAAATGGCATTGTGATGTCACAATGGGGAAAAGGGCATTGTGATGTCACAATGGGGAAAACGGCATTGTGATGTCAACAATGGGGGAAATGGCATTGTGATGTCACAAGGGGGAAAGGGCATTGTGATGTCACAATGGGGGAAAGGACATTGTGATGTCACAATGGGGGAAACGGCATTGTGATGTCCCAATGGGGAAAACGGCATTGTGATGTCACAATGGGGGAAAGGGCATTGTGATGTCACAATGGGGTAAACTGCATTGTGATGTCACAATGGGGGAAATGGCATTGTGATGTCACAATGGGGGAAATGGCATTGTGATGTCACACTGGGGGAAATGGCATTGTGATGTCACAATGGGGAAAAGGGCATTGTGATGTCACAATGGGAAAAAACGGCATTGTGATGTCACAATGGGGGAAAGGGCATTGTGATGTCACAATGGGGTAAACTGCATTGTGATGTCACAATGGGGGAAAGGGCATTGGGATGTCACAATGGGGGAAAGGGCATTGTGATGTCACAATAGGGAAAACGGCATTGTGATGTCACAATGGGGGAAATGGCATGGTGATGTCACAATGGGGGAAAGGGCATTGTGATGTCACAATGGGGAAAATGGCATTGTGATGTCACAATGGGGGAAAGGGCATTGCGATGTCACAATGGGGAAAACGGCATTGTGATGTCACAATGGGGGAAAGGGCATTGTGATGTCACAATGCAGAAAACGGCATTGTGATGTCACAATGCAGAAAACGGCATTGTGATGTCACAATGGGGGAAATGGCATTGTGATGTCACAATGGGGGAAATGGCATTGTGATATCACAATGGGGGAAATGGCATTGTGATGTCACAATGGGGGAAATGGCATTGTGATGTCACAATGGGTGAAATGGCATTGTGATGTCACAATGGGGGAAAGAGCATTGTGATGTCACAATAGGGAAAACGGCATTGTAATGTCACAATGGGGGAAATGGCATTGTGATGTCACAATGGGGGAAAGGGCATTGTGATGTCACAATGTGGAAAACGGCATTGTGATGTCACAATGGGGGAAAGGGCATTGCGATGTCACAATGCGGAAAACTGCATTGTGATGTCACAATGGGGGAAAGGGCATTGTGATGTCACAATGGGGAAAACGGCATTGTAATGTCACAATGGGGGAAATAGAATTGTGATGTCACAATGGGAAAAACAGCATTGTGATGTCACAATGGGGGAAACGGCATTGTGATATCACAATGGGGAAAGGGCATTGTGATGTCACAATGGAGGAAATGGCATTGTGATGTCACAATAGGGAAAACGGCATTGTGATGTCACAATGGGGGAAAGGGCATTGTGATGTCACAATGGGGTAAACTGCATTGTGATGTCACAATGGGGGAAACAACATTGTGATGTCACAATGGGGGAAATGGCATTGTGATGTCACAATGGGGGAAATGGCATTGTGATGTCACAATGGGGGAAACGGCATTGTGATGTCACAATGGGGGAAACGGCATTGTGATGTCACAATGGGGGAAATGGCATTGTGATGTCACAATGGGGGAAAGGGCATTGTGATGTCACAATGGGGTAAACTGCATTGTGATGTCACAATGGGGGAAAGGGCATTGTGATGTCACAATGCGGAAAACTGCATTGTGATGTCACAATGGGGGAAAGGGCATTGTTATGTCACAATGGGGAAAACTGCATTGTGATGTCACAATGGGGGAAAAGTCATTGTGATGTCACAATGTGGGAAATGGCATTGTGATGTCACAATAGGGAAAACAGCATTGTGATGTCACAATGGGGGAAAGGGCATTGTGATGTCACAATGTGGTTAACTGCATTGTGATGTCACAATGGGGGAAATGGCATTGTGATGTCACAATGGGGGAAATGGCATTGTGATGTCACAATGGGGAAAAGGCATTGTGATGTCACAATAGGGAAACGGCATTGTGATGTCATAATGGGGGAAAGGGCATTGTGATGTCACAATGGGGTAAACTGCATTCTGGTGTCACAATGGGGGAAACGGCATTGTGATGTCACAATGGGGGAAATGGCATTGTGATGTTGTGACACGTATGGGATACGATTGAACAGGATGATTGTGTAATCAAATAACTAGTTGCCGTATGAGTTAACCAGAACTTCAATGAACTAATGACCTGTCTGAATATTCTGCTCAATGCAGAATATTATCGACATATATGGTAAGACAGCAAGAATGACTCATAATATAACACAGATGTGATAACTTCATGGACAAAATATTCAATATATTGTGCTGCCAATCATCTACTACGCATGTCTAGAACCTGAATAGCCATATTAGAATGACGTATATACCCATAACTGCGCAGAAGCAGATATGCCACGTAATGTAAGAACGGCATAAATAGCAGTGATCTTCAGGGAAGAGTCGGGACTCGTTTTGTTGTGGTCGATAGACGTATCGGCGTACTCTCGGATACCTCCTATCAATCGTACCTGGAGATCCCCCGATTGCGGAGTGATGCTACAATATCCGGTGACGTATTGACGCTTATCTTTGTTACCCATGTGATCTCAATGCCTATATGTTAATTAACTATTTTACTTACATATACTAAAGAGTAAATAAACTTGTGTTTTATATTTGTCTTACCTCAGACTGTGTGCTTAACGGGTATGTTAATGAGGTTAAAAAATTGCCAAAATCTTGAGCAGGTAAGACATAAATCACAATGGGGAAAGGGCATTGTGATGTCACAGTAGGGAAAACGGCATTGTGATGTCACAATGGGGTAAAGGGCATTGTGATGTCACAATGGGGGAAATGGCATTGTGATGTCACAATGGGGAAAACGGCATTGTGATGTCACAATGGGGGAAGGGCATTGTGATGTCACAATGGGGTAAACTGCATTGTGATGTCACAATGGGGGAAACAACATTGTGATGTCACAATGGGGGAAATGGCATTGTGATGTCACAATGGGGGAAATGGCATTGTGATGTCACAATGGGGGAAACGGCATTGTGATGTCACAATGGGGGAAACGGCATTGTGATGTCACAATGGGGGAAATGGCATTGTGATGTCACAATGGGGGAAAGGGCATTGTGATGTCACAATGGGGTAAACTGCATTGTGATGTCACAATGGGGGAAAGGGCATTGTGATGTCACAATGCGGAAAACTGCATTGTGATGTCACAATGGGGGAAAGGGCATTGTTATGTCACAATGGGGAAAACTGCATTGTGATGTCACAATGGGGGAAAAGTCATTGTGATGTCACAATGTGGGAAATGGCATTGTGATGTCACAATAGGGAAACGGCATTGTGATGTCATAATGGGGGAAAGGGCATTGTGATGTCACAATGGGGTAAACTGCATTCTGGTGTCACAATGGGGGAAACGGCATTGTGATGTCACAATGGGGGAAATGGCATTGTGATGTCACAATGGGGAAAGGGCATTGTGATGTCACAGTAGGGAAAACGGCATTGTGATGTCACAATGGGGTAAAGGGCATTGTGATGTCACAATGGGGGAAATGGCATTGTGATGTCACAATGGGGGAAATGGCATTGTGATGTCACACTGGGGGAAATGGCATTGTGATGTCACAATGGGGAAAAGGGCATTGTGATGTCACAATGGGGAAAACGGCATTGTGATGTCAACAATGGGGGAAATGGCATTGTGATGTCACAATGGGGGAAAGGGCATTGTGATGTCACAATGGGGGAAAGGACATTGTGATGTCACAATGGGGGAAACGGCATTGTGATGTCCCAATGGGGAAAACGGCATTGTGATGTCACAATGGGGGAAAGGGCATTGTGATGTCACAATGGGGTAAACTGCATTGTGATGTCACAATGGGGGAAATGGCATTGTGATGTCACAATGGGGGAAATGGCATTGTGATGTCACACTGGGGGAAATGGCATTGTGATGTCACAATGGGGTAAACTGCATTGTGATGTCACAATGGGGAAACGGCATTGTGATGTCACAATGGGGGAAACGGCATTGTGATGTCACAATGCGGAAAACTGCATTGTGATGTCACAATGGGGGAAATGGCATTGTGATGTCACAATGGGGGAAATGGCATTGTGATGTCACAATGGGGAAAGGGCATTGTGATGTCACAATAGGGAAACGGCATTGTGATGTCACAATGGGGGAAAGGGCATTGTGATGTCACAATGGGGTAAACTGCATTCTGGTGTCACAATGGGGGAAACGGCATTGTGATGTCACAATGGGGGAAATGGCATTGTGATGTCACAATGGGGAAAGGGCATTGTGATGTCACAGTAGGGAAAACGGCATTGTGATGTCACAATGGGGGAAAGGGCATTGTGATGTCACAATGGGGTAAACTGCATTGTGATGTCACAATGGGGGAAACGGCATTGTGATGTCACAATGGGGGAAACGGCATTGTGATGTCACAATGGGGGAAATGGCATTGTGATGTCACAATGGGGGAAATGGCATTGTGATGTCACACTGGGGGAAATGGCATTGTGATGTCACAATGGGGAAAAGGGCATTGTGATGTCACAATGGGGAAAACGGCATTGTGATGTCAACAATGGGGGAAATGGCATTGTGATGTCACAAGGGGGAAAGGGCATTGTGATGTCACAATGGGGGAAAGGACATTGTGATGTCACAATGGGGGAAACGGCATTGTGATGTCCCAATGGGGAAAACGGCATTGTGATGTCACAATGGGAGAAAGGGCATTGTGATGTCACAATGGGGTAAACTGCATTGTGATGTCACAATGGGGGAAATGGCATTGTGATGTCACAATGGGGGAAATGGCATTGTGATGTCACACTGGGGGAAATGGCATTGTGATGTCACAATGGGGAAAAGGGCATTGTGATGTCACAATGGGAAAAAACGGCATTGTGATGTCACAATGGGGGAAAGGGCATTGTGATGTCACAATGGGGTAAACTGCATTGTGATGTCACAATGGGGGAAAGGGCATTGGGATGTCACAATGGGGGAAAGGGCATTGTGATGTCACAATAGGGAAAACGGCATTGTGATGTCACAATGGGGGAAAGGGCATTGCGATGTCACAATGGGGAAAACTGCATTGTGATGTCAGAATGGGGGAAAGGGCATTGTGATGTCACAATGCAGAAAACGGCATTGTGATGTCACAATGGGGGAAATGGCATTGTGATGTCACAATGGGGGAAATGGCATTGTGATATCACAATGGGGGAAATGGCATTGTGATGTCACAATGGGGGAAATGGCATTGTGATGTCACAATGGGGAAAATGGCATTGTGATGTCACAATGGGGGAAAGGGCATTGCGATGTCACAATGGGGAAAACTGCATTGTGATGTCAGAATGGGGGAAAGGGCATTGTGATGTCACAATGCAGAAAACGGCATTGTGATGTCACAATGGGGGAAATGGCATTGTGATGTCACAATGGGGGAAATGGCATTGTGATATCACAATGGGGGAAATGGCATTGTGATGTCACAATGGGGGAAATGGCATTGTGATGTCACAATGGGTGAAATGGCATTGTGATGTCACAATGGGGGAAAGAGCATTGTGATGTCACAATAGGGAAAACGGCATTGTAATGTCACAATGGGGGAAATGGCATTGTGATGTCACAATGGGGGAAAGGGCATTGTGATGTCACAATGTGGAAAACGGCATTGTGATGTCACAATGGGGGAAAGGGCATTGCGATGTCACAATGCGGAAAACTGCATTGTGATGTCACAATGGGGGAAAGGGCATTGTGATGTCACAATGGGGAAAACGGCATTGTAATATCACAATGGGGGAAATGGAATTGTGATGTCACAATGGGAAAAACAGCATTGTGATGTCACAATGGGGGAAACGGCATTGTGATATCACAATGGGGAAAGGGCATTGTGATGTCACAATGGAGGAAATGGCATTGTGATGTCACAATAGGGAAAACAGCATTGTGATGTCACAATGGGGGAAAGGGCATTGTGATGTCACAATGGGGTAAACTGCATTGTGATGTCACAATGGGGGAAACAACATTGTGATGTCACAATGGGGGAAATGGCATTGTGATGTCACAATGGGGGAAATGGCATTGTGATGTCACAATGGGGGAAACGGCATTGTGATGTCACAATGGGGGAAACGGCATTGTGATGTCACAATGGGGGAAATGGCATTGTGATGTCACAATGGGGGAAAGGGCATTGTGATGTCACAATGGGGTAAACTGCATTGTGATGTCACAATGGGGGAAAGGGCATTGTGATGTCACAATGCGGAAAACTGCATTGTGATGTCACAATGGGGGAAAGGGCATTGTTATGTCACAATGGGGAAAACTGCATTGTGATGTCACAATGGGGGAAAAGTCATTGTGATGTCACAATGTGGGAAATGGCATTGTGATGTCACAATAGGGAAAACAGCATTGTGATGTCACAATGGGGGAAAGGGCATTGTGATGTCACAATGTGGTTAACTGCATTGTGATGTCACAATGGGGGAAATGGCATTGTGATGTCACAATGGGGGAAATGGCATTGTGATGTCACAATGGGGAAAGGGCATTGTGATGTCACAATAGGGAAACGGCATTGTGATGTCACAATGGGGGAAAGGGCATTGTGATGTCACAATGGGGTAAACTGCATTCTGGTGTCACAATGGGGGAAACGGCATTGTGATGTCACAATGGGGGAAATGGCATTGTGATGTCACAATGGGGAAAGGGCATTGTGATGTCACAGTAGGGAAAACGGCATTGTGATGTCACAATGGGGTAAAGGGCATTGTGATGTCACAATGGGGGAAATGGCATTGTGATGTCACAATGGGGGAAATGGCATTGTGATGTCACACTGGGGGAAATGGCATTGTGATGTCACAATGGGGAAAAGGGCATTGTGATGTCACAATGGGGAAAACGGCATTGTGATGTCAACAATGGGGGAAATGGCATTGTGATGTCACAATGGGGGAAAGGGCATTGTGATGTCACAATGGGGGAAAGGACATTGTGATGTCACAATGGGGGAAACGGCATTGTGATGTCCCAATGGGGAAAACGGCATTGTGATGTCACAATGGGGGAAAGGGCATTGTGATGTCACAATGAGGTAAACTGCATTGTGATGTCACAATGGGGGAAATGGCATTGTGATGTCACAATGGGGGAAATGGCATTGTGATGTCACACTGGGGGAAATGGCATTGTGATGTCACAATGGGGAAAAGGGCATTGTGATGTCACAATGGGAAAAAACGGCATTGTGATGTCACAATGGGGGAAAGGGCATTGTGATGTCACAATGGGGTAAACTGCATTGTGATGTCACAATGGGGGAAACGGCATTGTGATGTCGCAATGGGGGAAACGGCATTGTGATGTCACAATGGGGGAAATGGCATTGTGATGTCACAATGGGGGAAAGGGCATTGTGATGTCACAATGGGGTAAACTGCATTGTGATGTCACAATGGGGGAAATGGCATTGTGATGTCACAATGGGGGAAAGGGCATTGTGATGTCACAATGGGGTAAACTGCATTGTGATGTCACAATGGGGGAAAGGGCATTGTGATGTCACAATGCGGAAAACTGCATTGTGATGTCACAATGGGGGAAAGGGCATTGTTATGTCACAATGGGGAAAACTGCATTGTGATGTCACAATGGGGGAAAAGTCATTGTGATGTCACAATGTGGGAAATGGCATTGTGATGTCACAATGTGGTTAACTGCATTGTGATGTCACAATGGGGGAAATGGCATTGTGATGTCACAATGGGGGAAATGGCATTGTGATGTCACAATGGGGAAAGGGCATTGTGATGTCACAATAGGGAAACGGCATTGTGATGTCACAATGGGGGAAAGGGCATTGTGATGTCACAATGGGGTAAACTGCATTCTGGTGTCACAATGGGGGAAACGGCATTGTGATGTCACAATGGGGGAAATGGCATTGTGATGTCACAATGGGGAAAGGGCATTATGATGTCACAGTAGGGAAAACGGCATTGTGATGTCACAATGGGGTAAAGGGCATTGTGATGTCACAATGGGGGAAATGGCATTGTGATGTCACAATGGGGGAAATGGCATTGTGATGTCACACTGGGGGAAATTGCATTGTGATGTCACAATGGGGAAAAGGGCATTGTGATGTCACAATGGGGAAAACGGCATTGTGATGTCAACAATGGGGGAAATGGCATTGTGATGTCACAATGGGGGAAAGGGCATTGTGATGTCACAATGGGGGAAAGGACATTGTGATGTCACAATGGGGGAAACGGCATTGTGATGTCCCAATGGGGAAAACGGCATTGTGATGTCACAATGGGGGAAAGGGCATTGTGATGTCACAATGGGGTAAACTGCATTATGATGTCACAATGGGGGAAATGGCATTGTGATGTCACAATGGGGGAAATGGCATTGTGATGTCACACTGGGGGAAATGGCATTGTGATGTCACAATGGGGAAAAGGGCATTGTGATGTCACAATGGGAAAAAACGGCATTGTGATGTCACAATGGGGGAAAGGGCATTGTGATGTCACAATGGGGTAAACTGCATTGTGATGTCACAATGGGGGAAACGGCATTGTGATGTCACAATGGGGGAAAGGGCATTGTGATGTCACAATAGGGAAAACGGCATTGTGATGTCACAATGGGGGAAATTGCATTGTGATGTCACAAAGGGGGAAAGGGCATTGTGATGTCACAATGGGGAAAATGGCATTGTGATGTCACAATGGGGGAAAGGGCATTGCGATGTCACAATGGGGAAAACTGCATTGTGATGTCAGAATGGGGGAAAGGGCATTGTGATGTCACAATGCAGAAAACGGCATTGTGATGTCAGAATGGGGGAAATGGCATTGTGATGTCACAATGGGGGAAATGGCATTGTGATATCACAATGGGGGAAATGGCATTGTGATGTCACAATGGGGGAAATGGCATTGTGATGTCACAATGGGTGAAATGGCATTGTGATGTCACAATGGGGGAAAGAGCATTGTGATGTCACAATAGGGAAAACGGCATTGTAATGTCACAATGGGGGAAATGGCATTGTGATGTCACAATGGGGGAAAGGGCATTGTGATGTCACAATGTGGAAAACGGCATTGTGATGTCACAATGGGGGAAAGGGCATTGCGATGTCACAATGGGGAAAACTGCATTGTGATGTCACAATGGGGGAAAGGGCATTGTGATGTCACAATGGGGGAAAGGGCATTGTGATGTCACAATGGGGAAAACGGCATTGTAATGTCACAATGGGGGAAATGGAATTGTGATGTCACAATGGGAAAAACAGCATTGTGATGTCACAATGGGGGAAACGGCATTGTGATATCACAATGGGGAAAGGGCATTGTGATGTCACAATGGAGGAAATGGCATTGTGATGTCACAATGTGGTAAACTGCATTGTGATGTCACAATGGGGGAAACGGCATTGTGATGTCACAATGGGGGAAATGGCATTGTGATGTCACAATGGGGTAAACTGCATTGTGATGTCACAATGGGGGAAAGGGCATTGTGATGTCACAATGGGGGAAAGGGCATTGTGATGTCACAATGGGGTAAACTGCATTGTGATGTCACAATGGGGGAAATGGCATTGTGATGTCACAATGGGGGAAATGGCATTGTGATGTCACACTGGGGGAAATGGCATTGTGATGTCACAATGGGGAAAAGGGCATTGTGATGTCACAATGTGGTAAACGGCATTGTGATGTCACAATGGGGGAAAGGGCATTGTGATGTCACAATGGGGTAAACTGCATTCTGATGTCACAATGGGGGAAACGGCATTGTGATGTCACAATGGGGGAAATGGCATTGTGATGTCACAATGGGGAAAGGGCATTGTGATGTCACCATGGGGTAAACTGCATTGTGATGTCACAATGGGGGAAACTGCATTGTGGTGTCAGAATGGGGGAAAGGGCATTGTGATGTCACAATGCAGAAAACGGCATTGTGATGTCACAATGGGGGAAATGGCATTGTGATGTCACAATGGGGGAAAAGGCATTGTGATGTCACAATAGGGAAAACAGCATTGTGATGTCACAATGGGGGAAAGGGCATTCTGATGTCACAATGTGGTTAACTGCATTGTGATGTCACAATGGGGGAAATGGCATTGTGATGTCACAATGGGGGAAATGGCATTGTGATGTCACAATGGGGAAAGGGCATTGTGATGTCACAATGGAGGAAATGGCATTGTGATGTCACAATAGGGAAACGGCATTGTGATGTCACAATGGGGGAAAGGGCATTGTGATGTCACAATGGGGTAAACTGCATTGTGATGTCACAATGGGGGAAAGGGCATTGGGATGTCACAATGGGGGAAAGGGCATTGTGATGTCACAATAGGGAAAACGGCATTGTGATGTCACAATGGGGGAAAGGGCATTGCGATGTCACAATGGGGAAAACTGCATTGTGATGTCAGAATGGGGGAAAGGGCATTGTGATGTCACAATGCAGAAAACGGCATTGTGATGTCACAATGGGGGAAATGGCATTGTGATGTCACAATGGGGGAAATGGCATTGTGATATCACAATGGGGGAAATGGCATTGTGATGTCACAATGGGGGAAATGGCATTGTGATGTCACAATGGGGAAAATGGCATTGTGATGTCACAATGGGGGAAAGGGCATTGCGATGTCACAATGGGGAAAACTGCATTGTGATGTCAGAATGGGGGAAAGGGCATTGTGATGTCACAATGCAGAAAACGGCATTGTGATGTCACAATGGGGGAAATGGCATTGTGATGTCACAATGGGGGAAATGGCATTGTGATATCACAATGGGGGAAATGGCATTGTGATGTCACAATGGGGGAAATGGCATTGTGATGTCACAATGGGTGAAATGGCATTGTGATGTCACAATGGGGGAAAGAGCATTGTGATGTCACAATAGGGAAAACGGCATTGTAATGTCACAATGGGGGAAATGGCATTGTGATGTCACAATGGGGGAAAGGGCATTGTGATGTCACAATGTGGAAAACGGCATTGTGATGTCACAATGGGGGAAAGGGCATTGCGATGTCACAATGCGGAAAACTGCATTGTGATGTCACAATGGGGGAAAGGGCATTGTGATGTCACAATGGGGAAAACGGCATTGTAATATCACAATGGGGGAAATGGAATTGTGATGTCACAATGGGAAAAACAGCATTGTGATGTCACAATGGGGGAAACGGCATTGTGATATCACAATGGGGAAAGGGCATTGTGATGTCACAATGGAGGAAATGGCATTGTGATGTCACAATAGGGAAAACAGCATTGTGATGTCACAATGGGGGAAAGGGCATTGTGATGTCACAATGGGGTAAACTGCATTGTGATGTCACAATGGGGGAAACAACATTGTGATGTCACAATGGGGGAAATGGCATTGTGATGTCACAATGGGGGAAATGGCATTGTGATGTCACAATGGGGGAAACGGCATTGTGATGTCACAATGGGGGAAACGGCATTGTGATGTCACAATGGGGGAAACGGCATTGTGATGTCACAATGGGGGAAAGGGCATTGTGATGTCACAATGGGGTAAACTGCATTGTGATGTCACAATGGGGGAAAGGGCATTGTGATGTCACAATGCGGAAAACTGCATTGTGATGTCACAATGGGGGAAAGGGCATTGTTATGTCACAATGGGGAAAACTGCATTGTGATGTCACAATGGGGGAAAAGTCATTGTGATGTCACAATGTGGGAAATGGCATTGTGATGTCACAATAGGGAAAACAGCATTGTGATGTCACAATGGGGGAAAGGGCATTGTGATGTCACAATGGGGTAAACTGCATTCTGGTGTCACAATGGGGGAAACGGCATTGTGATGTCACAATGGGGGAAATGGCATTGTGATGTCACAATGGGGAAAGGGCATTGTGATGTCACAGTAGGGAAAACGGCATTGTGATGTCACAATGGGGTAAAGGGCATTGTGATGTCACAATGGGGGAAATGGCATTGTGATGTCACAATGGGGGAAATGGCATTGTGATGTCACACTGGGGGAAATGGCATTGTGATGTCACAATGGGGAAAAGGGCATTGTGATGTCACAATGGGGAAAACGGCATTGTGATGTCAACAATGGGGGAAATGGCATTGTGATGTCACAATGGGGGAAAGGGCATTGTGATGTCACAATGGGGGAAAGGACATTGTGATGTCACAATGGGGGAAACGGCATTGTGATGTCCCAATGGGGAAAACGGCATTGTGATGTCACAATGGGGGAAAGGGCATTGTGATGTCACAATGAGGTAAACTGCATTGTGATGTCACAATGGGGGAAATGGCATTGTGATGTCACAATGGGGGAAATGGCATTGTGATGTCACACTGGGGGAAATGGCATTGTGATGTCACAATGGGGAAAAGGGCATTGTGATGTCACAATGGGAAAAAACGGCATTGTGATGTCACAATGGGGGAAAGGGCATTGTGATGTCACAATGGGGTAAACTGCATTGTGATGTCACAATGGGGGAAACGGCATTGTGATGTCGCAATGGGGGAAACGGCATTGTGATGTCACAATGGGGGAAATGGCATTGTGATGTCACAATGGGGGAAAGGGCATTGTGATGTCACAATGGGGTAAACTGCATTGTGATGTCACAATGGGGGAAATGGCATTGTGATGTCACAATGGGGGAAAGGGCATTGTGATGTCACAATGGGGTAAACTGCATTGTGATGTCACAATGGGGGAAAGGGCATTGTGATGTCACAATGCGGAAAACTGCATTGTGATGTCACAATGGGGGAAAGGGCATTGTTATGTCACAATGGGGAAAACTGCATTGTGATGTCACAATGGGGGAAAAGTCATTGTGATGTCACAATGTGGGAAATGGCATTGTGATGTCACAATAGGGAAAACAGCATTGTGATGTCACAATGGGGGAAAGGGCATTGTGATGTCACAATGGGGGAAAGGGCATTGTGATGTCACAATGTGGTTAACTGCATTGTGATGTCACAATGGGGGAAATGGCATTGTGATGTCACAATGGGGGAAATGGCATTGTGATGTCACAATGGGGAAAGGGCATTGTGATGTCACAATAGGGAAACGGCATTGTGATGTCACAATGGGGGAAAGGGCATTGTGATGTCACAATGGGGTAAACTGCATTCTGGTGTCACAATGGGGGAAACGGCATTGTGATGTCACAATGGGGGAAATGGCATTGTGATGTCACAATGGGGAAAGGGCATTATGATGTCACAGTAGGGAAAACGGCATTGTGATGTCACAATGGGGTAAAGGGCATTGTGATGTCACAATGGGGGAAATGGCATTGTGATGTCACAATGGGGGAAATGGCATTGTGATGTCACACTGGGGGAAATTGCATTGTGATGTCACAATGGGGAAAAGGGCATTGTGATGTCACAATGGGGAAAACGGCATTGTGATGTCAACAATGGGGGAAATGGCATTGTGATGTCACAATGGGGGAAAGGGCATTGTGATGTCACAATGGGGGAAAGGACATTGTGATGTCACAATGGGGGAAACGGCATTGTGATGTCCCAATGGGGAAAACGGCATTGTGATGTCACAATGGGGGAAAGGGCATTGTGATGTCACAATGGGGTAAACTGCATTATGATGTCACAATGGGGGAAATGGCATTGTGATGTCACAATGGGGGAAATGGCATTGTGATGTCACACTGGGGGAAATGGCATTGTGATGTCACAATGGGGAAAAGGGCATTGTGATGTCACAATGGGAAAAAACGGCATTGTGATGTCACAATGGGGGAAAGGGCATTGTGATGTCACAATGGGGTAAACTGCATTGTGATGTCACAATGGGGGAAACGGCATTGTGATGTCACAATGGGGGAAAGGGCATTGTGATGTCACAATAGGGAAAACGGCATTGTGATGTCACAATGGGGGAAATTGCATTGTGATGTCACAAAGGGGGAAAGGGCATTGTGATGTCACAATGGGGAAAATGGCATTGTGATGTCACAATGGGGGAAAGGGCATTGCGATGTCACAATGGGGAAAACTGCATTGTGATGTCAGAATGGGGGAAAGGGCATTGTGATGTCACAATGCAGAAAACGGCATTGTGATGTCAGAATGGGGGAAATGGCATTGTGATGTCACAATGGGGGAAATGGCATTGTGATATCACAATGGGGGAAATGGCATTGTGATGTCACAATGGGGGAAATGGCATTGTGATGTCACAATGGGTGAAATGGCATTGTGATGTCACAATGGGGGAAAGAGCATTGTGATGTCACAATAGGGAAAACGGCATTGTAATGTCACAATGGGGGAAATGGCATTGTGATGTCACAATGGGGGAAAGGGCATTGTGATGTCACAATGTGGAAAACGGCATTGTGATGTCACAATGGGGGAAAGGGCATTGCGATGTCACAATGGGGAAAACTGCATTGTGATGTCACAATGGGGGAAAGGGCATTGTGATGTCACAATGGGGGAAAGGGCATTGTGATGTCACAATGGGGAAAACGGCATTGTAATGTCACAATGGGGGAAATGGAATTGTGATGTCACAATGGGAAAAACAGCATTGTGATGTCACAATGGGGGAAACGGCATTGTGATATCACAATGGGGAAAGGGCATTGTGATGTCACAATGGAGGAAATGGCATTGTGATGTCACAATGTGGTAAACTGCATTGTGATGTCACAATGGGGGAAACGGCATTGTGATGTCACAATAGGGGAAATGGCATTGTGATGTCACAATGGGGTAAACTGCATTGTGATGTCACAATGGGGGAAAGGGCATTGTGATGTCACAATGGGGGAAAGGGCATTGTGATGTCACAATGGGGTAAACTGCATTGTGATGTCACAATGGGGGAAATGGCATTGTGATGTCACAATGGGGGAAATGGCATTGTGATGTCACACTGGGGGAAATGGCATTGTGATGTCACAATGGGGAAAAGGGCATTGTGATGTCACAATGTGGTAAACGGCATTGTGATGTCACAATGGGGGAAAGGGCATTGTGATGTCACAATGGGGTAAACTGCATTCTGATGTCACAATGGGGGAAACGGCATTGTGATGTCACAATGGGGGAAATGGCATTGTGATGTCACAATGGGGAAAGGGCATTGTGATGTCACCATGGGGTAAACTGCATTGTGATGTCACAATGGGGGAAACTGCATTGTGGTGTCAGAATGGGGGAAAGGGCATTGTGATGTCACAATGCAGAAAACGGCATTGTGATGTCACAATGGGGGAAATGGCATTGTGATGTCACAATGGGGGAAAAGGCATTGTGATGTCACAATAGGGAAAACAGCATTGTGATGTCACAATGGGGGAAAGGGCATTCTGATGTCACAATGTGGTTAACTGCATTGTGATGTCACAATGGGGGAAATGGCATTGTGATGTCACAATGGGGGAAATGGCATTGTGATGTCACAATGGGGAAAGGGCATTGTGATGTCACAATGGAGGAAATGGCATTGTGATGTCACAATAGGGAAACGGCATTGTGATGTCACAATGGGGGAAAGGGCATTGTGATGTCACAATGGGGTAAACTGCATTGTGATGTCACAATGGGGGAAACGGCATTGTGATGTCACAATGGGGGAAATGGCATTGTGATGTCACAATGGGGAAAGGGCATTGTGATGTCACAGTAGGGAAAACGGCATTGTGATGTCACAATGGGGTAAAGGGCATTGTGATGTCACAATGGGGTAAAGGGCATTGTGATGTCACAATGGGGTAAACTGCATTGTGATGTCACAATGGGGGAAACGGCATTGTGATGTCACAATGGGGGAAACGGCATTGTGATGTCACAATGGGGGAAATGGCATTGTGATGTCACAATGGGGGAAATGGCATTGTGATGTCACACTGGGGGAAATGGCATTGTGATGTCACAATGGGGAAAAGGGCATTGTGATGTCACAATGGGGAAAACGGCATTGTGATGTCAACAATGGGGGAAATGGCAATGTGATGTCACAATGGGGGAAAGGGCATTGTGATGTCACAATGGGGGAAAGGACATTGTGATGTCACAATGGGGGAAACGGCATTGTGATGTCCCAATGGGGAAAACGGCATTGTGATGTCACAATGGGGGAAAGGGCATTGTGATGTCACAATGGGGTAAACTGCATTGTGATGTCACAATGGGGGAAACTGCATTGTGATGTCACAATGGGGGAAATGGCATTGTGATGTCACAATGGGGGAAATGGCATTGTGATGTCACACTGGGGGAAATGGCACTGTGATGTCACAATGGGGAAAAGGGCATTGTGATGTCACAATGGGAAAAAACGGCATTGTGATGTCACAATGGGGGAAAGGGCATTGTGATGTCACAATGGGGTAAACTGCATTGTGATGTCACAATGGGGGAAACGGCATTGTGATGTCACAATGGGGGAAAGGGCATTGTGATGTCACAATAGGGAAAACGGCATTGTGATGTCACAATGGGGGAAATGGCATTGTGATGTCACAAAGGGGGAAAGGGCATTGTGATGTCACAATGGGGAAAATGGCATTGTGATGTCACAATGGGGAAAAGGGCATTGCGATGTCACAATGGGGAAAACTGCATTGTGATGTCAGAATGGGGGAAAGGGCATTGTGATGTCACAATGCAGAAAACGGCATTGTGATGTCAGAATGGGGGAAATGGCATTGTGATGTCACAATGGGGGAAATGGCATTGTGATATCACAATGGGGGAAATGGCATTGTGATGTCACAATGGGGGAAATGGCATTGTGATGTCACAATGGGTGAAATGGCATTGTGATGTCACAATGGGGGAAAGAGCATTGTGATGTCACAATAGGGAAAACGGCATTGTAATGTCACAATGGGGGAAATGGCATTGTGATGTCACAATGGGGGAAAGGGCATTGTGATGTCACAATGTGGAAAACGGCATTGTGATGTCACAATGGGGGAAAGGGCATTGCGATGTCACAATGGGGAAAACTGCATTGTGATGTCACAATGGGGGAAAGGGCATTGTGATGTCACAATGGGGAAAACGGCATTGTAATGTCACAATGGGGGAAATGGAATTGTGATGTCACAATGGGAAAAACAGCTTTGTGATGTCACAATGGGGGAAACGGCATTGTGATATCACAATGGGGAAAGGGCATTGTGATGTCACAATGGAGGAAATGGCATTGTGATGTCACAATAGGGAAAACGGCATTGTGATGTCACAATGGGGGAAAGGGCATTGTGATGTCACAATGTGGTAAACTGCATTGTGATGTCACAATGGGGGAAACGGCATTGTGATGTCACAATGGGGGAAATGGCATTGTGATGTCACAATGGGGGAAATGGCATTGTGATGTCACAATGGGGGAAATGGCATTGTGATGTCACAATGGGGAAAGGGCATTGTGATGTCACAGTAGGGAAAACGGCATTGTGATGTCACAATGGGGGAAAGGGCATTGTGATGTCACCATGGGGTAAACTGCATTGTGATGTCACAATAAGGGAAACGGCATTGTGATGTCACAATGGGGGAAAGGGCATTGTGATGTCACAATGGGGGAAAGGGCATTGTGATGTCACAATAGGGAAAACGGCTTTGTATTATCACAATGGGGGAAATGGCATTGTGATGTCACAATGGGGGAAAGGGCATTGTGATGTCACAATGGGGAAAATGGCATTGTGATGTCACAATGGGGGAAAGGGCATTGCGATGTCACAATGGGGAAAACTGCATTGTGATGTCACAATGGGGGAAAGGGCATTGTGATGTCACAATGCAGAAAACGGCATTGTGATGTCACAATGGGGGAAATGGCATTGTGATGTCACAATGGGGGAAAAGGCATTGTGATGTCACAATGTGGGAAATGGCATTGTGATGTCACAATAGGGAAAACAGCATTGTGATGTCACAATGGGGGAAAGGGCATTCTGATGTCACAATGTGGTTAACTGCATTGTGATGTCACAATGGGGGAAATGGCATTGTGATGTCACAATGGGGGAAATGGCATTGTGAAGTCACAATGGGGAAAGGGCATTGTGATGTCACAATGGAGGAAATGGCATTGTGATGTCACAATAGGGAAACGGCATTGTGATGTCACAATGGGGGAAAGGGCATTGTGATGTCACAATGGGGTAAACTGCATTCTGATGTCACAATGGGGGAAACGGCATTGTGATGTCACAATGGGGGAAATGGCATTGTGATGTCACAGTAGGGGAAACGGCATTGTGATGTCACAGTAGGGAAAACGGCATTGTGATGTCACAATGGGGGAAAGGGCATTGTGATGTCACCATGGGGTAAACTGCATTGTGATGTCACAATGGGGGAAACGGCATTGTGATGTCACAATGGGGGAAAGGGCATTGTGATGTCACAATGGGGGAAAGGGCATTGTGATGTCACAATAGGGAAAACGGCTTTGTATTATCACAATAGGGGAAATGGCATTGTGATGTCACAATGGGGGAAAGGGCATTGTGATGTCACAATGGGGAAAATGGCATTGTGATGTCACAATGGGGGAAAGGGCATTGCGATGTCACAATGGGGAAAACTGCATTGTGATGTCAGAATGGGGGAAAGGGCATTGTGATGTCACAATGCAGAAAACGGCATTGTGATGTCACAATGGGGGAAATGGCATTGTGATGTCACAATGGGGGAAAAGGCATTGTGATGTCACAATGTGGGAAATTGCATTGTGATGTCACAATAGGGAAAACAGCATTGTGATGTCACAATGGGGGAAAGGGCATTCTGATGTCACAATGTGGTTAACTGCATTGTGATGTCACAATGGGGGAAATGGCATTGTGATGTCACAATGGGGGAAATGGCATTGTGATGTCACAATGGGGAAAGGGCATTGTGATGTCACAATGGAGGAAATGGCATTGTGATGTCACAATAGGGAAACGGCATTGTGATGTCACAATGGGGGAAAGGGCATTGTGATGTCACAATGGGGTAAACTGCATTCTGATGTCACAATGGGGGAAACGGCATTGTGATGTCACAATGGGGGAAATGGCATTGTGATGTCACAATGGGGAAAGGGCATTGTGATGTCACAGTAGGGAAAACGGCATTGTGATGTCACAATGGGGGAAAGGGCATTGTGATGTCACAATGGGGTAAACTGCATTGTGATGTCACAATGGGGGAAACGGCATTGTGATGTCACAATGGGGGAAACGGCATTGTGATGTCACAATGGGGAAAAGGGCATTGTGATGTCACAATGGGGGAAATGGCATTGTGATGTCACAATGGGGAAAGGGCATTGTGATGTCACAATGGGGGAAAGGGCATTGTGATGTCACAATGGGGTAAACTGTAATCTGATGTCACAATGGGGGAAACGGCATTGTGATGTCACAATGGGGGAAATGGCATTGTGATGTCACAATGGGGAAAGGGCATTGTGATGTCACAGTAGGGAAAACGGCATTGTGATGTCACAATGGGGGAAAGGGCATTGTGATGTCACAATGGGGTAAACTGCATTGTGATGTCACAATGGGGGAAACGGCATTGTGATGTCACAATGGGGGAAAGGGCATTGTGATGTCACAATGGGGTAAACTGCATTGTGATGTCACAATGGGGGAAACGGCATTGTGATGTCACAATGGGGGAAATGGCATTGTGATGTCACAATGGGGAAAAGGGCATTGTGATGTCACAATGGGGAAAACGGCATTGTGATGTCAACAATGGGGGAAATGGCATTGTGATGTCACAATGGGGAAAGGGCATTGTGATGTCACAATGGGGGAAAGGTCATTGTGATGTCACAATGGGGGAAACGGAATTGTGATGTCCCAATGGGGAAAACGGCATTGTGATGTCACAATGGGGGAAAGGGCATTGTGATGTCACAATTGGGTAAACTGCATTGTGATGTCACAATGGGGGGAATGGCATTGTGATGTCACACTGGGGGAAATGGCATTGTGATGTCACAATGGGTGAAATGGCATTGTGATGTCACAATGGGGTAAACTGCATTGTGTTGTCACAATGGGGCAACGGCATTGTGATGTCACAATGGTGGAAATGGCATTGTGATGTCACAATGGGGGAAAGGGCATTGTGATGTCACAATGGGGGAAAGCACATTGTGATGTCACAATGGGGAAAACTGCATTGTGATGTCACAATGGGGGAGAGGGCATTGTGATGTCACAATGCGGAAAACGGCATAGTGATGTCACAATGGGGGAAAGTGCATTGTGATGTCACAATGGGGGAAAGTGCATTGTGATGTCACAATGGGGGAAATGGCATTGTGATGTCACAATGGGGGAAATGGCATTGTGATGTCACAATGCGGAAAACGGCATTGTTTTGTCACAATGGGGGAAAGGGCATTGTGATGTCACAATGGGGAAAACTGCATTGTGACGTCACAATGGGGGAAAAGGCATTGTGATGTCACAATGTGAGAAATGGCATTGTGATGTCACAATGGGGAATGGTCATTGTGATGTCACAATGGGGAATGGGCATTGTAATGTCACAATGGAGGAAATTGCATATTGATGTCACAAAAGGGAAAACGGCATTGTGATGTCACAATGGGGGAAAGGGCATTGTGATGTCACAATGGGGTAAACTGCATTGTGATGTCACAATGGGGGAAATGGCATTGTGATGTCACAATGGGGGAAATGGCATTGTGATGTCACAATAGGGAAAACGGCATTGTGATGTCACAATGGGGGAAATGGCATTGTGATGTCACAATGGGGGAAATGGCATTGTGATGTCACAATGGGGGAAATGGCATTGTGATGTCACAATGGGGAAAGGGCATTGTGATGTCACAATGGAGGAAATGGCATTGTGATGTCACAATGGGGGAAAGGGCATTGTGATGTCACAATGGGGGAAACGGCATTGTGATGTCACAATGGGGGAAATGGCATTGTGATGTCACAATGGGGGAAGGGCATTGTGATGTCACAGTAGGGAAAACGGCATTGTGATGTCACAATGGGGGAAATGGCATTGTGATGTCACAATGGGGAAAACGGCATTGTGATGTCACAATGGGGGAAAGGGCATTGCGATGTCACAATGGGGAAAACTGCATTGTGATGTCACAATGGGGGAAACGGCATTGGGATGTCACAATGGGGGAAATGGCATTGTGATGTCACAATGTGGGAAATGGCATTGTGATGTCACAATGGGGGAAATGGCATTGTGATATCACAATGGGGGAAATGGCATTGTGATGTCACAAAGGGGGAAAGGGCATTGTGATGTCACAATGCGGATAACGGCATTGTGATGTCACAATGGGGGAAAGGGCATTGTGATGTCACAATGGGGAAAACTGCATTGTGATGTCACAATGGGGGAAATGCATTGTGATGTCACAATGTGGGAAATGGCATTGTGATGTCACAATAGGGAAAACAGCATTGTGATGTCACAATGGGGGAAAGGGCATTGTGATGTCACAATGTGGTTAACTGCATTGTGATGTCACAATGGGGGAAATGGCATTGCGATGTCACAATGGGGGAAATGGCATTGTGATGTCACAATGGGGAAAGGGCATTGTGATGTCACAATGGAGGAAATGGCATTGTGATGTCACAATAGGGAAACAGCATTGTGATGTCACAATGGGGGAAAGGGCATTGTGATGTCACAATGGGGTAAACTGCATTCTGATGTCACAATGGGGGAAACGGCATTGTGATGTCACAATGGGGGAAATGGCATTGTGATGTCACAATGGGGAAAGGGCATTGTGATGTCACAGTAGGGAAAACGGCATTGTGATGTCACAATGGGGGAAAGGGCATTGTGATGTCACCATGGGGTAAACTGCATTGTGATGTCACAATGGGGGAAATGGCATTGTGATGTCACACTGGGGGAAATGGCATTGTGATGTCACAATGGGTGAAATGGCATTGTGATGTCACAATGGGGTAAACTGCATTGTGTTGTCACAATGGGGCAACGGCATTGTGATGTCACAATGGGGGAAATGGCATTGTGATGTCACAATGGGGGAAAGGGCATTGTGATGTCACAATGGGGGAAAGCACATTGTGATGTCACAATGGGGAAAACTGCATTGTGATGTCACAATGGGGGAGAGGGCATTGTGATGTCACAATGCGGAAAACGGCATAGTGATGTCACAATGGGGGAAAGTGCATTGTGATGTCACAATGGGGGAAAGTGCATTGTGATGTCACAATGGGGGAAATGGCATTGTGATGTCACAATGGGGGAAATGGCATTGTGATGTCACAATGCGGAAAACGGCATTGTTTTGTCACAATGGGGGAAAGGGCATTGTGATGTCACAATGGGGAAAACTGCATTGTGACGTCACAATGGGGGAAAAGGCATTGTGATGTCACAATGTGAGAAATGGCATTGTGATGTCACAATGGGGAATGGGCATTGTGATGTCACAATGGGGAATGGGCATTGTAATGTCACAATGGAGGAAATTGCATATTGATGTCACAAAAGGGAAAACGGCATTGTGATGTCACAATGGGGGAAAGGGCATTGTGATGTCACAATGGGGTAAACTGCATTGTGATGTCACAATGGGGGAAATGGCATTGTGATGTCACAATGGGGGAAATGGCATTGTGATGTCACAATAGGGAAAACGGCATTGTGATGTCACAATGGGGGAAATGGCATTGTGATGTCACAATGGGGGAAATGGCATTGTGATGTCACAATGGGGAAAGGGCATTGTGATGTCACAATGGAGGAAATGGCATTGTGATGTCACAATGGGGGAAAGGGCATTGTGATGTCACAATGGGGGAAACGGCATTGTGATGTCACAATGGGGGAAATGGCATTGTGATGTCACAATGGGGGAAGGGCATTGTGATGTCACAGTAGGGAAAACGGCATTGTGATGTCACAATGGGGGAAATGGCATTGTGATGTCACAATGGGGAAAACGGCATTGTAATGTCACAATGGGGGAAAGGGCATTGCGATGTCACAATGGGGAAAACTGCATTGTGATGTCACAATGGGGGAAACGGCATTGGGATGTCACAATGGGGGAAATGGCATTGTGATGTCACAATGTGGGAAATGGCATTGTGATGTCACAATGGGGGAAATGGCATTGTGATATCACAATGGGGGAAATGGCATTGTGATGTCACAAAGGGGGAAAGGGCATTGTGATGTCACAATGCGGATAACGGCATTGTGATGTCACAATGGGGGAAAGGGCATTGTGATGTCACAATGGGGAAAACTGCATTGTGATGTCACAATGGGGGAAATGCATTGTGATGTCACAATGTGGGAAATGGCATTGTGATGTCACAATAGGGAAAACAGCATTGTGATGTCACAATGGGGGAAAGGGCATTGTGATGTCACAATGTGGTTAACTGCATTGTGATGTCACAATGGGGGAAATGGCATTGCGATGTCACAATGGGGGAAATGGCATTGTGATGTCACAATGGGGAAAGGGCATTGTGATGTCACAATGGAGGAAATGGCATTGTGATGTCACAATAGGGAAACGGCATTGTGATGTCACAATGGGGGAAAGGGCATTGTGATGTCACAATGGGGTAAACTGCATTCTGATGTCACAATGGGGGAAACGGCATTGTGATGTCACAATGGGGGAAATGGCATTGTGATGTCACAATGGGGAAAGGGCATTGTGATGTCACAGTAGGGAAAACGGCATTGTGATGTCACAATGGGGGAAAGGGCATTGTGATGTCACCATGGGGTAAACTGCATTGTGATGTCACAATGGGGGAAAGGGCATTGTGATGTCACAATGGGGTAAACTGCATTGTGACGTCACAATGGGGGAAACGGCATTGTGATGTCACAATGGGGGAAACGGCATTGTGATGTCACAATGGGGGAAATGGCATTGTGATGTCACAATGGGGGAAATGGCATTGTGATGTCACACTGGGGGAAATGGCATTGTGATGTCACAATGGGGAAAAGGGCATTGTGATGTCACAATGGGGAAAACGGCATTGTGATGTCAACAATGGGGGAAATGGCATTGTGATGTCACAATGGGGGAAAGGGCATTGTGATGTCACAATGGGGGAAAGGGCATTGTGATGTCACAATGGGGGAAACAGCATTGTGATGTCCCAATGGGGAAAACGGCATTGTGATGTCACAATGGGGGAAAGGGCATTGTGATGTCACAATGGGGTAAACTGCATTGTGATGTCACAATGGGGGAAATGGCATTGTGATGTCACAATGGGGGAAATGGCATTGTGATGTCACACTGGGGGAAATTGCATTGTGATGTCACAATGGGGAAAAGGGCATTGTGATGTCACAATGGGAAAAAACGGCATTGTGATGTCACAATGGGGGAAAGGGCATTGTGATGTCACAATGGGGTAAACTGCATTGTGATGTCACAATGGGGGAAACGGCATTGTGATGTCACAATGGGGGAAAGGGCATTGTGATGTCACAATGGGGGAAAGGGCATTGTGATGTCACAATAGGGAAAACGGCATTGTGATGTCACAATGGGGGAAATGGCATTGTGATGTCACAATGGGGGAAAGGGCATTGTGATGTCACAATGGGGAAAATGGCAGTGTGATGTCACAATGGGGGAAAGGGCATTGCGATGTCACAATGGGGAAAACTGCATTGTGATGTCAGAATGGGGGAAAGGGCATTGTGATGTCACAATGCAGAAAACTGCATTGTGATGTCACAATGGGGGAAATGGCATTGTGATGTCACAATGGGGGAAATGGCATTGTGATATCACAATGGGGGAAATGGCATTGTGATGTCACAATGGGGGAAATGGCATTGTGATGTCACAATGGGTGAAATGGCATTGTGATGTCACAATGGGGGAAAGGGCATTGTGATGTCACAATGGGGAAAATGGCATTGTGATGTCACAATGGGGGAAAGGGCATTGCGATGTCACAATGGGGAAAACTGCATTGTGATGTCAGAATGGGGGAAAGGGCATTGTGATATCACAATGGGGGAAATGGCATTGTGATGTCACAATGGGGAAAACTGCATTGTGATGTCACAATGGGGGAAATGGCATTGTGATGTCACAATGGGGGAAATGGCATTGTGATATCACAATGGGGGAAATGGCATTGTGATGTCACAATGGGGGAAATGGCATTGTGATGTCACAATGGGTGAAATGGCATTGTGATGTCACAATGGGGGAAAGAGCATTGTGATGTCACAATAGGGAAAACGGCATTGTAATGTCACAATGGGGGAAATGGCATTGTGATGTCACAATGGGGGAAAGGGCATTGTGATGTCACAATGTGGAAAACGGCATTGTGATGTCACAATGGGGGAAAGGGCATTGCGATGTCACAATGGGGAAAACTGCATTGTGATGTCACAATGGGGGAAAGGGCATTGTGATGTCACAATAGGGAAAACGGCATTGTAATGTCACAATGGGGGAAATGGAATTGTGATGTCACAATGGGAAAAACAGCATTGTGATGTCACAATGGGGGAAACGGCATTGTGATATCACAATGGGGAAAGGGCATTGTGATGTCACAATGGAGGAAATGGCATTGTGATGTCACAATAGGGAAAACGGCATTGTGATGTCACAATGGGGGAAAGGGCATTGTGATGTCACAATGGGGTAAACTGCATTGTGATGTCACAATGGGGGAAACGGCACTGTGATGTCACAATGGGGGAAATGGCATTGTGATGTCACAATGGGGGAAATGGCATTGTGATGTCACAATGGGGGAAATGGCATTGTGATGTCACAATGGGGGAAACGGCATTGTGATGTCACAATGGGGGAAATGGCATTGTGATGTCACA
This sequence comes from Eleutherodactylus coqui, assembly GCF_035609145.1. Taxonomy (NCBI): domain Eukaryota; kingdom Metazoa; phylum Chordata; class Amphibia; order Anura; family Eleutherodactylidae; genus Eleutherodactylus; species Eleutherodactylus coqui. The sequence goes on from NW_027102251.1 coordinate 603,692, forward strand.
ATGGGGGAAAGGGCATTGTGATGTCACAATGGGGTAAACTGCATTGTGATGTCACAATGGGGGAAAGGGCATTGTGATGTCACAATGCGGAAAACGGCATTGTGATGTCACAATGGGGGAAAGGGCATTGTGATGTCACAAAGGGGAAAACTGCATTGTGATGTCACAATGGGGGAAAAGGCATTGTGATGTCACAATGTGGGAAATGGCATTGTGATGTCACAATAGGGAAAACAGCATTGTGATGTCACAATGGGGGAAAGGGCATTGTGATGTCACAATGTGGTTAACTGCATTGTGATGTCACAATGGGGGAAATGGCATTGTGATGTCACAATGGGGGAAATGGCATTGTGATGTCACAATGGGGAAAGGGCATTGTGATGTCACAATGGAGGAAATGGCATTGTGATGTCACAATAGGGAAACGGCATTGTGATGTCACAATGGGGGAAAGGGCATTGTGATGTCACAATGGGGTAAACTGCATTCTGATGTCACAATGGGGGAAACGGCATTGTGATGTCACAATGGGGGAAATGGCATTGTGATGTCACAATGGGGAAAGGGCATTGTGATGTCACAGTAGCGAAAACGGCATTGTGATGTCACAATGGGGGAAATGGCATTGTGATGTCACAATGGGGGAAATGGCATTGTGATGTCACAATGGGGGAAATGGCATTGTGATGTCACAATGGGGGAAACGGCATTGTGATGTCACAATGGGGGAAATGGCATTGTGATGTCACAATGGGGGAAAGGGCATTGTGATGTCACAATGGGGTAAACTGCATTGTGATGTCACAATGGGGGGAAGGGCATTGTGATGTCACAATGCGGATAACGGCATTGTGATGTCACAATGGGGAAAAGGGCATTGTGATGTCACAATGGGGAAAACTGCATTGTGATGTCACAATGGGGGAAAAGGCATTGTGATGTCACAATGTGGGAAATGGCATTGTGATGTCACAATAGGGAAAACAGCATTGTGATGTCACAATGGGGGAAAGGGCATTGTGATGTCACAATGTGGTTAACTGCATTGTGATGTCACAATGGGGGAAATGGCATTGTGATGTCACAATGGGGGAAATGGCATTGTGATGTCACAATGGGGAAAGGGCATTGTGATGTCACAATGGAGGAAATGGCATTGTGATGTCACAATAGGGAAACGGCATTGTGATGTCACAATGGGGGAAAGGGCATTGTGATGTCACAATGGGGTAAACTGCATTCTGATGTCACAATGGGGGAAACGGCATTGTGATGTCACAATGGGGGAAATGGCATTGTGATGTCACAATGGGGAAAGGGCATTGTGATGTCACAGTAGGGAAAACGGCATTGTGATGTCACAATGGGGGAAAGGGCATTGTGATGTCACAATGGGGTAAACTGCATTGTGATGTCACAATGGGGGAAACGGCATTGTGATGTCACAATGGGGGAAAGGGCATTGTGATGTCACAATGGGGGAAAGGGCATTGTGATGTCACAATAGGGAAAACGGCATTGTGATGTCACAATGGGGGAAATGGCATGGTGATGTCACAATGGGGGAAAGGGCATTGTGATGTCACAATGGGGAAAATGGCATTGTGATGTCACAATGGGGGAAAGGGCATTGCGGTGTCACAATGGGGAAAACTGCATTGTGATGTCAGAATGGGGGAAAGGGCATTGTGATGTCACAATGCAGAAAACGGCATTGTGATGTCACAATGGGGGAAATGGCATTGTGATGTCACAATGGGGGAAATGGCATTGTGATATCACAATGGGGGAAATGGCATTGTGATGTCACAATGGGGGAAATGGCATTGTGATGTCACAATGGGTGAAATGGCATTGTGATGTCACAATGGGGGAAAGAGCATTGTGATGTCACAATAGGGAAAACGGCATTGTAATGTCACAATGGGGGAAATGGCATTGTGATGTCACAATGGGGGAAAGGGCATTGTGATGTCACAATGTGGAAAACGGCATTGTGATGTCACAATGGGGGAAAGGGCATTGCGATGTCACAATGCGGAAAACTGCATTGTGATGTCACAATGGGGGAAAGGGCATTGTGATGTCACAATGGGGAAAACAGCATTGTAATGTCACAATGGGGGAAATGGAATTGTGATGTCACAATGGGAAAAACAGCATTGTGATGTCACAATGGGGGAAACGGCATTGTGATATCACAATGGGGAAAGGGCATTGTGATGTCACAATGGAGGAAATGGCATTGTGATGTCACAATAGGGAAAACGGCATTGTGATGTCACAATGGGGGAAAGGGCATTGTGATGTCACAATAGGGTAAACTGCATTGTGATGTCACAATGGGGGAAACGACATTGTGATGTCACAATGGGGGAAATGGCATTGTGATGTCACAATGGGGGAAATGGCATTGTGATGTCACAATGGGGGAAACGGCATTGTGATGTCACAATGGGGGAAACGGCATTGTGATGTCACAATGGGGGGAATGGCATTGTGATGTCACAATGGGCGAAAGGGCATTGTGATGTCACAATGGGGTAAACTGCATTGTGATGTCACAATGGGGGAAAGGGCATTGTGATGTCACAATGCGGAAAACGGCATTGTGATGTCACAATGGGGGAAAGGGCATTGTTATGTCACAATGGGGAAAACTGCATTGTGATGTCACAATGGGGGAAAAGTCATTGTGATGTCACAATGTGGGAAATGGCATTGTAATGTCACAATAGGGAAAACAGCATTGTGATGTCACAATGGGGGAAAGGGCATTGTGATGTCACAATGTGATTAACTGCATTGTGATGTCACAATGGGGGAAATGGCATTGTGATGTCACAATGGGGGAAATGGCATTGTGATGTCACAATGGGGAAAGGGCATTGTGATGTCACAATAGGGAAACGGCATTGTGATGTCACAATGGGGTAAACTGCATTCTGGTGTCACAATGGGGGAAACGGCATTGTGATGTCACAATGGGGGAAATGGCATTGTGATGTCACAATGGGGAAAGGGCATTGTGATGTCACAGTAGGGAAAACGGCATTGTGATGTCACAATGGGGGAAAGGGCATTGTGATGTCACAATGGGGGAAACGGCATTGTGATGTCACAATGGGGGAAACGGCATTGTGATGTCACAATGGGGGAAATGGCATTGTGATGTCACAATGGGGGAAATGGCATTGTGATGTCACACTGGGGGAAATGGCATTGTGATGTCACAATGGGGAAAAGGGCATTGTGATGTCACAATGGGGAAAACGGCATTGTGATGTCAACAATGGGGGAAATGGCATTGTGATGTCACAAGGGGGAAAGGGCATTGTGATGTCACAATGGGGGAAAGGACATTGTGATGTCACAATGGGGGAAACGGCATTGTGATGTCCCAATGGGGAAAACGGCATTGTGATGTCACAATGGGGGAAAGGGCATTGTGATGTCACAATGGGGTAAACTGCATTGTGATGTCACAATGGGGGAAATGGCATTGTGATGTCACAATGGGGGAAATGGCATTGTGATGTCACACTGGGGGAAATGGCATTGTGATGTCACAATGGGGAAAAGGGCATTGTGATGTCACAATGGGAAAAAACGGCATTGTGATGTCACAATGGGGGAAAGGGCATTGTGATGTCACAATGGGGTAAACTGCATTGTGATGTCACAATGGGGGAAAGGGCATTGGGATGTCACAATGGGGGAAAGGGCATTGTGATGTCACAATAGGGAAAACGGCATTGTGATGTCACAATGGGGGAAATGGCATGGTGATGTCACAATGGGGGAAAGGGCATTGTGATGTCACAATGGGGAAAATGGCATTGTGATGTCACAATGGGGGAAAGGGCATTGCGATGTCACAATGGGGAAAACTGCATTGTGATGTCAGAATGGGGGAAAGGGCATTGTGATGTCACAATGCAGAAAACGGCATTGTGATGTCACAATGGGGGAAATGGCATTGTGATGTCACAATGGGGGAAATGGCATTGTGATATCACAATGGGGGAAATGGCATTGTGATGTCACAATGGGGGAAAGGGCATTGTGATGTCACAATGGGGTAAACTGCATTGTGATGTCACAATGGGGGAAACAACATTGTGATGTCACAATGGGGGAAATGGCATTGTGATGTCACAATGGGGGAAATGGCATTGTGATGTCACAATGGGGGAAACGGCATTGTGATGTCACAATGGGGGAAACGGCATTGTGATGTCACAATGGGGGAAATGGCATTGTGATGTCACAATGGGGGAAAGGGCATTGTGATGTCACAATGGGGTAAACTGCATTGTGATGTCACAATGGGGGAAAGGGCATTGTGATGTCACAATGCGGAAAACTGCATTGTGATGTCACAATGGGGGAAAGGGCATTGTTATGTCACAATGGGGAAAACTGCATTGTGATGTCACAATGGGGGAAAAGTCATTGTGATGTCACAATGTGGGAAATGGCATTGTGATGTCACAATAGGGAAAACAGCATTGTGATGTCACAATGGGGGAAAGGGCATTGTGATGTCACAATGTGGTTAACTGCATTGTGATGTCACAATGGGGGAAATGGCATTGTGATGTCACAATGGGGGAAATGGCATTGTGATGTCACAATGGGGAAAGGGCATTGTGATGTCACAATAGGGAAACGGCATTGAGATGTCATAATGGGGGAAAGGGCATTGTGATGTCACAATGGGGTAAACTGCATTCTGGTGTCACAATGGGGGAAACGGCATTGTGATGTCACAATGGGGGAAATGGCATTGTGATGTCACAATGGGGAAAGGGCATTGTGATGTCACAGTAGGGAAAACGGCATTGTGATGTCACAATGGGGTAAAGGGCATTGTGATGTCACAATTGGGTAAACTGCATTGTGATGTCACAATGGGGGGAATGGCATTGTGATGTCACACTGGGGGAAATGGCATTGTGATGTCACAATGGGTGAAATGGCATTGTGATGTCACAATGGGGTAAACTGCATTGTGTTGTCACAATGGGGCAACGGCATTGTGATGTCACAATGGGGGAAATGGCATTGTGATGTCACAATGGGGGAAAGGGCATTGTGATGTCACAATGGGGGAAAGCACATTGTGATGTCACAATGGGGAAAACTGCATTGTGATGTCACAATGGGGGAGAGGGCATTGTGATGTCACAATGCGGAAAACGGCATAGTGATGTCACAATGGGGGAAAGTGCATTGTGATGTCACAATGGGGGAAAGTGCATTGTGATGTCACAATGGGGGAAATGGCATTGTGATGTCACAATGGGGGAAATGGCATTGTGATGTCACAATGCGGAAAACAGCATTGTTTTGTCACAATGGGGGAAAGGGCATTGTGATGTCACAATGGGGAAAACTGCATTGTGACGTCACAATGGGGGAAAAGGCATTGTGATGTCACAATGTGAGAAATGGCATTGTGATGTCACAATGGGGAATGGTCATTGTGATGTCACAATGGGGAATGGGCATTGTAATGTCACAATGGAGGAAATTGCATATTGATGTCACAAAAGGGAAAACGGCATTGTGATGTCACAATGGGGGAAAGGGCATTGTGATGTCACAATGGGGTAAACTGCATTGTGATGTCACAATGGGGGAAATGGCATTGTGATGTCACAATGGGGGAAATGGCATTGTGATGTCACAATAGGGAAAACGGCATTGTGATGTCACAATGGGGGAAATGGCATTGTGATGTCACAATGGGGGAAATGGCATTGTGATGTCACAATGGGGGAAATGGCATTGTGATGTCACAATGGGGAAAGGGCATTGTGATGTCACAATGGAGGAAATGGCATTGTGATGTCACAATGGGGGAAAGGGCATTGTGATGTCACAATGGGGGAAACGGCATTGTGATGTCACAATGGGGGAAATGGCATTGTGATGTCACAATGGGGGAAGGGCATTGTGATGTCACAGTAGGGAAAACGGCATTGTGATGTCACAATGGGGGAAATGGCATTGTGATGTCACAATGGGGAAAACGGCATTGTGATGTCACAATGGGGGAAAGGGCATTGCGATGTCACAATGGGGAAAACTGCATTGTGATGTCACAATGGGGGAAACGGCATTGGGATGTCACAATGGGGGAAATGGCATTGTGATGTCACAATGTGGGAAATGGCATTGTGATGTCACAATGGGGGAAATGGCATTGTGATATCACAATGGGGGAAATGGCATTGTGATGTCACAAAGGGGGAAAGGGCATTGTGATGTCACAATGCGGATAACGGCATTGTGATGTCACAATGGGGGAAAGGGCATTGTGATGTCACAATGGGGAAAACTGCATTGTGATGTCACAATGGGGGAAATGCATTGTGATGTCACAATGTGGGAAATGGCATTGTGATGTCACAATAGGGAAAACAGCATTGTGATGTCACAATGGGGGAAAGGGCATTGTGATGTCACAATGTGGTTAACTGCATTGTGATGTCACAATGGGGGAAATGGCATTGCGATGTCACAATGGGGGAAATGGCATTGTGATGTCACAATGGGGAAAGGGCATTGTGATGTCACAATGGAGGAAATGGCATTGTGATGTCACAATAGGGAAACAGCATTGTGATGTCACAATGGGGGAAAGGGCATTGTGATGTCACAATGGGGTAAACTGCATTCTGATGTCACAATGGGGGAAACGGCATTGTGATGTCACAATGGGGGAAATGGCATTGTGATGTCACAATGGGGAAAGGGCATTGTGATGTCACAGTAGGGAAAACGGCATTGTGATGTCACAATGGGGGAAAGGGCATTGTGATGTCACCATGGGGTAAACTGCATTGTGATGTCACAATGGGGGAAATGGCATTGTGATGTCACACTGGGGGAAATGGCATTGTGATGTCACAATGGGTGAAATGGCATTGTGATGTCACAATGGGGTAAACTGCATTGTGTTGTCACAATGGGGCAACGGCATTGTGATGTCACAATGGGGGAAATGGCATTGTGATGTCACAATGGGGGAAAGGGCATTGTGATGTCACAATGGGGGAAAGCACATTGTGATGTCACAATGGGGAAAACTGCATTGTGATGTCACAATGGGGGAGAGGGCATTGTGATGTCACAATGCGGAAAACGGCATAGTGATGTCACAATGGGGGAAAGTGCATTGTGATGTCACAATGGGGGAAAGTGCATTGTGATGTCACAATGGGGGAAATGGCATTGTGATGTCACAATGGGGGAAATGGCATTGTGATGTCACAATGCGGAAAACGGCATTGTTTTGTCACAATGGGGGAAAGGGCATTGTGATGTCACAATGGGGAAAACTGCATTGTGACGTCACAATGGGGGAAAAGGCATTGTGATGTCACAATGTGAGAAATGGCATTGTGATGTCACAATGGGGAATGGGCATTGTGATGTCACAATGGGGAATGGGCATTGTAATGTCACAATGGAGGAAATTGCATATTGATGTCACAAAAGGGAAAACGGCATTGTGATGTCACAATGGGGGAAAGGGCATTGTGATGTCACAATGGGGTAAACTGCATTGTGATGTCACAATGGGGGAAATGGCATTGTGATGTCACAATGGGGGAAATGGCATTGTGATGTCACAATAGGGAAAACGGCATTGTGATGTCACAATGGGGGAAATGGCATTGTGATGTCACAATGGGGGAAATGGCATTGTGATGTCACAATGGGGAAAGGGCATTGTGATGTCACAATGGAGGAAATGGCATTGTGATGTCACAATGGGGGAAAGGGCATTGTGATGTCACAATGGGGGAAACGGCATTGTGATGTCACAATGGGGGAAATGGCATTGTGATGTCACAATGGGGGAAGGGCATTGTGATGTCACAGTAGGGAAAACGGCATTGTGATGTCACAATGGGGGAAATGGCATTGTGATGTCACAATGGGGAAAACGGCATTGTAATGTCACAATGGGGGAAAGGGCATTGCGATGTCACAATGGGGAAAACTGCATTGTGATGTCACAATGGGGGAAACGGCATTGGGATGTCACAATGGGGGAAATGGCATTGTGATGTCACAATGTGGGAAATGGCATTGTGATGTCACAATGGGGGAAATGGCATTGTGATATCACAATGGGGGAAATGGCATTGTGATGTCACAAAGGGGGAAAGGGCATTGTGATGTCACAATGCGGATAACGGCATTGTGATGTCACAATGGGGGAAAGGGCATTGTGATGTCACAATGGGGAAAACTGCATTGTGATGTCACAATGGGGGAAATGCATTGTGATGTCACAATGTGGGAAATGGCATTGTGATGTCACAATAGGGAAAACAGCATTGTGATGTCACAATGGGGGAAAGGGCATTGTGATGTCACAATGTGGTTAACTGCATTGTGATGTCACAATGGGGGAAATGGCATTGCGATGTCACAATGGGGGAAATGGCATTGTGATGTCACAATGGGGAAAGGGCATTGTGATGTCACAATGGAGGAAATGGCATTGTGATGTCACAATAGGGAAACGGCATTGTGATGTCACAATGGGGGAAAGGGCATTGTGATGTCACAATGGGGTAAACTGCATTCTGATGTCACAATGGGGGAAACGGCATTGTGATGTCACAATGGGGGAAATGGCATTGTGATGTCACAATGGGGAAAGGGCATTGTGATGTCACAGTAGGGAAAACGGCATTGTGATGTCACAATGGGGGAAAGGGCATTGTGATGTCACCATGGGGTAAACTGCATTGTGATGTCACAATGGGGGAAAGGGCATTGTGATGTCACAATGGGGTAAACTGCATTGTGACGTCACAATGGGGGAAACGGCATTGTGATGTCACAATGGGGGAAACGGCATTGTGATGTCACAATGGGGGAAATGGCATTGTGATGTCACAATGGGGGAAATGGCATTGTGATGTCACACTGGGGGAAATGGCATTGTGATGTCACAATGGGGAAAAGGGCATTGTGATGTCACAATGGGGAAAACGGCATTGTGATGTCAACAATGGGGGAAATGGCATTGTGATGTCACAATGGGGGAAAGGGCATTGTGATGTCACAATGGGGGAAAGGGCATTGTGATGTCACAATGGGGGAAACAGCATTGTGATGTCCCAATGGGGAAAACGGCATTGTGATGTCACAATGGGGGAAAGGGCATTGTGATGTCACAATGGGGTAAACTGCATTGTGATGTCACAATGGGGGAAATGGCATTGTGATGTCACAATGGGGGAAATGGCATTGTGATGTCACACTGGGGGAAATTGCATTGTGATGTCACAATGGGGAAAAGGGCATTGTGATGTCACAATGGGAAAAAAACGGCATTGTGATGTCACAATGGGGGAAAGGGCATTGTGATGTCACAATGGGGTAAACTGCATTGTGATGTCACAATGGGGGAAACGGCATTGTGATGTCACAATGGGGGAAAGGGCATTGTGATGTCACAATGGGGGAAAGGGCATTGTGATGTCACAATAGGGAAAACGGCATTGTGATGTCACAATGGGGGAAATGGCATTGTGATGTCACAATGGGGGAAAGGGCATTGTGATGTCACAATGGGGAAAATGGCAGTGTGATGTCACAATGGGGGAAAGGGCATTGCGATGTCACAATGGGGAAAACTGCATTGTGATGTCAGAATGGGGGAAAGGGCATTGTGATGTCACAATGCAGAAAACTGCATTGTGATGTCACAATGGGGGAAATGGCATTGTGATGTCACAATGGGGGAAATGGCATTGTGATATCACAATGGGGGAAATGGCATTGTGATGTCACAATGGGGGAAATGGCATTGTGATGTCACAATGGGTGAAATGGCATTGTGATGTCACAATGGGGGAAAGGGCATTGTGATGTCACAATGGGGAAAATGGCATTGTGATGTCACAATGGGGGAAAGGGCATTGCGATGTCACAATGGGGAAAACTGCATTGTGATGTCAGAATGGGGGAAAGGGCATTGTGATATCACAATGGGGGAAATGGCATTGTGATGTCACAATGGGGAAAACTGCATTGTGATGTCACAATGGGGGAAATGGCATTGTGATGTCACAATGGGGGAAATGGCATTGTGATATCACAATGGGGGAAATGGCATTGTGATGTCACAATGGGGGAAATGGCATTGTGATGTCACAATGGGTGAAATGGCATTGTGATGTCACAATGGGGGAAAGAGCATTGTGATGTCACAATAGGGAAAACGGCATTGTAATGTCACAATGGGGGAAATGGCATTGTGATGTCACAATGGGGGAAAGGGCATTGTGATGTCACAATGTGGAAAACGGCATTGTGATGTCACAATGGGGGAAAGGGCATTGCGATGTCACAATGGGGAAAACTGCATTGTGATGTCACAATGGGGGAAAGGGCATTGTGATGTCACAATAGGGAAAACGGCATTGTAATGTCACAATGGGGGAAATGGAATTGTGATGTCACAATGGGAAAAACAGCATTGTGATGTCACAATGGGGGAAACGGCATTGTGATATCACAATGGGGAAAGGGCATTGTGATGTCACAATGGAGGAAATGGCATTGTGATGTCACAATAGGGAAAACGGCATTGTGATGTCACAATGGGGGAAAGGGCATTGTGATGTCACAATGGGGTAAACTGCATTGTGATGTCACAATGGGGGAAACGGCACTGTGATGTCACAATGGGGGAAATGGCATTGTGATGTCACAATGGGGGAAATGGCATTGTGATGTCACAATGGGGGAAATGGCATTGTGATGTCACAATGGGGGAAACGGCATTGTGATGTCACAATGGGGGAAATGGCATTGTGATGTCACAATGGGGGAAAGGGCATTGTGATGTCACAATGGGGTAAACTGCATTGTGATGTCACAATGGGGGAAAGGGCATTGTGATGTCACAATGCGGAAAACGGCATTGTGATGTCACAATGGGGGAAAGGGCATTGTGATGTCACAAAGGGGAAAACTGCATTGTGATGTCACAATGGGGGAAAAGGCATTGTGATGTCACAATGTGGGAAATGGCATTGTGATGTCACAATAGGGAAAACAGCATTGTGATGTCACAATGGGGGAAAGGGCATTGTGATGTCACAATGTGGTTAACTGCATTGTGATGTCACAATGGGGGAAATGGCATTGTGATGTCACAATGGGGGAAATGGCATTGTGATGTCACAATGGGGAAAGGGCATTGTGATGTCACAATGGAGGAAATGGCATTGTGATGTCACAATAGGGAAACGGCATTGTGATGTCACAATGGGGGAAAGGGCATTGTGATGTCACAATGGGGTAAACTGCATTCTGATGTCACAATGGGGGAAACGGCATTGTGATGTCACAATGGGGGAAATGGCATTGTGATGTCACAATGGGGAAAGGGCATTGTGATGTCACAGTAGCGAAAACGGCATTGTGATGTCACAATGGGGGAAATGGCATTGTGATGTCACAATGGGGGAAATGGCATTGTGATGTCACAATGGGGGAAATGGCATTGTGATGTCACAATGGGGGAAACGGCATTGTGATGTCACAATGGGGGAAATGGCATTGTGATGTCACAATGGGGGAAAGGGCATTGTGATGTCACAATGGGGTAAACTGCATTGTGATGTCACAATGGGGGAAAGGGCATTGTGATGTCACAATGCGGATAACGGCATTGTGATGTCACAATGGGGAAAAGGGCATTGTGATGTCACAATGGGGAAAACTGCATTGTGATGTCACAATGGGGGAAAAGGCATTGTGATGTCACAATGTGGGAAATGGCATTGTGATGTCACAATAGGGAAAACAGCATTGTGATGTCACAATGGGGGAAAGGGCATTGTGATGTCACAATGTGGTTAACTGCATTGTGATGTCACAATGGGGGAAATGGCATTGTGATGTCACAATGGGGGAAATGGCATTGTGATGTCACAATGGGGAAAGGGCATTGTGATGTCACAATGGAGGAAATGGCATTGTGATGTCACAATAGGGAAACGGCATTGTGATGTCACAATGGGGGAAAGGGCATTGTGATGTCACAATGGGGTAAACTGCATTCTGATGTCACAATGGGGGAAACGGCATTGTGATGTCACAATGGGGGAAATGGCATTGTGATGTCACAATGGGGAAAGGGCATTGTGATGTCACAGTAGGGAAAACGGCATTGTGATGTCACAATGGGGGAAAGGGCATTGTGATGTCACAATGGGGTAAACTGCATTGTGATGTCACAATGGGGGAAACGGCATTGTGATGTCACAATGGGGGAAAGGGCATTGTGATGTCACAATGGGGGAAAGGGCATTGTGATGTCACAATAGGGAAAACGGCATTGTGATGTCACAATGGGGGAAATGGCATGGTGATGTCACAATGGGGGAAAGGGCATTGTGATGTCACAATGGGGAAAATGGCATTGTGATGTCACAATGGGGGAAAGGGCATTGCGGTGTCACAATGGGGAAAACTGCATTGTGATGTCAGAATGGGGGAAAGGGCATTGTGATGTCACAATGCAGAAAACGGCATTGTGATGTCACAATGGGGGAAATGGCATTGTGATGTCACAATGGGGGAAATGGCATTGTGATATCACAATGGGGGAAATGGCATTGTGATGTCACAATGGGGGAAATGGCATTGTGATGTCACAATGGGTGAAATGGCATTGTGATGTCACAATGGGGGAAAGAGCATTGTGATGTCACAATAGGGAAAACGGCATTGTAATGTCACAATGGGGGAAATGGCATTGTGATGTCACAATGGGGGAAAGGGCATTGTGATGTCACAATGTGGAAAACGGCATTGTGATGTCACAATGGGGGAAAGGGCATTGCGATGTCACAATGCGGAAAACTGCATTGTGATGTCACAATGGGGGAAAGGGCATTGTGATGTCACAATGGGGAAAACAGCATTGTAATGTCACAATGGGGGAAATGGAATTGTGATGTCACAATGGGAAAAACAGCATTGTGATGTCACAATGGGGGAAACGGCATTGTGATATCACAATGGGGAAAGGGCATTGTGATGTCACAATGGAGGAAATGGCATTGTGATGTCACAATAGGGAAAACGGCATTGTGATGTCACAATGGGGGAAAGGGCATTGTGATGTCACAATAGGGTAAACTGCATTGTGATGTCACAATGGGGGAAACGACATTGTGATGTCACAATGGGGGAAATGGCATTGTGATGTCACAATGGGGGAAATGGCATTGTGATGTCACAATGGGGGAAACGGCATTGTGATGTCACAATGGGGGAAACGGCATTGTGATGTCACAATGGGGGGAATGGCATTGTGATGTCACAATGGGCGAAAGGGCATTGTGATGTCACAATGGGGTAAACTGCATTGTGATGTCACAATGGGGGAAAGGGCATTGTGATGTCACAATGCGGAAAACGGCATTGTGATGTCACAATGGGGGAAAGGGCATTGTTATGTCACAATGGGGAAAACTGCATTGTGATGTCACAATGGGGGAAAAGTCATTGTGATGTCACAATGTGGGAAATGGCATTGTAATGTCACAATAGGGAAAACAGCATTGTGATGTCACAATGGGGGAAAGGGCATTGTGATGTCACAATGTGATTAACTGCATTGTGATGTCACAATGGGGGAAATGGCATTGTGATGTCACAATGGGGGAAATGGCATTGTGATGTCACAATGGGGAAAGGGCATTGTGATGTCACAATAGGGAAACGGCATTGTGATGTCACAATGGGGTAAACTGCATTCTGGTGTCACAATGGGGGAAACGGCATTGTGATGTCACAATGGGGGAAATGGCATTGTGATGTCACAATGGGGAAAGGGCATTGTGATGTCACAGTAGGGAAAACGGCATTGTGATGTCACAATGGGGGAAAGGGCATTGTGATGTCACAATGGGGGAAACGGCATTGTGATGTCACAATGGGGGAAACGGCATTGTGATGTCACAATGGGGGAAATGGCATTGTGATGTCACAATGGGGGAAATGGCATTGTGATGTCACACTGGGGGAAATGGCATTGTGATGTCACAATGGGGAAAAGGGCATTGTGATGTCACAATGGGGAAAACGGCATTGTGATGTCAACAATGGGGGAAATGGCATTGTGATGTCACAAGGGGGAAAGGGCATTGTGATGTCACAATGGGGGAAAGGACATTGTGATGTCACAATGGGGGAAACGGCATTGTGATGTCCCAATGGGGAAAACGGCATTGTGATGTCACAATGGGGGAAAGGGCATTGTGATGTCACAATGGGGTAAACTGCATTGTGATGTCACAATGGGGGAAATGGCATTGTGATGTCACAATGGGGGAAATGGCATTGTGATGTCACACTGGGGGAAATGGCATTGTGATGTCACAATGGGGAAAGGGGCATTGTGATGTCACAATGGGAAAAAACGGCATTGTGATGTCACAATGGGGGAAAGGGCATTGTGATGTCACAATGGGGTAAACTGCATTGTGATGTCACAATGGGGGAAAGGGCATTGGGATGTCACAATGGGGGAAAGGGCATTGTGATGTCACAATAGGGAAAACGGCATTGTGATGTCACAATGGGGGAAATGGCATGGTGATGTCACAATGGGGGAAAGGGCATTGTGATGTCACAATGGGGAAAATGGCATTGTGATGTCACAATGGGGGAAAGGGCATTGCGATGTCACAATGGGGAAAACTGCATTGTGATGTCAGAATGGGGGAAAGGGCATTGTGATGTCACAATGCAGAAAACGGCATTGTGATGTCACAATGGGGGAAATGGCATTGTGATGTCACAATGGGGGAAATGGCATTGTGATATCACAATGGGGGAAATGGCATTGTGATGTCACAATGGGGGAAAGGGCATTGTGATGTCACAATGGGGTAAACTGCATTGTGATGTCACAATGGGGGAAACAACATTGTGATGTCACAATGGGGGAAATGGCATTGTGATGTCACAATGGGGGAAATGGCATTGTGATGTCACAATGGGGGAAACGGCATTGTGATGTCACAATGGGGGAAACGGCATTGTGATGTCACAATGGGGGAAATGGCATTGTGATGTCACAATGGGGGAAAGGGCATTGTGATGTCACAATGGGGTAAACTGCATTGTGATGTCACAATGGGGGAAAGGGCATTGTGATGTCACAATGCGGAAAACTGCATTGTGATGTCACAATGGGGGAAAGGGCATTGTTATGTCACAATGGGGAAAACTGCATTGTGATGTCACAATGGGGGAAAAGTCATTGTGATGTCACAATGTGGGAAATGGCATTGTGATGTCACAATAGGGAAAACAGCATTGTGATGTCACAATGGGGGAAAGGGCATTGTGATGTCACAATGTGGTTAACTGCATTGTGATGTCACAATGGGGGAAATGGCATTGTGATGTCACAATGGGGGAAATGGCATTGTGATGTCACAATGGGGAAAGGGCATTGTGATGTCACAATAGGGAAACGGCATTGAGATGTCATAATGGGGGAAAGGGCATTGTGATGTCACAATGGGGTAAACTGCATTCTGGTGTCACAATGGGGGAAACGGCATTGTGATGTCACAATGGGGGAAATGGCATTGTGATGTCACAATGGGGAAAGGGCATTGTGATGTCACAGTAGGGAAAACGGCATTGTGATGTCACAATGGGGTAAAGGGCATTGTGATGTCACAATGGGGGAAATGGCATTGTGATGTCACAATGGGGGAAATGGCATTGTGATGTCACAATGGGGGAAATGGCATTGTGATGTCACACTGGGGGAAATGGCATTGTGATGTCACAATGGGGAAAAGGGCATTGCGATGTCACAATGGGCAAAAAAGGCATTGTGATGTCAACAATGGGGGAAATGGCATTGTGATGTCACAATGGGGGAAAGGGCATTGTGATGTCACAATGGGGGAAAGGACATTGTGATGTCACAATGGGGGAAACGGCATTGTGATGTCCCAATGGGGAAAACGGCATTGTGATGTCACAATGGGGGAAAGGGCATTGTGATGTCACAATGGGGTAAACTGCATTGTGATGTCACAATGGGGGAAATGGCATTGTGATGTCACAATGGGGGAAATGGCATTGTGATGTCACACTGGGGGAAATGGCATTGTGATGTCACAATGGGGAAAAGGGCATTGTGATGTCACAATGGGAAAAAACGGCATTGTGATGTCACAATGGGGGAAAGGGCATTGTGATGTCACAATGGGGTAAACTGCATTGTGATGTCACAATGGGGGAAACGGCATTGTGATGTCACAATGGGGGAAACGGCATTGTGATGTCACAATGCGGAAAACTGCATTGTGATGTCACAATGGGGGAAATGGCATTGTGATGTCACAATGGGGGAAATGGCATTGTGATGTCACAATGGGGAAAGGGCATTGTGATGTCACAATAGGGAAATGGCATTGTGATGTCACAATGGGGGAAAGGGCATTGTGATGTCACAATGGGGTAAACTGCATTCTGGTGTCACAATGGGGGAAACGGCATTGTGATGTCACAATGGGGGAAACGGCATTGTGATGTCACAATGGGGGAAATGGCATTGTGGTGTCACAATGGGGGAAATGGCATTGTGATGTCACAATGGGGGAAATGGCATTGTGATGTCACAATGGGGGAAACGGCATTGTGATGTCACAATGGGGGAAATGGCATTGTGATGTCACAATGGGGGAAAGGGCATTGTGATGTCACAATGGGGTAAACTGCATTGTGATGTCACAATGGGGGAAAGGGCATTGTGATGTCACAATGCGGATAACGGCATTGTGATGTCACAATGGGGAAAAGGGCATTGTGATGTCACAATGGGGAAAACTGCATTGTGATGTCACAATGGGGGAAAAGGCATTGTGATGTCACAATGTGGGAAATGGCATTGTGATGTCACAATAGGGAAAACAGCATTGTGATGTCACAATGGGGGAAAGGGCATTGTGATGTCACAATGTGGTTAACTGCATTGTGATGTCACAATGGGGGAAATGGCATTGTGATGTCACAATGGGGGAAATGGCATTGTGATGTCACAATGGGGAAAGGGCATTGTGATGTCACAATGGAGGAAATGGCATTGTGATGTCACAATAGGGAAACGGCATTGTGATGTCACAATGGGGGAAAGGGCATTGTGATGTCACAATGGGGTAAACTGCATTCTGATGTCACAATGGGGGAAACGGCATTGTGATGTCACAATGGGGGAAATGGCATTGTGATGTCACAATGGGGAAAGGGCATTGTGATGTCACAGTAGGGAAAACGGCATTGTGATGTCACAATGGGGGAAAGGGCATTGTGATGTCACAATGGGGTAAACTGCATTGTGATGTCACAATGGGGGAAACGGCATTGTGATGTCACAATGGGGGAAAGGGCATTGTGATGTCACAATGGGGGAAAGGGCATTGTGATGTCACAATAGGGAAAACGGCATTGTGATGTCACAATGGGGGAAATGGCATGGTGATGTCACAATGGGGGAAAGGGCATTGTGATGTCACAATGGGGAAAATGGCATTGTGATGTCACAATGGGGGAAAGGGCATTGCGGTGTCACAATGGGGAAAACTGCATTGTGATGTCAGAATGGGGGAAAGGGCATTGTGATGTCACAATGCAGAAAACGGCATTGTGATGTCACAATGGGGGAAATGGCATTGTGATGTCACAATGGGGGAAATGGCATTGTGATATCACAATGGGGGAAATGGCATTGTGATGTCACAATGGGGGAAATGGCATTGTGATGTCACAATGGGTGAAATGGCATTGTGATGTCACAATGGGGGAAAGAGCATTGTGATGTCACAATAGGGAAAACGGCATTGTAATGTCACAATGGGGGAAATGGCATTGTGATGTCACAATGGGGGAAAGGGCATTGTGATGTCACAATGTGGAAAACGGCATTGTGATGTCACAATGGGGGAAAGGGCATTGCGATGTCACAATGCGGAAAACTGCATTGTGATGTCACAATGGGGGAAAGGGCATTGTGATGTCACAATGGGGAAAACAGCATTGTAATGTCACAATGGGGGAAATGGAATTGTGATGTCACAATGGGAAAAACAGCATTGTGATGTCACAATGGGGGAAACGGCATTGTGATATCACAATGGGGAAAGGGCATTGTGATGTCACAATGGAGGAAATGGCATTGTGATGTCACAATAGGGAAAACGGCATTGTGATGTCACAATGGGGGAAAGGGCATTGTGATGTCACAATAGGGTAAACTGCATTGTGATGTCACAATGGGGGAAACGACATTGTGATGTCACAATGGGGGAAATGGCATTGTGATGTCACAATGGGGGAAATGGCATTGTGATGTCACAATGGGGGAAACGGCATTGTGATGTCACAATGGGGGAAACGGCATTGTGATGTCACAATGGGGGGAATGGCATTGTGATGTCACAATGGGGGAAAGGGCATTGTGATGTCACAATGGGGTAAACTGCATTGTGATGTCACAATGGGGGAAAGGGCATTGTGATGTCACAATGCGGAAAACGGCATTGTGATGTCACAATGGGGGAAAGGGCATTGTTATGTCACAATGGGGAAAACTGCATTGTGATGTCACAATGGGGGAAAAGTCATTGTGATGTCACAATGTGGGAAATGGCATTGTAATGTCACAATAGGGAAAACAGCATTGTGATGTCACAATGGGGGAAAGGGCATTGTGATGTCACAATGTGATTAACTGCATTGTGATGTCACAATGGGGGAAATGGCATTGTGATGTCACAATGGGGGAAATGGCATTGTGATGTCACAATGGGGAAAGGGCATTGTGATGTCACAATAGGGAAACGGCATTGTGATGTCACAATGGGGTAAACTGCATTCTGGTGTCACAATGGGGGAAACGGCATTGTGATGTCACAATGGGGGAAATGGCATTGTGATGTCACAATGGGGAAAGGGCATTGTGATGTCACAGTAGGGAAAACGGCATTGTGATGTCACAATGGGGGAAAGGGCATTGTGATGTCACAATGGGGTAAACTGCATTGTGATGTCACAATGGGGGAAACGGCATTGTGATGTCACAATGGGGGAAACGGCATTGTGATGTCACAATGGGGGAAATGGCATTGTGATGTCACAATGGGGGAAATGGCATTGTGATGTCACACTGGGGGAAATGGCATTGTGATGTCACAATGGGGAAAAGGGCATTGTGATGTCACAATGGGGAAAACGGCATTGTGATGTCAACAATGGGGGAAATGGCATTGTGATGTCACAAGGGGGAAAGGGCATTGTGATGTCACAATGGGGGAAAGGACATTGTGATGTCACAATGGGGGAAACGGCATTGTGATGTCCCAATGGGGAAAACGGCATTGTGATGTCACAATGGGGGAAAGGGCATTGTGATGTCACAATGGGGTAAACTGCATTGTGATGTCACAATGGGGGAAATGGCATTGTGATGTCACAATGGGGGAAATGGCATTGTGATGTCACACTGGGGGAAATGGCATTGTGATGTCACAATGGGGAAAAGGGCATTGTGATGTCACAATGGGAAAAAACGGCATTGTGATGTCACAATAGGGGAAAGGGCATTGTGATGTCACAATGGGGTAAACTGCATTGTGATGTCACAATGGGGGAAAGGGCATTGGGATGTCACAATGGGGGAAAGGGCATTGTGATGTCACAATAGGGAAAACGGCATTGTGATGTCACAATGGGGGAAATGGCATGGTGATGTCACAATGGGGGAAAGGGCATTGTGATGTCACAATGGGGAAAATGGCATTGTGATGTCACAATGGGGGAAAGGGCATTGCGATGTCACAATGGGGAAAACTGCATTGTGATGTCACAATGGGGGAAAGGGCATTGTGATGTCACAATGCAGAAAACGGCATTGTGATGTCACAATGGGGGAAATGGCATTGTGATGTCACAATGGGGGAAATGGCATTGTGATATCACAATGGGGGAAATGGCATTGTGATGTCACAATGGGGGAAAGGGCATTGTGATGTCACAATGGGGTAAACTGCATTGTGATGTCACAATGGGGGAAACAACATTGTGATGTCACAATGGGGGAAATGGCATTGTGATGTCACAATGGGGGAAATGGCATTGTGATGTCACAATGGGGGAAACGGCATTGTGATGTCACAATGGGGGAAACGGCATTGTGATGTCACAATGGGGGAAATGGCATTGTGATGTCACAATGGGGGAAAGGGCATTGTGATGTCACAATGGGGTAAACTGCATTGTGATGTCACAATGGGGGAAAGGGCATTGTGATGTCACAATGCGGAAAACTGCATTGTGATGTCACAATGGGGGAAAGGGCATTGTTATGTCACAATGGGGAAAACTGCATTGTGATGTCACAATGGGGGAAAAGTCATTGTGATGTCACAATGTGGGAAATGGCATTGTGATGTCACAATAGGGAAAACAGCATTGTGATGTCACAATGGGGGAAAGGGCATTGTCATGTCACAATGTGGTTAACTGCATTGTGATGTCACAATGGGGGAAATGGCATTGTGATGTCACAATGGGGAAAGGGCATTGTGATGTCACAATAGGGAAACGGCATTGAGATGTCATAATGGGGGAAAGGGCATTGTGATGTCACAATGGGGTAAACTGCATTCTGGTGTCACAATGGGGGAAACGGCATTGTGATGTCACAATGGGGGAAATGGCATTGTGATGTCACAATGGGGAAAGGGCATTGTGATGTCACAGTAGGGAAAACGGCATTGTGATGTCACAATGGGGTAAAGGGCATTGTGATGTCACAATGGGGGAAATGGCATTGTGATGTCACAATGGGGGAAATGGCATTGTGATGTCACAATGGGGTAAATGGCATTGTGATGTCACACTGGGGGAAATGGCATTGTGATGTCACAATGGGGAAAAGGGCATTGCGATGTCACAATGGGGAAAACGGCATTGTGATGTCAACAATGGGGGAAATGGCATTGTGATGTCACAATGGGGGAAAGGGCATTGTGATGTCACAATGGGGGAAAGGACATTGTGATGTCACAATGGGGGAAACGGCATTGTGATGTCCCAATGGGGAAAACGGCATTGTGATGTCACAATGGGGGAAAGGGCATTGTGATGTCACAATGGGGTAAACTGCATTGTGATGTCACAATGGGGGAAATGGCATTGTGATGTCACAATGGGGGAAATGGCATTGTGATGTCACACTGGGGGAAATGGCATTGTGATGTCACAATGGGGAAAAGGGCATTGTGATGTCACAATGGGAAAAAACGGCATTGTGATGTCACAATGGGGGAAAGGGCATTGTGATGTCACAATGGGGTAAACTGCATTGTGATGTCACAATGGGGGAAACGGCATTGTGATGTCACAATGGGGGAAACGGCATTGTGATGTCACAATGCGGAAAACTGCATTGTGATGTCACAATGGGGGAAATGGCATTGTGATGTCACAATGGGGGAAATGGCATTGTGATGTCACAATGGGGAAAGGGCATTGTGATGTCACAATAGGGAAATGGCATTGTGATGTCACAATGGGGGAAAGGGCATTGTGATGTCACAATGGGGTAAACTGCATTCTGGTGTCACAATGGGGGAAACGGCATTGTGATGTCACAATGGGGGAAACGGCATTGTGATGTCACAATGGGGGAAATGGCATTGTGATGTCACAATGGGGGAAAGGGCATTGTGATGTCACAATGGGGTAAACTGCATTGTGATGTCACAATGGGGGAAAGGGCATTGTGATGTCACAATGCGGATAACGGCATTGTGATGTCACAATGGGGGAAAGGGCATTGTGATGTCACAAAGGGGAAAACTGCATTGTGATGTCACAATGGGGGAAAAGGCATTGTGATGTCACAATGTGGGAAATGGCATTGTGATGTCACAATAGGGAAAACAGCATTGTGATGTCACAATGGGGGAAAGGGCATTGTGATGTCACAATGTGGTTAACTGCATTGTGATGTCACAATGGGGGAAATGGCATTGTGTTGTCACAATGGGGGAAATGGCATTGTGATGTCACAATGGGGAAAGGGCATTGTGATGTCACAATGGAGGAAATGGCATTGTGATGTCACAATAGGGAAACGGCATTGTGATGTCACAATGGGGGAAAGGGCATTGTGATGTCACAATGGGGTAAACTGCATTCTGATGTCACAATGGGGGAAACGGCATTGTGATGTCACAATGGGGGAAATGGCATTGTGATGTCACAATGGGGAAAGGGCATTGTGATGTCACAGTAGGGAAAACGGCATTGTGATGTCACAATGGGGGAAAGGGCATTGTGATGTCACAATGGGGTAAACTGCATTGTGATGTCACAATGGGGGAAACGGCATTGTGATGTCACAATGGGGGAAAGGGCATTGTGATGTCACAATGGGGGAAAGGGCATTGTGATGTCACAATAGGGAAAACGGCATTGTGATGTCACAATGGGGGAAATGGCATGGTGATGTCACAATGGGGGAAAGTGCATTGTGATGTCACAATGGGGAAAATGGCATTGTGATGTCACAATGGGGGAAAGGGCATTGCGTTGTCACAATGGGGAAAACTGCATTGTGATCTCAGAATGGGGGAAAGGGCATTGTGATGTCACAATGCAGAAAACGGCATTGTGATGTCACAATGGGGGAAATGGCATTGTGATGTCACAATGGGGGAAATGGCATTGTGATATCACAATGGGGGAAATGGCATTGTGATGTCACAATGGGGGAAATGGCATTGTGATGTCACAATGGGTGAAATGGCATTGTGATGTCACAATGGGGGAAAGAGCATTGTGATGTCACAATAGGGAAAACTGCATTGTAATGTCACAATGGGGGAAATGGCATTGTGATGTCACAATGGGGGAAAGGGCATTGTGATGTCACAATGTGGAAAACGGCATTGTGATGTCACAATGGGGGAAAGGGCATTGCGATGTCACAATGCGGAAAACTGCATTGTGATGTCACAATGGGGGAAAGGGCATTGTGATGTCACAATGGGGAAAACGGCATTGTAATGTCACAATGGGGGAAATGGAATTGTGATGTCACAATGGGAAAAACAGCATTGTGATGTCACAATGGGGGAAACGGCATTGTGATATCACAATGGGGAAAGGGCATTGTGATGTCACAATGGAGGAAATGGCATTGTGATGTCACAATAGGGAAAACGGCATTGTGATGTCACAATGGGGGAAAGGGCATTGTGATGTCACAATAGGGTAAACTGCATTGTGATGTCACAATGGGGGAAACGACATTGTGATGTCACAATGGGGGAAATGGCATTGTGATGTCACAATGGGGGAAATGGCATTGTGATGTCACAATGGGGGAAACGGCATTGTGATGTCACAATGGGGGAAACGGCATTGTGATGTCACAATGGGGGGAATGGCATTGTGATGTCACAATGGGGGAAAGGGCATTGTGATGTCACAATGGGGTAAACTGCATTGTGATGTCACAATGGGGGAAAGGGCATTGTGATGTCACAATGCGGAAAACGGCATTGTGATGTCACAATGGGGGAAAGGGCATTGTTATGTCACAATGGGGAAAACTGCATTGTGATGTCACAATGGGGGAAAAGTCATTGTGATGTCACAATGTGGGAAATGGCATTGTGATGTCACAATAGGGAAAACAGCATTGTGATGTCACAATGGGGGAAAGGGCATTGCGATGTCACAATGTGGTTAACTGCATTGTGATGTCACAATGGGGGAAATGGCATTGTGATGTCACAATGGGGGAAATGGCATTGTGATGTCACAATGGGGAAAGGGCATTGTGATGTCACAATAGGGAAACGGCATTGTGATGTCACAATGGGGGAAAGGGCATTGTGATGTCACAATGGGGTAAACTGCATTATGGTGTCACAATGGGGGAAACGGCATTGTGATGTCACAATGGGGGAAATGGCATTGTGATGTCACAATGGGGAAAGGGCATTGTGATGTCACAGTAGGGAAAACGGCATTGTGATGTCACAATGGGGGAAAGGGCATTGTGATGTCACAATGGGGTAAACTGCATTGTGATGTCACAATGGGGGAAACGGCATTGTGATGTCACAATGGGGGAAACGGCATTGTGATGTCACAATGGGGGAAATGGCATTGTGATGTCACAATGGGGGAAATGGCATTGTGATGTCACACCGGGGGAAATGGCATTGTGATGTCACAATGGGGAAAAGGGCATTGTGATGTCACAATGGGGAAAACGGCATTGTGATGTCAACAATGGGGGAAATGGCATTGTGATGTCACAAGGGGGAAAGGGCATTGTGATGTCACAATGGGGGAAAGGACATTGTGATGTCACAATGGGGAAAGGGCATTGTGATATCACAGTAGGGAAAACGGCATTGTGATGTCACAATGGGGAAAAGGGCATTGTGATGTCACAATGGGGTAAACTGCATTGTGATGTCACAATGGGGGAAACGGCATTGTGATGTCACAATGGGGGAAACGGCATTGTGATGTCACAATGGGGGAAATGGCATTGTGATGTCACAATGGGGGAAATGGCATTGTGATGTCACACCGGGGGAAATGGCATTGTGATGTCACAATGGGGAAAAGGGCATTGTGATGTCACAATGGGGAAAACGGCATTGTGATGTCAACAATGGGGGAAATGGCATTGTGATGTCACAAGGGGGAAAGGGCATTGTGATGTCACAATGGGGGAAAGGACATTGTGATGTCCCAATGGGGAAAACGGCATTGTGATGTCACAATGGGGGAAAGGGCATTGTGATGTCACAATGGGGTAAACTGCATTGTGATGTCACAATGGGGGAAATGGCATTGTGATGTCACAATGGGGGAAATGGCATTGTGATGTCACACTGGGGGAAATGGCATTGTGATGTCACAATGGGGAAAGGGCATTGTGATGTCACAGTAGGGAAAACGGCATTGTGATGTCACAATGGGGGAAAGGGCATTGTGATGTCACAATGGGGTAAACTGCATTGTGATGTCACAATGGGGGAAACGGCATTGTGATGTCACAATGGGGGAAACGGCATTGTGATGTCACAATGGGGGAAATGGCATTGTGATGTCACAATAGGGGAAATGGCATTGTGATGTCACACCGGGGGAAATGGCATTGTGATGCCACAATGGGGAAAAGGGCATTGTGATGTCACAATGGGGAAAACGGCATTGTGATGTCAACAATGGGGGAAATGGCATTGTGATGTCACAAGGGGGAAAGGGCATTGTGATGTCACAATGGGGGAAAGGACATTGTGATGTCACAATGGGGAAAGGGCATTGTGATGTCACAGTAGGGAAAACGGCATTGTGATGTCACAATGGGGGAAAGGGCATTGTGATGTCACAATGGGGTAAACTGCATTGTGATGTCACAATGGGGGAAACGGCATTGTGATGTCACAATGGGGGAAACGGCATTGTGATGTCACAATGGGGGAAATGGCATTGTGATGTCACACCGGGGGAAATGGCATTGTGATGTCACACCGGGGGAAATGGCATTGTGATGTCACAATGGGGAAAAGGGCATTGTGATGTCACAATGGGGAAAACGGCATTGTGATGTCAACAATGGGGGAAATGGCATTGTGATGTCACAAGGGGGAAAGGGCATTGTGATGTCACAATGGGGGAAAGGACATTGTGATGTCCCAATGGGGAAAACGGCATTGTGATGTCACAATGGGGGAAAGGGCATTGTGATGTCACAATGGGGTAAACTGCATTGTGATGTCACAATGGGGGAAATGGCATTGTGATGTCACAATGGGGGAAATGGCATTGTGATGTCACACTGGGGGAAATGGCATTGTGATGTCACAATGGGGAAAAGGGCATTGTGATGTCACAATGGGAAAAAACGGCATTGTGATGTCACAATGGGGAAAATGGCATTGTGATGTCACAATGGGGGAAAGGGCATTGCGATGTCACAATGGGGAAAACTGCATTGTGATGTCAGAATGGGGGAAAGGGCATTGTGATGTCACAATGCAGAAAACGGCATTGTGATGTCACAATGGGGGAAATGGCATTGTGATGTCACAATGGGGGAAATGGCATTGTGATATCACAATGGGGGAAATGGCATTGTGATGTCACAATGGGGGAAATGGCATTGTGATGTCACAATGGGTGAAATGGCATTGTGATGTCACAATGGGGGAAAGAGCATTGTGATGTCACAATAGGGAAAACGGCATTGTAATGTCACAATGGGGGAAATGGCATTGTGATGTCACAATGGGGGAAAGGGCATTGTGATGTCACAATGTGGAAAACGGCATTGTGATGTCACAATGGGGGAAAGGGCATTGCGATGTCACAATGCGGAAAACTGCATTGTGATGTCACAATGGGGGAAAGGGCATTGTGATGTCACAATGGGGAAAACGGCATTGTAATGTCACAATGGGGGAAATGGAATTGTGATGTCACAATGGGAAAAACAGCATTGTGATGTCACAATGGGGGAAACGGCATTGTGATATCACAATGGGGAAAGGGCATTGTGATGTCACAATGGAGGAAATGGCATTGTGATGTCACAATAGGGAAAACGGCATTGTGATGTCACAATGGGGGAAAGGGCATTATGATGTCACAATGGGGTAAACTGCATTGTGATGTCACAATGGGGGAAACAACATTGTGATGTCACAATGGGGGAAATGGCATTGTGATGTCACAATGGGGGAAATGGCATTGTGATGTCACAATGGGGGAAATGGCATTGTGATGTCACAATGGGGGAAACGGCATTGTGATGTCACAATGGGGGAAACGGCATTGTGATGTCACAATGGGGGAAATGGCATTGTGATGTCACAATGGGGGAAAGGGCATTGTGATGTCACAATGGGGTAAACTGCATTGTGATGTCACAATGGGGGAAAGGGCATTGTGATGTCACAATGCGGAAAACTGCATTGTGATGTCACAATGGGGGAAAGGGCATTGTTATGTCACAATGGGGAAAACTGCATTGTGATGTCACAATGGGGGAAAAGTCATTGTGATGTCACAATGTGGGAAATGGCATTGTGATGTCACAATAGGGAAAACAGCATTGTGATGTCACAATGGGGGAATGGGCATTGTGATGTCACAATGTGGTTAACTGCATTGTGATGTCACAATGGGGGAAATGGCATTGTGATGTCACAATGGGGGAAATGGCATTGTGATGTCACAATGGGGAAAGGGCATTGTGATGTCACAATAGGGAAACGGCATTGTGATGTCACAATGGGGGAAAGGGCATTGTGATGTCACAATGGGGTAAACTGCATTCTGGTGTCACAATGGGGGAAACGGCATTGTGATGTCACAATGGGGGAAATGGCATTGTGATGTCACAATGGGGAAAGGGCATTGTGATGTCACAGTAGGGAAAACGGCATTGTGATGTCACAATGGGGTAAAGGGCATTGTGATGTCACAATGGGGGAAATGGCATTGTGATGTCACAATGGGGGAAATGGCATTGTGATGTCACACTGGGGGAAATGGCATTGTGATGTCACAATGGGGAAAAGGGCATTGTGATGTCACAATGGGGAAAACGGCATTGTGATGTCAACAATGGGGGAAATGGCATTGTGATGTCACAATGGGGGAAAGGGCATTGTGATGTCACAATGGGGGAAAGGACATTGTGATGTCACAATGGGGGAAACGGCATTGTGATGTCCCAATGGGGAAAACGGCATTGTGATGTCACAATGGGGGAAAGGGCATTGTGATGTCACAATGAGGTAAACTGCATTGTGATGTCACAATGGGGGAAATGGCATTGTGATGTCACAATGGGGGAAATGGCATTGTGATGTCACAATGGGGGAAACGGCATTGTGATGTCACAATGGGGGAAACGGCATTGTGATGTCACAATGGGGGGAATGGCATTGTGATGTCACAATGGGGGAAAGGGCATTGTGATGTCACAATGGGGTAAACTGCATTGTGATGTCACAATGGGGGAAAGGGCATTGTGATGTCACAATGCGGAAAACGGCATTGTGATGTCACAATGGGGGAAAGGGCATTGTTATGTCACAATGGGGAAAACTGCATTGTGATGTCACAATGGGGGAAAAGTCATTGTGATGTCACAATGTGGGAAATGGCATTGTGATGTCACAATAGGGAAAACAGCATTGTGATGTCACAATGGGGGAAAGGGCATTGTGATGTCACAATGTGATTAACTGCATTGTGATGTCACAATGGGGGAAATGGCATTGTGATGTCACAATGGGGGAAATGGCATTGTGATGTCACAATGGGGAAAGGGCATTGTGATGTCACAATAGGGAAACGGCATTGTGATGTCACAATGGGGTAAACTGCATTCTGGTGTCACAATGGGGGAAACGGCATTGTGATGTCACAATGGGGGAAATGGCATTGTGATGTCACAATGGGGAAAGGGCATTGTGATGTCACAGTAGGGAAAACGGCATTGTGATGTCACAATGGGGGAAAGGGCATTGTGATGTCACAATGGGGTAAACTGCATTGTGATGTCACAATGGGGGAAACGGCATTGTGATGTCACAATGGGGGAAACGGCATTGTGATGTCACAATGGGGGAAATGGCATTGTGATGTCACAATGGGGGAAATGGCATTGTGATGTCACACTGGGGGAAATGGCATTGTGATGTCACAATGGGGAAAAGGGCATTGTGATGTCACAATGGGGAAAACGGCATTGTGATGTCAACAATGGGGGAAATGGCATTGTGATGTCACAAGGGGGAAAGGGCATTGTGATGTCACAATGGGGGAAAGGACATTGTGATGTCACAATGGGGGAAACGGCATTGTGATGTCCCAATGGGGAAAACGGCATTGTGATGTCACAATGGGGGAAAGGGCATTGTGATGTCACAATGGGGTAAACTGCATTGTGATGTCACAATGGGGGAAATGGCATTGTGATGTCACAATGGGGGAAATGGCATTGTGATGTCACACTGGGGGAAATGGCATTGTGATGTCACAATGGGGAAAAGGGCATTGTGATGTCACAATGGGAAAAAACGGCATTGTGATGTCACAATGGGGGAAAGGGCATTGTGATGTCACAATGGGGTAAACTGCATTGTGATGTCACAATGGGGGAAAGGGCATTGGAATGTCACAATGGGGGAAAGGGCATTGTGATGTCACAATAGGGAAAACGGCATTGTGATGTCACAATGGGGGAAATGGCATGGTGATGTCACAATGGGGGAAAGGGCATTGTGATGTCACAATGGGGAAAATGGCATTGTGATGTCACAATGGGGGAAAGGGCATTGCGATGTCACAATGGGGAAAACTGCATTGTGATGTCAGAATGGGGGAAAGGGCATTGTGATGTCACAATGGGTGAAATGGCATTGTGATGTCACAATGGGGGAAAGAGCATTGTGATGTCACAATAGGGAAAACGGCATTGTAATGTCACAATGGGGGAAATGGCATTGTGATGTCACAATGGGGGAAAGGGCATTGTGATGTCACAATGTGGAAAACGGCATTGTGATGTCACAATGGGGGAAAGGGCATTGCGATGTCACAATGCGGAAAACTGCATTGTGATGTCACAATGGGGGAAAGGGCATTGTGATGTCACAATGGGGAAAACGGCATTGTAATGTCACAATGGGGGAAATGGAATTGTGATGTCACAATGGGAAAAACAGCATTGTGATGTCACAATGGGGGAAACGGCATTGTGATATCACAATGGGGAAAGGGCATTGTGATGTCACAATGGAGGAAATGGCATTGTGATGTCACAATAGGGAAAACGGCATTGTGATGTCACAATGGGGGAAAGGGCATTGTGATGTCACAATGGGGTAAACTGCATTGTGATGTCACAATGGGGGAAACAACATTGTGATGTCACAATGGGGGAAATGGCATTGTGATGTCACAATGGGGGAAATGGCATTGTGATGTCACAATGGGGGAAACGGCATTGTGATGTCACAATGGGGTAAACTGCATTGTGATGTCACAATGGGGGAAAGGGCATTGTGATGTCACAATGCGGAAAACTGCATTGTGATGTCACAATGGGGGAAAGGGCATTGTTATGTCACAATGGGGAAAACTGCATTGTGATGTCACAATGGGGGAAAAGTCATTGTGATGTCACAATGTGGGGAATGGCATTGTGATGTCACAATAGGGAAAACAGCATTGTGATGTCACAATGGGGGAAAGGGCATTGTGATGTCACAATGTGGTTAACTGCATTGTGATGTCACAATGGGGGAAATGGCATTGTGATGTCACAATGGGGGAAATGGCATTGTGATGTCACAATGGGGAAAGGGCATTGTGATGTCACAATAGGGAAACGGCATTGTGATGTCATAATGGGGGAAAGGGCATTGTGATGTCACAATGGGGTAAACTGCATTCTGGTGTCACAATGGGGGAAACGGCATTGTGATGTCACAATGGGGGAAATGGCATTGTGATGTCACAATGGGGAAAGGGCATTGTGATGTCACAGTAGGGAAAACGGCATTGTGATGTCACAATGGGGTAAAGGGCATTGTGATGTCACAATGGGGGAAATGGCATTGTGATGTCACAATGGGGGAAATGGCATTGTGATGTCACACTGGGGGAAATGACATTGTGATGTCACAATGGGGAAAAGGGCATTGCGATGTCACAATGGGGAAAACGGCATTGTGATGTCAACAATGGGGGAAATGGCATTGTGATGTCACAATGGGGGAAAGGGCATTGTGATGTCACAATGGGGGACAGGACATTGTGATGTCACAATGGGGGAAACGGCATTGTGATGTCCCAATGGGGAAAACGGCATTGTGATGTCACAATGGGGGAAAGGGCATTGTGATGTCACAATGGGGTAAACTGCATTGTGATGTCACAATGGGGGAAATGGCATTGTGATGTCACAATGGGGGAAATGGCATTGTGATGTCACACTGGGGGAAATGGCATTGTGATGTCACAATGGGGAAAAGGGCATTGTGATGTCACAATGGGAAAAAACGGCATTGTGATGTCACAATGGGGGAAAGGGCATTGTGATGTCACAATGGGGTAAACTGCATTGTGATGTCACAATGGGGGAAACGGCATTGTGATGTCACAATGGGGGAAACGGCATTGTGATGTCACAATGCGGAAAACTGCATTGCGATGTCACAATGGGGGAAATGGCATTGTGATGTCACAATGGGGGAAATGGCATTGTGATGTCACAATGGGAAAAAAAGGGCATTGTGATGTCACAATAGGGAAATGGCATTGTGATGTCACAATGGGGGAAAGGGCATTGTGATGTCACAATGGGGTAAACTGCATTCTGGTGTCACAATGGGGGAAACGGCATTGTGATGTCACAATGGGGGAAACGGCATTGTGATGTCACAATGGGGGAAATGGCATTGTGATGTCACAATGGGGGAAAGGGCATTGTGATGTCACAATGGGGTAAACTGCATTGTGATGTCACAATGGGGGAAAGGGCATTGTGATGTCACAATGGGGAAAACTGCATTGTGATGTCACAATGGGGGAAAAGGCATTGTGATGTCACAATGTGGGAAATGGCATTGTGATGTCACAATAGGGAAAACAGCATTGTGATGTCACAATGGGGGAAAGGGCATTGTGATGTCACAATGTGGTTAACTGCATTGTGATGTCACAATGGGGGAAATGGCATTGTGTTGTCACAATGGGGGAAATGGCATTGTGATGTCACAATGGGGAAAGGGCATTGTGATGTCACAATGGAGGAAATGGCATTGTGATGTCACAATAGGGAAACGGCATTGTGATGTCACAATGGGGGAAAGGGCATTGTGATGTCACAATGGGGTAAACTGCATTC
The DNA here is from genome assembly GCF_035609145.1 of Eleutherodactylus coqui. Taxonomy (NCBI): domain Eukaryota; kingdom Metazoa; phylum Chordata; class Amphibia; order Anura; family Eleutherodactylidae; genus Eleutherodactylus; species Eleutherodactylus coqui. Next base: position 635,733 of record NW_027102251.1, read on the forward strand.
TGATGTCACAATGGGGGAAACGGCATTGTGATGTCACAATGGGGAAAGGGCATTGTGATGTCACAGTAGGGAAAACGGCATTGTGATGTCACAATGGGGGAAAGGGCATTGTGATGTCACAATGGGGTAAACTGCATTGTGATGTCACAATGGGGGAAACGGCATTGTGATGTCACAATGGGGGAAAGGGCATTGTGATGTCACAATGGGGGAAAGGGCATTGTGATGTCACAATGGGGGAAAGGGCATTGTGATGTCACAATGGGGGAAAGGGCATTGTGATGTCACAATAGGGAAAACGGCATTGTGATGTCACAATGGGGGAAATGGCATGGTGATGTCACAATGGGGGAAAGGGCATTGTGATGTCACAATGGGGAAAATGGCATTGTGATGTCACAATGGGGGAAAGGGCATTGCGGTGTCACAATGGGGAAAACTGCATTGTGATGTCAGAATGGGGGAAAGGGCATTGTGATGTCACAATGCAGAAAACGGCATTGTGATGTCACAATGGGGGAAATGGCATTGTGATGTCACAATGGGGGAAATGGCATTGTGATATCACAATGGGGGAAATGGCATTGTGATGTCACAATGGGGGAAATGGCATTGTGATGTCACAATGGGGGAAATGGCATTGTGATGTCACAATGGGTGAAATGGCATTGTGATGTCACAATGGGGGAAAGAGCATTGTGATGTCACAATAGGGAAAACTGCATTGTAATGTCACAATGGGGGAAATGGCATTGTGATGTCACAATGGGGGAAAGGGCATTGTGATGTCACAATGTGGAAAACGGCATTGTGATGTCACAATGGGGGAAAGGGCATTGCGATGTCACAATGCGGAAAACTGCATTGTGATGTCACAATGGGGGAAAGGGCATTGTGATGTCACAATGGGGAAAACGGCATTGTAATGTCACAATGGGGGAAATGGAATTGTGATGTCACAATGGGAAAAACAGCATTGTGATGTCACAATGGGGGAAACGGCATTGTGATATCACAATGGGGAAAGGGCATTGTGATGTCACAATGGAGGAAATGGCATTGTGATGTCACAATAGGGAAAACGGCATTGTGATGTCACAATGGGGGAAAGGGCATTGTGATGTCACAATAGGGTAAACTGCATTGTGATGTCACAATGGGGGAAACGACATTGTGATGTCACAATGGGGGAAATGGCATTGTGATGTCACAATGGGGGAAATGGCATTGTGATGTCACAATGGGGGAAACGGCATTGTGATGTCACAATGGGGGAAACGGCATTGTGATGTCACAATGGGGGGAATGGCATTGTGATGTCACAATGGGGGAAAGGGCATTGTGATGTCACAATGGGGTAAACTGCATTGTGATGTCACAATGGGGGAAAGGGCATTGTGATGTCACAATGCGGAAAACGGCATTGTGATGTCACAATGGGGGAAAGGGCATTGTTATGTCACAATGGGGAAAACTGCATTGTGATGTCACAATGGGGGAAAAGTCATTGTGATGTCACAATGTGGGAAATGGCATTGTGATGTCACAATAGGGAAAACAGCATTGTGATGTCACAATGGGGGAAAGGGCATTGTGATGTCACAATGTGGTTAACTGCATTGTGATGTCACAATGGGGGAAATGGCATTGTGATGTCACAATGGGGGAAATGGCATTGTGATGTCACAATGGGGAAAGGGCATTGTGATGTCACAATAGGGAAACGGCATTGTGATGTCACAATGGGGGAAAGGGCATTGTGATGTCACAATGGGGTAAACTGCATTCTGGTGTCACAATGGGGGAAACGGCATTGTGATGTCACAATGGGGGAAATGGCATTGTGATGTCACAATGGGGAAAGGGCATTGTGATGGCACAGTAGGGAAAACGGCATTGTGATGTCACAATGGGGGAAAGGGCATTGTGATGTCACAATGGGGTAAACTGCATTGTGATGTCACAATGGGGGAAACGGCATTGTGATGTCACAATGGGGGAAACGGCATTGTGATGTCACAATGGGGGAAATGGCATTGTGATGTCACAATGGGGGAAATGGCATTGTGATGTCACACCGGGGGAAATGGCATTGTGATGTCACAATGGGGAAAAGGGCATTGTGATGTCACAATGGGGAAAACGGCATTGTGATGTCAACAATGGGGGAAATGGCATTGTGATGTCACAAGGGGGAAAGGGCATTGTGATGTCACAATGGGGGAAAGGACATTGTGATGTCACAATGGGGAAAGGGCATTGTGATGTCACAGTAGGGAAAACGGCATTGTGATGTCACAATGGGGGAAAGGGCATTGTGATGTCACAATGGGGTAAACTGCATTGTGATGTCACAATGGGGGAAACGGCATTGTGATGTCACAATGGGGGAAACGGCATTGTGATGTCACAATGGGGGAAATGGCATTGTGATGTCACAATGGGGGAAATGGCATTGTGATGTCACACCGGGGGAAATGGCATTGTGATGTCACAATGGGGAAAAGGGCATTGTGATGTCACAATGGGGAAAACGGCATTGTGATGTCAACAATGGGGGAAATGGCATTGTGATGTCACAAGGGGGAAAGGGCATTGTGATGTCACAATGGGGGAAAGGACATTGTGATGTCCCAATGGGGAAAACGGCATTGTGATGTCACAATGGGGGAAAGGGCATTGTGATGTCACAATGGGGTAAACTGCATTGTGATGTCACAATGGGGGAAATGGCATTGTGATGTCACAATGGGGGAAATGGCATTGTGATGTCACACTGGGGGAAATGGCATTGTGATGTCACAATGGGGAAAGGGCATTGTGATGTCACAGTAGGGAAAACGGCATTGTGATGTCACAATGGGGGAAAGGGCATTGTGATGTCACAATGGGGTAAACTGCATTGTGATGTCACAATGGGGGAAACGGCATTGTGATGTCACAATGGGGGAAACGGCATTGTGATGTCACAATGGGGGAAATGGCATTGTGATGTCACAATGGGGGAAATGGCATTGTGATGTCACACCGGGGGAAATGGCATTGTGATGTCACAATGGGGAAAAGGGCATTGTGATGTCACAATGGGGAAAACGGCATTGTGATGTCAACAATGGGGGAAATGGCATTGTGATGTCACAAGGGGGAAAGGGCATTGTGATGTCACAATGGGGGAAAGGACATTGTGATGTCACAATGGGGAAAGGGCATTGTGATGTCACAGTAGGGAAAACGGCATTGTGATGTCACAATGGGGGAAAGGGCATTGTGATGTCACAATGGGGTAAACTGCATTGTGATGTCACAATGGGGGAAACGGCATTGTGATGTCACAATGGGGGAAAGGGCATTGTGATGTCACAATGGGGGAAACGGCATTGTGATGTCACAATGGGGGAAACGGCATTGTGATGTCACAATGGGGGAAAGGGCATTGTGATGTCACACCGGGGGAAATGGCATTGTGATGCCACAATGGGGAAAAGGGCATTGTGATGTCACAATGGGGAAAACGGCATTGTGATGTCAACAATGGGGGAAATGGCATTGTGATGTCACAAGGGGGAAAGGGCATTGTGATGTCACAATGGGGGAAAGGACATTGTGATGTCACAATGGGGAAAGGGCATTGTGATGTCACAGTAGGGAAAACGGCATTGTGATGTCACAATGGGGGAAAGGGCATTGTGATGTCACAATGGGGTAAACTGCATTGTGATGTCACAATGGGGGAAACGGCATTGTGATGTCACAATGGGGGAAACGGCATTGTGATGTCACACCGGGGGAAATGGCATTGTGATGTCACAATGGGGAAAAGGGCATTGTGATGTCACAATGGGGAAAACGGCATTGTGATGTCAACAATGGGGGAAATGGCATTGTGATGTCACAAGGGGGAAAGGGCATTGTGATGTCACAATGGGGGAAAGGACATTGTGATGTCCCAATGGGGAAAACGGCATTGTGATGTCACAATGGGGGAAAGGGCATTGTGATGTCACAATGGGGTAAACTGCATTGTGATGTCACAATGGGGGAAATGGCATTGTGATGTCACAATGGGGGAAATGGCATTGTGATGTCACACTGGGGGAAATGGCATTGTGATGTCACAATGGGGAAAAGGGCATTGTGATGTCACAATGGGAAAAAACGGCATTGTGATGTCACAATGGGGAAAATGGCATTGTGATGTCACAATGGGGGAAAGGGCATTGCGATGTCACAATGGGGAAAACTGCATTGTGATGTCAGAATGGGGGAAAGGGCATTGTGATGTCACAATGCAGAAAACGGCATTGTGATGTCACAATGGGGGAAATGGCATTGTGATGTCACAATGGGGGAAATGGCATTGTGATATCACAATGGGGGAAATGGCATTGTGATGTCACAATGGGGGAAATGGCATTGTGATGTCACAATGGGTGAAATGGCATTGTGATGTCACAATGGGGGAAAGAGCATTGTGATGTCACAATAGGGAAAACGGCATTGTAATGTCACAATGGGGGAAATGGCATTGTGATGTCACAATGGGGGAAAGGGCATTGTGATGTCACAATGTGGAAAACGGCATTGTGATGTCACAATGGGGGAAAGGGCATTGCGATGTCACAATGCGGAAAACTGCATTGTGATGTCACAATGGGGGAAAGGGCATTGTGATGTCACAATGGGGAAAACGGCATTGTAATGTCACAATGGGGGAAATGGAATTGTGATGTCACAATGGGAAAAACAGCATTGTGATGTCACAATGGGGGAAACGGCATTGTGATATCACAATGGGGAAAGGGCATTGTGATGTCACAATGGAGGAAATGGCATTGTGATGTCACAATAGGGAAAACGGCATTGTGATGTCACAATGGGGGAAAGGGCATTATGATGTCACAATGGGGTAAACTGCATTGTGATGTCACAATGGGGGAAACAACATTGTGATGTCACAATGGGGGAAATGGCATTGTGATGTCACAATGGGGGAAATGGCATTGTGATGTCACAATGGGGGAAATGGCATTGTGATGTCACAATGGGGGAAACGGCATTGTGATGTCACAATGGGGGAAACGGCATTGTGATGTCACAATGGGGGAAATGGCATTGTGATGTCACAATGGGGGAAAGGGCATTGTGATGTCACAATGGGGTAAACTGCATTGTGATGTCACAATGGGGGAAAGGGCATTGTGATGTCACAATGCGGAAAACTGCATTGTGATGTCACAATGGGGGAAAGGGCATTGTTATGTCACAATGGGGAAAACTGCATTGTGATGTCACAATGGGGGAAAAGTCATTGTGATGTCACAATGTGGGAAATGGCATTGTGATGTCACAATAGGGAAAACAGCATTGTGATGTCACAATGGGGGAATGGGCATTGTGATGTCACAATGTGGTTAACTGCATTGTGATGTCACAATGGGGGAAATGGCATTGTGATGTCACAATGGGGGAAATGGCATTGTGATGTCACAATGGGGAAAGGGCATTGTGATGTCACAATAGGGAAACGGCATTGTGATGTCACAATGGGGGAAAGGGCATTGTGATGTCACAATGGGGTAAACTGCATTCTGGTGTCACAATGGGGGAAACGGCATTGTGATGTCACAATGGGGGAAATGGCATTGTGATGTCACAATGGGGAAAGGGCATTGTGATGTCACAGTAGGGAAAACGGCATTGTGATGTCACAATGGGGTAAAGGGCATTGTGATGTCACAATGGGGGAAATGGCATTGTGATGTCACAATGGGGGAAATGGCATTGTGATGTCACACTGGGGGAAATGGCATTGTGATGTCACAATGGGGAAAAGGGCATTGTGATGTCACAATGGGGAAAACGGCATTGTGATGTCAACAATGGGGGAAATGGCATTGTGATGTCACAATGGGGGAAAGGGCATTGTGATGTCACAATGGGGGAAAGGACATTGAGATGTCACAATGGGGGAAACGGCATTGTGATGTCCCAATGGGGAAAACGGCATTGTGATGTCACAATGGGGGAAAGGGCATTGTGATGTCACAATGAGGTAAACTGCATTGTGATGTCACAATGGGGGAAATGGCATTGTGATGTCACAATGGGGGAAATGGCATTGTGATGTCACAATGGGGGAAACGGCATTGTGATGTCACAATGGGGGAAACGGCATTGTGATGTCACAATGGGGGGAATGGCATTGTGATGTCACAATGGGGGAAAGGGCATTGTGATGTCACAATGGGGTAAACTGCATTGTGATGTCACAATGGGGGAAAGGGCATTGTGATGTCACAATGCGGAAAACGGCATTGTGATGTCACAATGGGGGAAAGGGCATTGTTATGTCACAATGGGGAAAACTGCATTGTGATGTCACAATGGGGGAAAAGTCATTGTGATGTCACAATGTGGGAAATGGCATTGTGATGTCACAATAGGGAAAACAGCATTGTGATGTCACAATGGGGGAAAGGGCATTGTGATGTCACAATGTGATTAACTGCATTGTGATGTCACAATGGGGGAAATGGCATTGTGATGTCACAATGGGGGAAATGGCATTGTGATGTCACAATGGGGAAAGGGCATTGTGATGTCACAATAGGGAAACGGCATTGTGATGTCACAATGGGGTAAACTGCATTCTGGTGTCACAATGGGGGAAACGGCATTGTGATGTCACAATGGGGGAAATGGCATTGTGATGTCACAATGGGGAAAGGGCATTGTGATGTCACAGTAGGGAAAACGGCATTGTGATGTCACAATGGGGGAAAGGGCATTGTGATGTCACAATGGGGTAAACTGCATTGTGATGTCACAATGGGGGAAACGGCATTGTGATGTCACAATGGGGGAAACGGCATTGTGATGTCACAATGGGGGAAATGGCATTGTGATGTCACAATGGGGGAAATGGCATTGTGATGTCACACTGGGGGAAATGGCATTGTGATGTCACAATGGGGAAAAGGGCATTGTGATGTCACAATGGGGAAAACGGCATTGTGATGTCAACAATGGGGGAAATGGCATTGTGATGTCACAAGGGGGAAAGGGCATTGTGATGTCACAATGGGGGAAAGGACATTGTGATGTCACAATGGGGGAAACGGCATTGTGATGTCCCAATGGGGAAAACGGCATTGTGATGTCACAATGGGGGAAAGGGCATTGTGATGTCACAATGGGGTAAACTGCATTGTGATGTCACAATGGGGGAAATGGCATTGTGATGTCACAATGGGGGAAATGGCATTGTGATGTCACACTGGGGGAAATGGCATTGTGATGTCACAATGGGGAAAAGGGCATTGTGATGTCACAATGGGAAAAAACGGCATTGTGATGTCACAATGGGGGAAAGGGCATTGTGATGTCACAATGGGGTAAACTGCATTGTGATGTCACAATGGGGGAAAGGGCATTGGAATGTCACAATGGGGGAAAGGGCATTGTGATGTCACAATAGGGAAAACGGCATTGTGATGTCACAATGGGGGAAATGGCATGGTGATGTCACAATGGGGGAAAGGGCATTGTGATGTCACAATGGGGAAAATGGCATTGTGATGTCACAATGGGGGAAAGGGCATTGCGATGTCACAATGGGGAAAACTGCATTGTGATGTCAGAATGGGGGAAAGGGCATTGTGATGTCACAATGGGTGAAATGGCATTGTGATGTCACAATGGGGGAAAGAGCATTGTGATGTCACAATAGGGAAAACGGCATTGTAATGTCACAATGGGGGAAATGGCATTGTGATGTCACAATGGGGGAAAGGGCATTGTGATGTCACAATGTGGAAAACGGCATTGTGATGTCACAATGGGGGAAAGGGCATTGCGATGTCACAATGCGGAAAACTGCATTGTGATGTCACAATGGGGGAAAGGGCATTGTGATGTCACAATGGGGAAAACGGCATTGTAATGTCACAATGGGGGAAATGGAATTGTGATGTCACAATGGGAAAAACAGCATTGTGATGTCACAATGGGGGAAACGGCATTGTGATATCACAATGGGGAAAGGGCATTGTGATGTCACAATGGAGGAAATGGCATTGTGATGTCACAATAGGGAAAACGGCATTGTGATGTCACAATGGGGGAAAGGGCATTGTGATGTCACAATGGGGTAAACTGCATTGTGATGTCACAATGGGGGAAACAACATTGTGATGTCACAATGGGGGAAATGGCATTGTGATGTCACAATGGGGGAAATGGCATTGTGATGTCACAATGGGGGAAACGGCATTGTGATGTCACAATGGGGTAAACTGCATTGTGATGTCACAATGGGGGAAAGGGCATTGTGATGTCACAATGCGGAAAACTGCATTGTGATGTCACAATGGGGGAAAGGGCATTGTTATGTCACAATGGGGAAAACTGCATTGTGATGTCACAATGGGGGAAAAGTCATTGTGATGTCACAATGTGGGGAATGGCATTGTGATGTCACAATAGGGAAAACAGCATTGTGATGTCACAATGGGGGAAAGGGCATTGTGATGTCACAATGTGGTTAACTGCATTGTGATGTCACAATGGGGGAAATGGCATTGTGATGTCACAATGGGGGAAATGGCATTGTGATGTCACAATGGGGAAAGGGCATTGTGATGTCACAATAGGGAAACGGCATTGTGATGTCATAATGGGGGAAAGGGCATTGTGATGTCACAATGGGGTAAACTGCATTCTGGTGTCACAATGGGGGAAACGGCATTGTGATGTCACAATGGGGGAAATGGCATTGTGATGTCACAATGGGGAAAGGGCATTGTGATGTCACAGTAGGGAAAACGGCATTGTGATGTCACAATGGGGTAAAGGGCATTGTGATGTCACAATGGGGGAAATGGCATTGTGATGTCACAATGGGGGAAATGGCATTGTGATGTCACACTGGGGGAAATGACATTGTGATGTCACAATGGGGAAAAGGGCATTGCGATGTCACAATGGGGAAAACGGCATTGTGATGTCAACAATGGGGGAAATGGCATTGTGATGTCACAATGGGGGAAAGGGCATTGTGATGTCACAATGGGGGACAGGACATTGTGATGTCACAATGGGGGAAACGGCATTGTGATGTCCCAATGGGGAAAACGGCATTGTGATGTCACAATGGGGGAAAGGGCATTGTGATGTCACAATGGGGTAAACTGCATTGTGATGTCACAATGGGGGAAATGGCATTGTGATGTCACAATGGGGGAAATGGCATTGTGATGTCACACTGGGGGAAATGGCATTGTGATGTCACAATGGGGAAAAGGGCATTGTGATGTCACAATGGGAAAAAACGGCATTGTGATGTCACAATGGGGGAAAGGGCATTGTGATGTCACAATGGGGTAAACTGCATTGTGATGTCACAATGGGGGAAACGGCATTGTGATGTCACAATGGGGGAAACGGCATTGTGATGTCACAATGCGGAAAACTGCATTGCGATGTCACAATGGGGGAAATGGCATTGTGATGTCACAATGGGGGAAATGGCATTGTGATGTCACAATGGGAAAAAAAGGGCATTGTGATGTCACAATAGGGAAATGGCATTGTGATGTCACAATGGGGGAAAGGGCATTGTGATGTCACAATGGGGTAAACTGCATTCTGGTGTCACAATGGGGGAAACGGCATTGTGATGTCACAATGGGGGAAACGGCATTGTGATGTCACAATGGGGGAAATGGCATTGTGATGTCACAATGGGGGAAAGGGCATTGTGATGTCACAATGGGGTAAACTGCATTGTGATGTCACAATGGGGGAAAGGGCATTGTGATGTCACAATGGGGAAAACTGCATTGTGATGTCACAATGGGGGAAAAGGCATTGTGATGTCACAATGTGGGAAATGGCATTGTGATGTCACAATAGGGAAAACAGCATTGTGATGTCACAATGGGGGAAAGGGCATTGTGATGTCACAATGTGGTTAACTGCATTGTGATGTCACAATGGGGGAAATGGCATTGTGTTGTCACAATGGGGGAAATGGCATTGTGATGTCACAATGGGGAAAGGGCATTGTGATGTCACAATGGAGGAAATGGCATTGTGATGTCACAATAGGGAAACGGCATTGTGATGTCACAATGGGGGAAAGGGCATTGTGATGTCACAATGGGGTAAACTGCATTCTGATGTCACAATGGGGGAAACGGCATTGTGATGTCACAATGGGGAAAGGGCATTGTGATGTCACAGTAGGGAAAACGGCATTGTGATGTCACAATGGGGGAAAGGGCATTGTGATGTCACAATGGGGTAAACTGCATTGTGATGTCACAATGGGGGAAACGGCATTGTGATGTCACAATGGGGGAAAGGGCATTGTGATGTCACAATGGGGGAAAGGGCATTGTGATGTCACAATGGGGGAAAGGGCATTGTGATGTCACAATGGGGGAAAGGGCATTGTGATGTCACAATAGGGAAAACGGCATTGTGATGTCACAATGGGGGAAATGGCATGGTGATGTCACAATGGGGGAAAGGGCATTGTGATGTCACAATGGGGAAAATGGCATTGTGATGTCACAATGGGGGAAAGGGCATTGCGGTGTCACAATGGGGAAAACTGCATTGTGATGTCAGAATGGGGGAAAGGGCATTGTGATGTCACAATGCAGAAAACGGCATTGTGATGTCACAATGGGGGAAATGGCATTGTGATGTCACAATGGGGGAAATGGCATTGTGATATCACAATGGGGGAAATGGCATTGTGATGTCACAATGGGGGAAATGGCATTGTGATGTCACAATGGGGGAAATGGCATTGTGATGTCACAATGGGTGAAATGGCATTGTGATGTCACAATGGGGGAAAGAGCATTGTGATGTCACAATAGGGAAAACTGCATTGTAATGTCACAATGGGGGAAATGGCATTGTGATGTCACAATGGGGGAAAGGGCATTGTGATGTCACAATGTGGAAAACGGCATTGTGATGTCACAATGGGGGAAAGGGCATTGCGATGTCACAATGCGGAAAACTGCATTGTGATGTCACAATGGGGGAAAGGGCATTGTGATGTCACAATGGGGAAAACGGCATTGTAATGTCACAATGGGGGAAATGGAATTGTGATGTCACAATGGGAAAAACAGCATTGTGATGTCACAATGGGGGAAACGGCATTGTGATATCACAATGGGGAAAGGGCATTGTGATGTCACAATGGAGGAAATGGCATTGTGATGTCACAATAGGGAAAACGGCATTGTGATGTCACAATGGGGGAAAGGGCATTGTGATGTCACAATAGGGTAAACTGCATTGTGATGTCACAATGGGGGAAACGACATTGTGATGTCACAATGGGGGAAATGGCATTGTGATGTCACAATGGGGGAAATGGCATTGTGATGTCACAATGGGGGAAACGGCATTGTGATGTCACAATGGGGGAAACGGCATTGTGATGTCACAATGGGGGGAATGGCATTGTGATGTCACAATGGGGGAAAGGGCATTGTGATGTCACAATGGGGTAAACTGCATTGTGATGTCACAATGGGGGAAAGGGCATTGTGATGTCACAATGCGGAAAACGGCATTGTGATGTCACAATGGGGGAAAGGGCATTGTTATGTCACAATGGGGAAAACTGCATTGTGATGTCACAATGGGGGAAAAGTCATTGTGATGTCACAATGTGGGAAATGGCATTGTGATGTCACAATAGGGAAAACAGCATTGTGATGTCACAATGGGGGAAAGGGCATTGTGATGTCACAATGTGGTTAACTGCATTGTGATGTCACAATGGGGGAAATGGCATTGTGATGTCACAATGGGGGAAATGGCATTGTGATGTCACAATGGGGAAAGGGCATTGTGATGTCACAATAGGGAAACGGCATTGTGATGTCACAATGGGGGAAAGGGCATTGTGATGTCACAATGGGGTAAACTGCATTCTGGTGTCACAATGGGGGAAACGGCATTGTGATGTCACAATGGGGGAAATGGCATTGTGATGTCACAATGGGGAAAGGGCATTGTGATGGCACAGTAGGGAAAACGGCATTGTGATGTCACAATGGGGGAAAGGGCATTGTGATGTCACAATGGGGTAAACTGCATTGTGATGTCACAATGGGGGAAACGGCATTGTGATGTCACAATGGGGGAAACGGCATTGTGATGTCACAATGGGGGAAATGGCATTGTGATGTCACAATGGGGGAAATGGCATTGTGATGTCACACCGGGGGAAATGGCATTGTGATGTCACAATGGGGAAAAGGGCATTGTGATGTCACAATGGGGAAAACGGCATTGTGATGTCAACAATGGGGGAAATGGCATTGTGATGTCACAAGGGGGAAAGGGCATTGTGATGTCACAATGGGGGAAAGGACATTGTGATGTCACAATGGGGAAAGGGCATTGTGATGTCACAGTAGGGAAAACGGCATTGTGATGTCACAATGGGGGAAAGGGCATTGTGATGTCACAATGGGGTAAACTGCATTGTGATGTCACAATGGGGGAAACGGCATTGTGATGTCACAATGGGGGAAACGGCATTGTGATGTCACAATGGGGGAAATGGCATTGTGATGTCACAATGGGGGAAATGGCATTGTGATGTCACACCGGGGGAAATGGCATTGTGATGTCACAATGGGGAAAAGGGCATTGTGATGTCACAATGGGGAAAACGGCATTGTGATGTCAACAATGGGGGAAATGGCATTGTGATGTCACAAGGGGGAAAGGGCATTGTGATGTCACAATGGGGGAAAGGACATTGTGATGTCCCAATGGGGAAAACGGCATTGTGATGTCACAATGGGGGAAAGGGCATTGTGATGTCACAATGGGGTAAACTGCATTGTGATGTCACAATGGGGGAAATGGCATTGTGATGTCACAATGGGGGAAATGGCATTGTGATGTCACACTGGGGGAAATGGCATTGTGATGTCACAATGGGGAAAGGGCATTGTGATGTCACAGTAGGGAAAACGGCATTGTGATGTCACAATGGGGGAAAGGGCATTGTGATGTCACAATGGGGTAAACTGCATTGTGATGTCACAATGGGGGAAACGGCATTGTGATGTCACAATGGGGGAAACGGCATTGTGATGTCACAATGGGGGAAATGGCATTGTGATGTCACAATGGGGGAAATGGCATTGTGATGTCACACCGGGGGAAATGGCATTGTGATGTCACAATGGGGAAAAGGGCATTGTGATGTCACAATGGGGAAAACGGCATTGTGATGTCAACAATGGGGGAAATGGCATTGTGATGTCACAAGGGGGAAAGGGCATTGTGATGTCACAATGGGGGAAAGGACATTGTGATGTCACAATGGGGAAAGGGCATTGTGATGTCACAGTAGGGAAAACGGCATTGTGATGTCACAATGGGGGAAAGGGCATTGTGATGTCACAATGGGGTAAACTGCATTGTGATGTCACAATGGGGGAAACGGCATTGTGATGTCACAATGGGGGAAAGGGCATTGTGATGTCACAATGGGGGAAACGGCATTGTGATGTCACAATGGGGGAAACGGCATTGTGATGTCACAATGGGGGAAAGGGCATTGTGATGTCACAATGGGGGAAAGGGCATTGTGATGTCACAATAGGGAAAACGGCATTGTGATGTCACAATGGGGGAAATGGCATGGTGATGTCACAATGGGGGAAAGGGCATTGTGATGTCACAATGGGGAAAATGGCATTGTGATGTCACAATGGGGGAAAGGGCATTGCGGTGTCACAATGGGGAAAACTGCATTGTGATGTCAGAATGGGGGAAAGGGCATTGTGATGTCACAATGCAGAAAACGGCATTGTGATGTCACAATGGGGGAAATGGCATTGTGATGTCACAATGGGGGAAATGGCATTGTGATATCACAATGGGGGAAATGGCATTGTGATGTCACAATGGGGGAAATGGCATTGTGATGTCACAATGGGTGAAATGGCATTGTGATGTCACAATGGGGGAAAGAGCATTGTGATGTCACAATAGGGAAAACTGCATTGTAATGTCACAATGGGGGAAATGGCATTGTGATGTCACAATGGGGGAAAGGGCATTGTGATGTCACAATAGGGTAAACTGCATTGTGATGTCACAATGGGGGAAACGACATTGTGATGTCACAATGGGGGAAATGGCATTGTGATGTCACAATGGGGGAAATGGCATTGTGATGTCACAATGGGGGAAACGGCATTGTGATGTCACAATGGGGGAAACGGCATTGTGATGTCACAATGGGGGGAATGGCATTGTGATGTCACAATGGGGGAAAGGGCATTGTGATGTCACAATGGGGTAAACTGCATTGTGATGTCACAATGGGGGAAAGGGCATTGTGATGTCACAATGCGGAAAACGGCATTGTGATGTCACAATGGGGGAAAGGGCATTGTTATGTCACAATGGGGAAAACTGCATTGTGATGTCACAATGGGGGAAAAGTCATTGTGATGTCACAATGTGGGAAATGGCATTGTGATGTCACAATAGGGAAAACAGCATTGTGATGTCACAATGGGGGAAAGGGCATTGTGATGTCACAATGTGGTTAACTGCATTGTGATGTCACAATGGGGGAAATGGCATTGTGATGTCACAATGGGGGAAATGGCATTGTGATGTCACAATGGGGAAAGGGCATTGTGATGTCACAATAGGGAAACGGCATTGTGATGTCACAATGGGGGAAAGGGCATTGTGATGTCACAATGGGGTAAACTGCATTCTGGTGTCACAATGGGGGAAACGGCATTGTGATGTCACAATGGGGGAAATGGCATTGTGATGTCACAATGGGGAAAGGGCATTGTGATGGCACAGTAGGGAAAACGGCATTGTGATGTCACAATGGGGGAAAGGGCATTGTGATGTCACAATGGGGTAAACTGCATTGTGATGTCACAATGGGGGAAACGGCATTGTGATGTCACAATGGGGGAAACGGCATTGTGATGTCACAATGGGGGAAATGGCATTGTGATGTCACAATGGGGGAAATGGCATTGTGATGTCACACCGGGGGAAATGGCATTGTGATGTCACAATGGGGAAAAGGGCATTGTGATGTCACAATGGGGAAAACGGCATTGTGATGTCAACAATGGGGGAAATGGCATTGTGATGTCACAAGGGGGAAAGGGCATTGTGATGTCACAATGGGGGAAAGGACATTGTGATGTCACAATGGGGAAAGGGCATTGTGATGTCACAGTAGGGAAAACGGCATTGTGATGTCACAATGGGGGAAAGGGCATTGTGATGTCACAATGGGGTAAACTGCATTGTGATGTCACAATGGGGGAAACGGCATTGTGATGTCACAATGGGGGAAACGGCATTGTGATGTCACAATGGGGGAAATGGCATTGTGATGTCACAATGGGGGAAATGGCATTGTGATGTCACACCGGGGGAAATGGCATTGTGATGTCACAATGGGGAAAAGGGCATTGTGATGTCACAATGGGGAAAACGGCATTGTGATGTCAACAATGGGGGAAATGGCATTGTGATGTCACAAGGGGGAAAGGGCATTGTGATGTCACAATGGGGGAAAGGACATTGTGATGTCCCAATGGGGAAAACGGCATTGTGATGTCACAATGGGGGAAAGGGCATTGTGATGTCACAATGGGGTAAACTGCATTGTGATGTCACAATGGGGGAAATGGCATTGTGATGTCACAATGGGGGAAATGGCATTGTGATGTCACACTGGGGGAAATGGCATTGTGATGTCACAATGGGGAAAGGGCATTGTGATGTCACAGTAGGGAAAACGGCATTGTGATGTCACAATGGGGGAAAGGGCATTGTGATGTCACAATGGGGTAAACTGCATTGTGATGTCACAATGGGGGAAACAGCATTGTGATGTCACAATGGGGGAAACGACATTGTGATGTCACAATGGGGGAAATGGCATTGTGATGTCACAATGGGGGAAATGGCATTGTGATGTCACACCGGGGGAAATGGCATTGTGATGTCACAATGGGGAAAAGGGCATTGTGATGTCACAATGGGGAAAACGGCATTGTGATGTCAACAATGGGGGAAATGGCATTGTGATGTCACAAGGGGGAAAGGGCATTGTGATGTCACAATGGGGGAAAGGACATTGTGATGTCACAATGGGGAAAGGGCATTGTGATGTCACAGTAGGGAAAACGGCATTGTGATGTCACAATGGGGGAAAGGGCATTGTGATGTCACAATGGGGTAAACTGCATTGTGATGTCACAATGGGGGAAACGGCATTGTGATGTCACAATGGGGGAAAGGGCATTGTGATGTCACAATGGGGGAAACGGCATTGTGATGTCACAATGGGGGAAACGGCATTGTGATGTCACAATGGGGGAAAGGGCATTGTGATGTCACAATGGGGGAAAGGGCATTGTGATGTCACAATAGGGAAAACGGCATTGTGATGTCACAATGGGGGAAATGGCATGGTGATGTCACAATGGGGGAAAGGGCATTGTGATGTCACAATGGGGAAAATGGCATTGTGATGTCACAATGGGGGAAAGGGCATTGCGGTGTCACAATGGGGAAAACTGCATTGTGATGTCAGAATGGGGGAAAGGGCATTGTGATGTCACAATGCAGAAAACGGCATTGTGATGTCACAATGGGGGAAATGGCATTGTGATGTCACAATGGGGGAAATGGCATTGTGATATCACAATGGGGGAAATGGCATTGTGATGTCACAATGGGGGAAATGGCATTGTGATGTCACAATGGGTGAAATGGCATTGTGATGTCACAATGGGGGAAAGAGCATTGTGATGTCACAATAGGGAAAACTGCATTGTAATGTCACAATGGGGGAAATGGCATTGTGATGTCACAATGGGGGAAAGGGCATTGTGATGTCACAATGTGGAAAACGGCATTGTGATGTCACAATGGGGGAAAGGGCATTGCGATGTCACAATGCGGAAAACTGCATTGTGATGTCACAATGGGGGAAAGGGCATTGTGATGTCACAATGGGGAAAACGGCATTGTAATGTCACAATGGGGGAAATGGAATTGTGATGTCACAATGGGAAAAACAGCATTGTGATGTCACAATGGGGGAAACGGCATTGTGATATCACAATGGGGAAAGGGCATTGTGATGTCACAATGGAGGAAATGGCATTGTGATGTCACAATAGGGAAAACGGCATTGTGATGTCACAATGGGGGAAAGGGCATTGTGATGTCACAATAGGGTAAACTGCATTGTGATGTCACAATGGGGGAAACGACATTGTGATGTCACAATGGGGGAAATGGCATTGTGATGTCACAATGGGGGAAATGGCATTGTGATGTCACAATGGGCGAAACGGCATTGTGATGTCACAATGGGGGAAACGGCATTGTGATGTCACAATGGGGGGAATGGCATTGTGATGTCACAATGGGGGAAAGGGCATTGTGATGTCACAATGGGGTAAACTGCATTGTGATGTCACAATGGGGGAAAGGGCATTGTGATGTCACAATGCGGAAAACGGCATTGTGATGTCACAATGGGGGAAAGGGCATTGTTATGTCACAATGGGGAAAACTGCATTGTGATGTCACAATGGGGGAAAAGTCATTGTGATGTCACAATGTGGGAAATGGCATTGTGATGTCACAATAGGGAAAACAGCATTGTGATGTCACAATGGGGGAAAGGGCATTGTGATGTCACAATGTGGTTAACTGCATTGTGATGTCACAATGGGGGAAATGGCATTGTGATGTCACAATGGGGGAAATGGCATTGTGATGTCACAATGGGGAAAGGGCATTGTGATGTCACAATAGGGAAACGGCATTGTGATGTCACAATGGGGGAAAGGGCATTGTGATGTCACAATGGGGTAAACTGCATTCTGGTGTCACAATGGGGGAAACGGCATTGTGATGTCACAATGGGGGAAATGGCATTGTGATGTCACAATGGGGAAAGGGCATTGTGATGGCACAGTAGGGAAAACGGCATTGTGATGTCACAATGGGGGAAAGGGCATTGTGATGTCACAATGGGGTAAACTGCATTGTGATGTCACAATGGGGGAAACGGCATTGTGATGTCACAATGGGGGAAACGGCATTGTGATGTCACAATGGGGGAAATGGCATTGTGATGTCACAATGGGGGAAATGGCATTGTGATGTCACACCGGGGGAAATGGCATTGTGATGTCACAATGGGGAAAAGGGCATTGTGATGTCACAATGGGGAAAACGGCATTGTGATGTCAACAATGGGGGAAATGGCATTGTGATGTCACAAGGGGGAAAGGGCATTGTGATGTCACAATGGGGGAAAGGACATTGTGATGTCACAATGGGGAAAGGGCATTGTGATGTCACAGTAGGGAAAACGGCATTGTGATGTCACAATGGGGGAAAGGGCATTGTGATGTCACAATGGGGTAAACTGCATTGTGATGTCACAATGGGGGAAACGGCATTGTGATGTCACAATGGGGGAAACGGCATTGTGATGTCACAATGGGGGAAATGGCATTGTGATGTCACAATGGGGGAAATGGCATTGTGATGTCACACCGGGGGAAATGGCATTGTGATGTCACAATGGGGAAAAGGGCATTGTGATGTCACAATGGGGAAAACGGCATTGTGATGTCAACAATGGGGGAAATGGCATTGTGATGTCACAAGGGGGAAAGGGCATTGTGATGTCACAATGGGGGAAAGGACATTGTGATGTCCCAATGGGGAAAACGGCATTGTGATGTCACAATGGGGGAAAGGGCATTGTGATGTCACAATGGGGTAAACTGCATTGTGATGTCACAATGGGGGAAATGGCATTGTGATGTCACAATGGGGGAAATGGCATTGTGATGTCACACTGGGGGAAATGGCATTGTGATGTCACAATGGGGAAAGGGCATTGTGATGTCACAGTAGGGAAAACGGCATTATGATGTCACAATGGGGGAAAGGGCATTGTGATGTCACAATGGGGTAAACTGCATTGTGATGTCACAATGGGGAAAACGGCATTGTGATGTCACAATGGGGGAAACGGCATTGTGATGTCACAATGGGGGAAATGGCATTGTGATGTCACAATGGGGGAAATGGCATTGTGATGTCACACCGGGGGAAATGGCATTGTGATGTCACAATGGGGAAAGGGCATTGTGATGGCACAGTAGGGAAAACGGCATTGTGATGTCACAATGGGGGAAAGGGCATTGTGATGTCACAATGGGGTAAACTGCATTGTGATGTCACAATGGGGGAAATGGCATTGTGATGTCACAATGGGGGAAATGGCATTGTGATGTCACACTGGGGGAAATGGCATTGTGATGTCACAAGGGGGAAAGGGCATTGTGATGTCACAATGGGGGAAAGGACATTGTGATGTCCCAATGGGGAAAACGGCATTGTGATGTCACAATGGGGGAAAGGGCATTGTGATGTCACAATGGGGTAAACTGCATTGTGATGTCACAATGGGGGAAATGGCATTGTGATGTCACAATGGGGGAAATGGCATTGTGATGTCACACTGGGGGAAATGGCATTGTGATGTCACAATGGGGAAAAGGGCATTGTGATGTCACAATGGGAAAAAACGGCATTGTGATGTCACAATGGGGAAAATGGCATTGTGATGTCACAATGGGGGAAAGGGCATTGCGATGTCACAATGGGGAAAACTGCATTGTGATGTCAGAATGGGGGAAAGGGCATTGTGATGTCACAATGCAGAAAACGGCATTGTGATGTCACAATGGGGGAAATGGCATTGTGATGTCACAATGGGGGAAATGGCATTGTGATATCACAATGGGGGAAATGGCATTGTGATGTCACAATGGGGGAAATGGCATTGTGATGTCACAATGGGTGAAATGGCATTGTGATGTCACAATGGGGGAAAGAGCATTGTGATGTCACAATAGGGAAAACGGCATTGTAATGTCACAATGGGGGAAATGGCATTGTGATGTCACAATGGGGGAAAGGGCATTGTGATGTCACAATGTGGAAAACGGCATTGTGATGTCACAATGGGGGAAAGGGCATTGCGATGTCACAATGCGGAAAACTGCATTGTGATGTCACAATGGGGGAAAGGGCATTGTGATGTCACAATGGGGAAAACGGCATTGTAATGTCACAATGGGGGAAATGGAATTGTGATGTCACAATGGGAAAAACAGCATTGTGATGTCACAATGGGGGAAACGGCATTGTGATATCACAATGGGGAAAGGGCATTGTGATGTCACAATGGAGGAAATGGCATTGTGATGTCACAATAGGGAAAACGGCATTGTGATGTCACAATGGGGGAAAGGGCATTGTGATGTCACAATGGGGTAAACTGCATTGTGATGTCACAATGGGGGAAACAACATTGTGATGTCACAATGGGGGAAATGGCATTGTGATGTCACAATGGGGGAAATGGCATTGTGATGTCACAATGGGGGAAACGGCATTGTGATGTCACAATGGGGGAAACGGCATTGTGATGTCACAATGGGGGAAATGGCATTGTGATGTCACAATGGGGGAAAGGGCATTGTGATGTCACAATGGGGTAAACTGCATTGTGATGTCACAATGGGGGAAAGGGCATTGTGATGTCACAATGCGGAAAACTGCATTGTGATGTCACAATGGGGGAAAGGGCATTGTTATGTCACAATGGGGAAAACTGCATTGTGATGTCACAATGGGGGAAAAGTCATTGTGATGTCACAATGTGGGAAATGGCATTGTGATGTCACAATAGGGAAAACAGCATTGTGATGTCACAATGGGGGAAAGGGCATTGTGATGTCACAATGTGGTTAACTGCATTGTGATGTCACAATGGGGGAAATGGCATTGTGATGTCACAATGGGGGAAATGGCATTGTGATGTCACAATGGGGAAAGGGCATTGTGATGTCACAATAGGGAAACTGCATTCTGGTGTCACAATGGGGGAAACGGCATTGTGATGTCACAATGGGGGAAATGGCATTGTGATGTCACAATGGGGAAAGGGCATTGTGATGTCACAGTAGGGAAAACGGCATTGTGATGTCACAATGGGGTAAAGGGCATTGTGATGTCACAATGGGGGAAATGGCATTGTGATGTCACAATGGGGGAAATGGCATTGTGATGTCACACTGGGGGAAATGGCATTGTGATGTCACAATGGGGAAAAGGGCATTGTGATGTCACAATGGGGAAAACGGCATTGTGATGTCAACAATGGGGGAAATGGCATTGTGATGTCACAATGGGGAAAACGGTATTGTGATGTCACAATGGGGGAAAGGACATTGTGATGTCACAATGGGGGAAACGGCATTGTGATGTCCCAATGGGGAAAACGGCATTGTGATGTCACAATGGGGGAAAGGGCATTGTGATGTCACAATGAGGTAAACTGCATTGTGATGTCACAATGGGGGAAATGGCATTGTGATGTCACAATGGGGGAAATGGCATTGTGATGTCACACTGGGGGAAATGGCATTGTGATGTCACAATGGGGAAAAGGGCATTGTGATGTCACAATGGGAAAAAACGGCATTGTGATGTCACAATGGGGGAAACGGCATTGTGATGTCACAATGGGGGAAAGGGCATTGTGATGTCACAATAGGGAAAACGGCATTGTGATGTCACAATGGGGGAAATGGCATTGTGATGTCACAAAGGGGGAAAGGGCATTGTGATGTCACAATGGGGAAAATGGCATTGTGATGTCACAATGGGGGAAAGGGCATTGCGATGTCACAATGGGGAAAACTGCATTGTGATGTCAGAATGGGGGAAAGGGCATTGTGATGTCACAATGCAGAAAACGGCATTGTGATGTCAGAATGGGGGAAATGGCATTGTGATGTCACAATGGGGGAAATGGCATTGTGATATCACAATGGGGGAAATGGCATTGTGATGTCACAATGGGGGAAATGGCATTGTGATGTCACAATGGGTGAAATGGCATTGTGATGTCACAATGGGGGAAAGAGCATTGTGATGTCACAATAGGGAAAACGGCATTGTAATGTCACAATGGGGGAAATGGCATTGTGATGTCACAATGTGGAAAACGGCATTGTGATGTCACAATGGGGGAAAGGGCATTGCGATGTCACAATGGGGAAAACTGCATTGTGATGTCACAATGGGGGAAAGGGCATTGTGATGTCACAATGGGGAAAACGGCATTGTAATGTCACAATGGGGGAAATGGAATTGTGATGTCACAATGGGAAAAACAGCTTTGTGATGTCACAATGGGGGAAACGGCATTGTGATATCACAATGGGGAAAGGGCATTGTGATGTCACAATGGAGGAAATGGCATTGTGATGTCACAATAGGGAAAACGGCATTGTGATGTCACAATGGGGGAAAGGGCATTGTGATGTCACAATGGGGTAAACTGCATTGTGATGTCACAATGGGGGAAACAACATTGTGATGTCACAATGGGGGAAATGGCATTGTGATGTCACAATGGGGGAAATGGCATTGTGATGTCACAATGGGGGAAACGGCATTGTGATGTCACAATGGGGGAAACGGCATTGTGATGTCACAATGGGGGAAATGGCATTGTGATGTCACAATGGGGGAAAGGGCATTGTGATGTCACAATGGGGTAAACTGCATTGTGATGTCACAATGGGGGAAAGGGCATTGTGATGTCACAATGCGGAAAACTGCATTGTGATGTCACAATGGGGGAAAGGGCATTGTTATGTCACAATGGGGAAAACTGCATTGTGATGTCACAATGGGGGAAAAGTCATTGTGATGTCACAATGTGGGAAATGGCATTGTGATGTCACAATAGGGAAAACAGCATTGTGATGTCACAATGGGGGAAAGGGCATTGTGATGTCACAATGTGGTTAACTGCATTGTGATGTCACAATGGGGGAAATGGCATTGTGATGTCACAATGGGGGAAATGGCATTGTGATGTCACAATGGGGAAAGGGCATTGTGATGTCACAATAGGGAAACTGCATTCTGGTGTCACAATGGGGGAAACGGCATTGTGATGTCACAATGGGGGAAATGGCATTGTGATGTCACAATGGGGAAAGGGCATTGTGATGTCACAGTAGGGAAAACGGCATTGTGATGTCACAATGGGGTAAAGGGCATTGTGATGTCACAATGGGGGAAATGGCATTGTGATGTCACAATGGGGGAAATGGCATTGTGATGTCACACTGGGGGAAATGGCATTGTGATGTCACAATGGGGAAAAGGGCATTGTGATGTCACAATGGGGAAAACGGCATTGTGATGTCAACAATGGGGGAAATGGCATTGTGATGTCACAATGGGGAAAACGGCATTGTGATGTCACAATGGGGGAAAGGACATTGTGATGTCACAATGGGGGAAACGGCATTGTGATGTCCCAATGGGGAAAACGGCATTGTGATGTCACAATGGGGGAAAGGGCATTGTGATGTCACAATGAGGTAAACTGCATTGTGATGTCACAATGGGGGAAATGGCATTGTGATGTCACAATGGGGGAAATGGCATTGTGATGTCACACTGGGGGAAATGGCATTGTGATGTCACAATGGGGAAAAGGGCATTGTGATGTCACAATGGGAAAAAACGGCATTGTGATGTCACAATGGGGGAAAGGGCATTGTGATGTCACAATGGGGTAAACTGCATTGTGATGTCACAATGGGGGAAACGGCATTGTGATGTCACAATGGGGGAAAGGGCATTGTGATGTCACAATAGGGAAAACGGCATTGTGATGTCACAATGGGGGAAATGGCATTGTGATGTCACAAAGGGGGAAAGGGCATTGTGATGTCACAATGGGGAAAATGGCATTGTGATGTCACAATGGGGGAAAGGGCATTGCGATGTCACAATGGGGAAAACTGCATTGTGATGTCAGAATGGGGGAAAGGGCATTGTGATGTCACAATGCAGAAAACGGCATTGTGATGTCAGAATGGGGGAAATGGCATTGTGATGTCACAATGGGGGAAATGGCATTGTGATATCACAATGGGGGAAATGGCATTGTGATGTCACAATGGGGGAAATGGCATTGTGATGTCACAATGGGTGAAATGGCATTGTGATGTCACAATGGGGGAAAGAGCATTGTGATGTCACAATAGGGAAAACGGCATTGTAATGTCACAATGGGGGAAATGGCATTGTGATGTCACAATGTGGAAAACGGCATTGTGATGTCACAATGGGGGAAAGGGCATTGCGATGTCACAATGGGGAAAACTGCATTGTGATGTCACAATGGGGGAAAGGGCATTGTGATGTCACAATGGGGAAAACGGCATTGTAATGTCACAATGGGGGAAATGGAATTGTGATGTCACAATGGGAAAAACAGCTTTGTGATGTCACAATGGGGGAAACGGCATTGTGATATCACAATGGGGAAAGGGCATTGTGATGTCACAATGGAGGAAATGGCATTGTGATGTCACAATAGGGAAAACGGCATTGTGATGTCACAATGGGGGAAAGGGCATTGTGATGTCACAATGGGGTAAACTGCATTGTGATGTCACAATGGGGGAAACAACATTGTGATGTCACAATGGGGGAAATGGCATTGTGATGTCACAATGGGGGAAATGGCATTGTGATGTCACAATGGGGGAAACGGCATTGTGATGTCACAATGGGGGAAACGGCATTGTGATGTCACAATGGGGGAAATGGCATTGTGATGTCACAATGGGGGAAAGGGCATTGTGATGTCACAATGGGGTAAACTGCATTGTGATGTCACAATGGGGGAAAGGGCATTGTGATGTCACAATGCGGAAAACTGCATTGTGATGTCACAATGGGGGAAAGGGCATTGTTATGTCACAATGGGGAAAACTGCATTGTGATGTCACAATGGGGGAAAAGTCATTGTGATGTCACAATGTGGGAAATGGCATTGTGATGTCACAATAGGGAAAACAGCATTGTGATGTCACAATGGGGGAAAGGGCATTGTGATGTCACAATGTGGTTAACTGCATTGTGATGTCACAATGGGGGAAATGGCATTGTGATGTCACAATGGGGGAAATGGCATTGTGATGTCACAATGGGGAAAGGGCATTGTGATGTCACAATAGGGAAACTGCATTCTGGTGTCACAATGGGGGAAACGGCATTGTGATGTCACAATGGGGGAAATGGCATTGTGATGTCACAATGGGGAAAGGGCATTGTGATGTCACAGTAGGGAAAACGGCATTGTGATGTCACAATGGGGTAAAGGGCATTGTGATGTCACAATGGGGGAAATGGCATTGTGATGTCACAATGGGGGAAATGGCATTGTGATGTCACACTGGGGGAAATGGCATTGTGATGTCACAATGGGGAAAAGGGCATTGTGATGTCACAATGGGGAAAACGGCATTGTGATGTCAACAATGGGGGAAATGGCATTGTGATGTCACAATGGGGAAAACGGCATTGTGATGTCACAATGGGGGAAAGGACATTGTGATGTCACAATGGGGGAAACGGCATTGTGATGTCCCAATGGGGAAAACGGCATTGTGATGTCACAATGGGGGAAAGGGCATTGTGATGTCACAATGAGGTAAACTGCATTGTGATGTCACAATGGGGGAAATGGCATTGTGATGTCACAATGGGGGAAATGGCATTGTGATGTCACACTGGGGGAAATGGCATTGTGATGTCACAATGGGGGAAACGGCATTGTGATGTCCCAATGGGGAAAACGGCATTGTGATGTCACAATGGGGGAAAGGGCATTGTGATGTCACAATGAGGTAAACTGCA